>NC_064811.1:190739298-190979829 GCF_023721935.1 Panthera uncia
CTCTCTCTCTCTCTCTCTCTCTCTCTCTCTCTCTCTCTCTCTCTCTCAAAAATAAATAAACATCAAAAAATAATAAAAAATGAAAAAACAAATAGTGATAATACTAAATCAAAGAATAAAAGAAATATCCAATTGTCCCTAAAAATATGAGTAGTAATTCAATAAATAAATAAATGGCAAAGAAGTAAGAAATCATCTTTACAGAAGAATCTCAAATAACAGATGCAGTAGCAAGGAAAGAAATACAAGAAGTCATCATTACATCATCAAAGCAAAAGAGGATTGAAAATTGATTTTTTTAAAAACTACATTTTATAGAGCATGAAATACTAGACATAACACAAGAAATATGGAAGAACTCTACATTGAAGCTAACATTGATGAGAAACATAAAGGAGGATGTATATAATGGAGGCATATACTATTTTCATAGATTGGACACTTTAATATTGTGAAGGATGCAATTTTTCTAAGTTGATCTGCCAGTTCAGTGCCAGCACAAGCATAATTGTAAGAGCTAGTTGCAACGAACCCAACTTTCAGTAATACACTATTGGTTTGAAGTGTGTCAGAACTGGTATATTTATTTTTTGATACGGGTTTGTAATTTGATATAACATATACTAGAGGGCTATTTGGCAAATCCTGAAAAATAAATAAATAAACATTACCTGATTAAATTATTAAGGCATACACATACATTTGATCATAATAATGCCATTAAATTCATGAAGCTGTATTATATGTCTTGATATGAGTTATTAGCAAAATAAAGTAGTAAATGAAAAAGAGAAGTGTGGAAGAGTCTATTTTAATCAACTATTGTGTTAAAAGAAAGGATAAAATAGGCAGAGGGTTTTTGTTAAATCCTTTTAGGATACTATTTATACTTATATTATGTATATTATACTAATATTACTTATGTTTATGTTAATATGCTTAGCAGCATGGTTAAGTATATCTTGACCAAAATGGTAAGCAATGAAACATTTTTAGTTATAAGTTATCTTCTATTGTTTGTTTTTAAGTCACAAATTTGCATACCATCTCAGTTCACCATGGCCAGGGAACATGAACTAGCCAATTTGTCTCTGGAAATAAAATTAGACATTCAGTGAAAACACAGGCTGGAGAATATAGAAATACGGGGGGAAAAGGATTTTCTCCTTCTGTCTGTGGATCAAATGAATAGATCAGTATTTTCTTTTTTTTTTTTTTAATTTTTTTTTCAACGTTTATTTATTTATTTTTGGGACAGAGAGAGACAGAGCATGAACGGGGGAGGGGCAGAGAGAGAGGGAGACACAGAATCAGAAGCAGGCTCAGGCTCTGAGCCATCAGCCCAGAGCCTGACGCGGGGCTCGAACTCACAGACCGCGAGATCCTGACCTGGCTGAAGTGGGACACTTAACCGACTGCGCCACCCAGGCGCCCCAGTATTTTCTTTTTTTATTTTTTTTATGTTTATTTATTTTTGACAGAGAGACAGAGTGTGAGCGGGGGGAGGAGCAGAAAGAGAGGGAGACAGAATCCAAAGTAGCTCCAGGCTCTGCATGGGGCTCAAACTCATGAACTGTGAGATCATGACCTAAGCCAAAGTTGGAGGCTCAACCAACTGAGCCACCCAGGCGCCCCGTGATCAATATTTTCTACAGCCATGTCAACCTCTACCATTTGGCTTTCATATCTCTAGAAAGTATATTTCCATCCTGTCTCCTCACAAAATAAACATTCTCTATTATGTACCCATAACTTGTGTTTTTGAGTGTTAGTGGCCTGAAATGTAAGTGGAACTTGGAATAATAGCCCCTGGCAATATTATTTTTAAGCTCTTTTTAAAATTCTTATAATGTTTATTCATTTTTGAGAAGGAGAGACAGTGTGAAAGCAAGGGAAGGGCAGAGAGAGAGGGAAACACAGAATTCGAAGCAGGCTCCAGGCTCTGAGCTGTCAGCGCAGAGTCTGATGTGGGGCTCGAACTCACACACCGTGAGATCATGACCTGAGCTGAAGTTGGATATTTAACAGACTGAGTCACCCAGGCACCCCGTCCTGGTAATATTCTTGAACTTCAGCTCCACTAAGTGAGTAACACAGTTTTTAGAGTGTAGATATGAATTCTGTGGTCTCCATGTTAGTACCCAAACTGCAACATTTCTTTTTCCCCCTCTCAACCCCTCATTTTTTAATTGTCACATTTTTAAAATAATTATTACATTATCATGTAGAGTGTGGGATCATGTTTATTTGCTATCGAGGTAACGAAAAGTGTGGGGAAAATAAATAGCTATCATTAGTCATTCAGATAACTCATGAGCTTTCAGTTTTTCATTCTTTCATAGTCCTGCAGGCACACAGTTTTGTCAACATATATAGTTTACCTTTCTTGCACCCAACTGTAATTTATTTCTCCTAAAGCCCCACATTCACTTGTAATTTACAATACTAGTTCACTGAACCACATGGGATCACTATTCAACCATCTTCAACACCAAATTCTCTATGTACTCGTATCTTAATAATATTCCAAGTAACAAAAATTGTGTTGTTTTATTCATTAAGCTTATCTAAGGATTCAACATGTTTACTGCACAGTGCTAGGTGCTGGAGTTTTGTTGACACACACACACCCACACACACACACACACACATACGCACACTTGCACACCCACATAGTGTTTGTACCCATATGGCTATTCTATGCTAAAGCACTAGAGTCCTAAGATGAGAATTTGTCTCGAATATATACTTTCATTGACTTTCAACAGGTTGCCATGCCCCTAAGGGGAAGGATTTGAATGTCTTCTGACAGAGTATCATGCACTTCTCACTTAGATATTATTCTGTCTGCTACCGCTATCCCACAAACTGTCCAATTCAATGATTTTATGCATGAACTCTCTGGGCTGCAGTTATTTGATGTTATGATCTGTGATCTCTTAGAAGATGAAAAATTCAAGTAGGAAATAAATTAATGAGAAATTCCAACTATTACGAGACTCTCAAAGGAAAGTACATGGTACTATGAAGATGATAGCAGATGCGTCAGAGAAGATTTCTTATAGCAAGAGATTTTGTAAGTTTATCTTTGAAAACACATATGAGATTTCCTAGGTAGATTGGGAGATTGAAGTGCAGCAATAGAAGCAGAATGAACATGAGCATTCTTCTAATGCAGAGTTTCTCCAAGTGTGGTTCCCCAAAGGATCTCTGAGGTTTTTCCGGGGCTTCTGCGAGGTCAAAACTACGTTTCACTGTGTTGAGGTTTGCAAGTGATCATGCAAAAGCAATAGTGAAAAATGTTACTAGTACTTAAACACAAAATAAAGACAGGGCCCCAAATTGTATTAGTAGGCATTTTATTCTTCACCATCACTCATTCAAGAAAATGAAAATGCCTGTTTCACTTAAGAATCTGCACCACCTGTCATTTTGTCAGCCGGTGAGATCAACTGAAATCACTTATGAAGTTCTTTTGTTGAAAGTACAATGCTTATGTTGAGGAAGAATATTTACATGATCTTTTCTGTCCAGAGTGGAACTAGCTGCATTGTATAGGTACTTGCAAGTAACAATGTGGCTGAAATAAGCTAGAAATGGTTGGTGAAGGACAGTTCACAGAGGACCTTTTAAGCTACGTTAGATTTGGTGCTCTTCACATAAGAAAGAACAGAAGCCAGTTAAGGAACTGAACATAACTCAGATAATTACAAATATTAATTAGCCAATTTCACTTAAAATGAATTATTTAAAGCTTAATGTTAGGCCTCAGTAGTGTCCCCAAGACCAATATGTGTCTCTACCAGACTTATTCCCCACTCCATCGGCTAACATTTACTACATCATTTGATATTTTTATATCCCATATGCCTACCTCTATTCAGATTTTAAGATGATAATCCTACTTGTACCTGGGTGAAAAATAACCCATCAGATGGCAACTTCGTTGTCATATTAAGAGTATAATGTTGGGACTGTGGAAACTATCTCTGTAGTCCTTTACAGATGGTGAAAGTACAGGCCTAATTGCCTACATTTTTTTAGCTACAGATTTAAAAGCCAGACCCACTATCTGTTAACTTAGCAATATTTGTACCTAATATACTTACAAAAGCACTATTTTTTATTCCAATGATATTTTTAATCCATAGTTAACAAAACATGTTTATGGGCAAGCATTGAAAACTAGGAAGAAATATATTACCTTTATATTTCCAAAACAGTCCTGTGGATAAACTGTGTTTTCCGTCTTAAAAAAATTTTACCTTAGAGGAGCTTGGGTGGTTCAGTCAGCTAAGAGTCCGACTCTTGATTTCAGTTCAGGTCATGATCTCATGGTTCATGAGTTTGAGACCTGCATTGGGCTCTGCACTGACAGTGCAGAGCCTGCTTGGGATTCTCTCTCTCCCTCTCTCACTCTGCCCTTTCCCCAGCTCATGTTCTCCCTCTCTCTCTGTCTCTCAAAATAAATAAATAAATAAATAAATAAATAAATAAATAAACAAACAAACATTTAAATAAATTACTTTAGATGTCATTCCTAGCCTAGAGCTCATAGACCATTTAGAGAGAAATGATACCCGACCAGGCCATTTAATATGTATGTTATACACACACACACACACACACACACACACACACATCTATATACATATATACATATACGTGTGTGTGTATATATATATGTACTCCATTAATATATATTAATTATATATACACATTAATATATATACACATATACACATTAATATGTGTATAATATACATGTGTATAATATATATACACATATATATATATATATGTGGACTCCATTTAATAAAGATACTTCCCCTTATAAAAATTCTAGCTCTAGAATTTTGTAAGCAATCTCAGCCAACTAGAGGAAACAATCTTGAGTCCTACAGGGAAGCCAAAATAAAATTCTTCTTTGCCATCAATCATTGCTATGGGAAATTGTGCAGCATTGGTGGTATAGTGGTGAACATAGCTGCCCTCCATTACTGTGGAAAGTTATCCCTACCTTTCTGTTTAAATTACTTAAAAGTTTTTATTTTCCTCACCTAATAATGTTCGTACTAAATGCATTGTTTGACCCTAAAAACATTCCCCTAACATATTGCTTGAAGAAGTCACATACAGTCTCCAAATAAATGCCCGTTTCGTGTCTAGATAAATGAAAAACACAAATGGATGCATATAAGGTTTGTCACAGAGGGGCCAAGAGGAACATTTATAAGAGGCTTTGAGTCCAGCCTTTGGATCAAGCAGCTCCTTTATGCTGTGCATCCATTCACAGGGAGAAACACAGAATTGAAAGAAACTCTTTCCTGATCATGAAGCTTTCCACTTAAAATCTAAGCGATCATGCTGCCTGTGTGCATCATGAATTCATAACTTTATACATTCTGATCCCATAGCTAGAGCAATGTGCACATACTGTCTTCTATATATTTGTATTAAAGATATTTTGTGTGTGGTGCCTGGGTGGCTCAGTTGGTTAAGCGTCCAATTATTATTTTTTTTTTTTTTACATTTTTTAAATGTTGATTTATTTTTGAGAGAGACAGAGGCAGAATGTGAGTGGGTTAGGGGCAGAGAGAGAGGGAGACACAGAATCCGAAGCAGGCTCCAGGCTCTGAGCTGTCAGCACAGAGCCCAACACGGGGCTCGAACTCACAAGCTGTGAAATCATGACCTGAGCCGAAGTCGCATGCTCAACCGACTCAGCCACGTAGGCGCCCCCAAGCGTCCAATTCTTAATCTCAGCTCAGGTCATGTATCCTGAGATAGAGCCCCACATCAGGCTCTGTGCCTACAACATGAAATCTGCTTAAGGTTCTCTGTCTCCCTCTCCTGTGCCTGCCTCTCTCTCTCTCTCTCTCTCTCTCTCTCTCTCTCTCTCTCAAATAAAACGTTAAAAATAAAGATATTTTGTGTTAAAGATATTTATTTGATGTTACCTCTTAAAATACACTACTGGTTAGTATTGCCTTCTCTTTCAGTTCATTTTCTAACACACTTGAAGCCGCTATAAATAGAAGTAACTCAGAAACTCAGTCTCTGGGAATCCCAGGTTGATATAAACACAAAGATATATCTGTTCCATTTATACTATAAGAATCTGTGAGGTTAGTGAGAAATAAATATAATTGGGAAGTTACAGAAGCATAAAATCAATAAGCCAATTTTGGGGTTAAACATGGTTTTAATGCCCTATTATTATTTTTCTAGTTTACATACTTTTTCATACCTTGATGTTATTTATTCAAGAATACTTGATAGGTGAAAGATAAATATCTACCTAAATTCACTTTAATATCAAATTTCTATTTTCTGAGACAGAGTAAAGGAAAAATAAATGACAATATATATTTAATCAGATTCGTTCAACCCAGAAAAGAAAAATGTAGTGGGGAGAAGAGAAAAGCCCCGTTAGAATAAAAATGTTAAGCCTTAAAGATGAGTCTGCAAAATTGTAAAATCACTAAACAACCAGCATCATTTACCTTCATTTCGAAGCAGCATTCCAGGTAAAGTGTGTGTGTGTGTGTGTGTGTGTGTGTGTGTGTGTGTGTGTGTTACAGTGTTACAAAGATTACAACAGATTTAAAGTTATAACCATAGGGGCGCCTGGGTGGCTCAGTCGGTTAAGCGGCCGACTTCAGCTCAGGTCACGATCTCGCGGTCCATGAGTTCGAGCCCCACATTGGGCTCTGTGCTGACAGCTCAGAGCCTGGAGCCTGTTTTAGATTCTGTGTCTCCCTCTCTCTGACCTTCCCCCGTTCATGCTCTGTCTCTCTCTGTCTCAAAAATAAATAAACGTTAAAAAAAATTAAAAAAAAAAGTTATAACCATAATAGTTGTTGGACTAATTTTACAGAAGCCTAAATAGAAGGTAATTGTTTTCCATTTAAAATTATTGGTATTTCATGAATAACATCCTCTATCCAAATTTTTATTCTCCCATATGTTCTGTTATTAAAAACTAGGTCTTTTGTTTCTAACAGCAAATTCTTCCGTTTGCAGTTGATTAATTTGCAAAGATGGGCACCTATTTTGTTTCTTTCCAATATATACTCTTTACAACATTATTTTACAGTTCTTCCCATTGGAATTTGGATTCTAGTACTCTTCCCTTTAATCTGGTATGTCCTTGTGGGTTTCTTGGTCTAATGAATGTAGCAGAAATCATGATATTCCAGTTCTAAGCCTGGTTTGCTTCCACTATGCATCTTTGGAGTCCTGGCTCCTAGTGAAGATACCTGCTCTAGACCGCTATAAAATGAGACTGTGATAAAAAGAACCACATTTTCCCAATTAATGTTGCCAAGGCTCCAGAAATGTAAGACATAGGAGTCAATATTAGTAAAGCCAGCCCACAGCTGACATGCGTCTGACAACAGATGAATGAGAAAATCCAGCTGCAACCAGAAAAACCACCAACCTAGACCCAGCCAAAAATGGAAATCCATAGAATCATAACCTAAATAAATCATTAGCCATTAAATTTTGAAATACTGTGTTTTGCAGTAACAACTAACTTCCAAAACTCATATTGAAATGTATTGACTCAAATGGAAGAATGTTATCCAAATTAATTTTTAATAGTAAAACTATCTTTTCATTTTACTTCAAGGAAGGTAGATAAGATAGATATAATTAGAATATCTGCAAATTATCTTATTTCCTTTATTATTACTTTTAGCAGTTTTTATGTTTACATAATGTTTATATTTACAAAAAAGTATAGTGTTGGAAGTTCTAGCATCAGCAATCAGACAACAATAGGAAATCTATGGCATCAAAATTGACAAAGCTGAAATCAAGCTTTCACTTTTGCAGATGACATGATATTATTATACATGGAAAACCCGATACAATCCACCAAAAGTCTGCTAGAACTGATACATGAATTCAGCAAAATCGTGGGATGCAAAATGAATGTACAGAAATCAGTTGCATTCTTATAGACTAATAATGAAGCAACAGAAAGACAAGTAAAGAAGCTGATCCCATTCACAATTGCACCAAGAAGCATAAAATACCTAGGAATAAACCTAACCAAAGATATAAAAGATCTGTATGCTGTAAACTATAGAAAGCTTATGAAAGAAAGGAAATTGAAGAAGATACAAAGAAATGGAGAAACATCCTGTGCTCATGGATTGGAAGAATAAATTTGTTAAAATGTCAATACTACCCAAAGCAATCTACACATTCAATGCAATCCCAATAAAAATTGCACCAGCATTCTTCTCGAAGCTAGAACAAGCAATCCTAAAATTTGTATGGAACCATAAAAGACCCTGAATAGCCAAAGTAATTTTGAAGAAGAAGATCAAAGTGGGAGGCATTGCAATCCCAGACTTTACAAAGCTATAATTACAAAGCTCTATTACAAAGCTGTAATCATCAAGACAGCATGGTATTGGCACAAAAACAGACACATAGACCAATGGACTAGAATAGAGACTCCAGAATTGGACCCACAAAAGTATGGCCAACTAATCTTTGACAAAGCAGGAAAGAATATCCAATGGAAAAAAAGACAGTCTCTTTAACAAATGGTGCTGGGAGAACTGGACAGCAACATGCAGAAGGATGAAAGACCTTTTTCTTACACCATTCACAAAAATAAACTCAAAATGGATAAAGGACCTGAATGTGAGACAGGAAACCATCAAAACCCTAGAGGAGAAAGCAGGGGAAAACCTCTCTTACCTCAGCCACAGCAATTTCTTACTTGACACATCCCCAAAGGCAAGGGAATTAAAAGCAAATATGAACTATTGGGACCTCATGAAGATAAAAAGCTTCTGCACTGCTTAGGAAACAGTCAACAAACTAAAATACAACCAACAGAATGGAAAAAGATATTTGCGAATGACATATTGGACAAAGGGCTAGTATCCAAAATCTATAAAGAACTCATCAAACTCCACACCCAAAAAACAAATAATCCAGTGAAGAAATGGGCAGAAGACATGAATAGACACTTTTCTAAAGAAGACATCCAGATGGCCAATAGGCACAAGAAAAGATGCTCAACGTCACTCCTCATCAGGGAAATGCAAATCAAAACCACACTCAGGTACCACCTCACGCCAGTCAGAGTGGCTAAAATGAACACATCAGGAGACTATAGATGCTGGCGAGGATGTGGAGAAACGGGAACCCTCTTGCACTGTTGGTGGGAATGCAAACTGGTGCAGCCATTCTGGAAAACAGTGTGGAGGTTCCTCAAAATATTAAAAAACAGATCTATCCTATGATCCAGCAATACGACTGCTAGGAATTTCCCCAAGGGATACAGGAGTGCTGATGCATAGGGGCACTTGTACCCCAATGTTTCTAGCAGCACTTTCAACAATAGCCAAATTATGGAAAGAGCCTAAATGTCCATCAACTGATGAATGGATAAAGAAATTGTAGTTTATATACACAATGGAATACTATGTGGCAATGAGAAAGAATGAAATATGGCCTTTTGTAGCAATGTGGATGGAACTGGAGAATGTTATGCTCAGTGAAATAAGTCATACAAGAAAGACAGATACCATATGTTTTCACTCTTATGTGGATCCTGGGAAACTTAGCAGAAGACCATGGGGGAGGGGAAGGAAAAAAATGGTTAGAGAGGGAAAGAGCCAAACCATAAGAGACTCTTAAAAACTGAGAATAACCTGAGGGTTGATGGGAGGTGGGAGGGAGGGGTTAGTGGGTGATGAGAAGTGAGGAGGGCACCTTTTGGGATGAGCACTGGGTGTTGTATGGAAACCAATTTGACAATAAATTTCATATTAAAAAAAATTCTGGCAAAAAAAGTATTAGTATATACTTAAGCATGAAATTATTCCATTACTTTAGATATAAGCCATTGATTATTTTATACAAATTAAGTGAACAAAAAATTTCATATGAATATTAAACAGTTTATATTTATTTTTCATATTTAGCTTAAAATTGTATTAGTCATATAATTTACCTTTCATTAGTTCTAAATGGAATTTATAAATAAATGGTATAAATTTAATAAAACTATATAAAAAATTCAACTTGAAAATTGATGTATACACTGTATAATTATTAAATAATTAGCATTCTGTAATGCTATATTGTCTGCCTTAAGACTTAAGTACATTAAAATATAGTTTAATAAAATATAGCTTCAGATATTAGCTATTAATTAATTTGTACTCCCTTGGAAATCCTAAAACATGACAAAATAAAACTTACAGAACTGAATGAAGTGGCTCTTATTCTGAAAACTTGGTTTTCCCTCAGAATTTATTTCTGTTTCATGAATCTGGGGTAGAACTCACTTTATTTCAATTATCTATCTCATATAAAATATCATGTTTTTAATTTTTCCTGAGAAATTCTTGTTATAATATATAGATACATAAGTAGTGTGTTATGTGCATACTTAAGTATATGTACATAGAGGTTTTATATGCAATTTTTATTTTTTTATTATTTTTATATGGAAGTTTTAAAAAGAATATGATATATGATATTTACAATGTATTCTCTTTAAAATTGCATACAAACACTGAACTTCATACAGTTCCTATGAAGGCAATTTAACTTGGTGTTATGTTTATAAATCGTCTTCTGTCGAGTATGTAAAAATGTAATGGATTCAAATCCCATGTAGAGATATTTGCTTATGTTTCAACTTATGCTAAAATTCCTGATCATAGATACTACAAGTAGAGAGACTTCGTCGTAGGTACTCTTTATAATATTATTTGCCTTTCCAAAGTTTCCTGATTAAAGGTGGGCGTTTCAATTTGTGAAATATTTAATGTCATGAAAAGGTGCTTGATTTAGCATGAAGAGGGAAATTATAACATAGAATTGAAATGCATAGATTACTGGGTGTAAGCTCACACTTTTAAAAATTGTGTCCATTTAAAAAATAAACTGTAATCTACTTGGTTGTAAGGCATAATTTATAAGTTTTCTTGTTTTGTGACTAACATAATATTTAATTTCTATGCATAATGTTTTTGAAAAAAATTGAAGAATTTCCATGCATAATTTTTATTGTATTACACAAATAAAGATATATTGATAGGGCGATATATAACAATGGAGAAATATCACAAAGACTTATTGAATAAAACCAGAAAATTTATATCAGTGAGTATCAATGATAAGAGATTTTGATTTATTCTTTTTTTTAAATTCTTTTTAATTTTTATTTATTTTTGATAGAGAGATAGTGAGAGACAGAGTGTGAGCAGGGGAGGGGCAGAGAGAAAGGGAGACACAGAATCCAAAGCAGGCTCCAGGCTCTGAACTGTCAGCACAGAGCCCATCGCGGGGCTTGAACTCATGAGCCACAAGATCATGACCTGAGCTGAAATCAGTCACTTAACTGGCTGAGCCACCCAGGCACTCATTTGATTTCTTCTTGAGAACAATGACTGCTGTATTTCCCATTTTGGTTCTATAGTGTATATTTATGGATTATGTTGATATGAAAAGATACATTTAAAATATTTGTAATCAGTAGCATTTTCCTTACTATGAGTTAAATAAGATGATGATTTTTTTTAATTGAGGTATCAATGACATATACTATTATATTAGTTTTAGGTAAATAGTATGTTTTGATACATGTATATACTACAAAACAATTACCACTGTAAATTTAATTAACATCATCTTCACATACAATTATAATTTTGTGATAAGAACTTTTCAGATCTACTCCCTTAGCAACTGTCAAATATAATACAGCATTGTTAACTATAGCTACCATGTTATACATTACATTCCAGAACTTAACATCTTATAAATAGAAGTTTGTTGGTCTTGATCATCTTTACCGATTCCATCCACCCCCCTTATCCCTACCTTTGTCAACCACCATTTTTTTCTCTGTATCTTTGTTTGTTTTTTTGCTTTGTTTTGTTTTGATTTAGATCCACCTATAAGTGAGATCATACAGTATTTATCTGTATGTGTTTGACTTGTTTCACTAAGAATAATGCCCTCAAGTTCTATCCATGTGGTTACACATGGCAAGATTTCTTTCTTTTTTATGGCTGAATAATATATCTCACAGCTTTTTTATCCACTCATATTTGCAAATGCTATATCCTATTGTTAGACTGACCCTGTTATCATTATATATATGATGACTCTCCTTGTCTCTTATTTTGTCTTAAGATGCTGAACTTATTGGTAATTGCAATAACTAAAAAAATTACTTAGGTATAGTTAATACAAAAAATTACAGATTGCAATTAGAAAGCATTATATGATGATATATCAAAAACATTCTTTTAGTCCCAGGATTTATTATTACTAATCAGTTTTTAATGTCAACTGAATTCCAGGCACATATTTGTTGGGGCACAACCTCAGGAGTTCCCCTGGTGAAATTGGAAATTGGCCTCCATACACAGAGGACAGGGAGAGACTGAAGAAGCAGACCACTCCAGATGGCTAGGTAGGTGGCACTTTTAACAAGCAAAGGGATTTACTTAATTGCATTTGTCTTGGGTGGCCACAAGGTGAGTAGATCTCTGCACCCGCTCGCTAGAAATTTAAAAGTTTCTACTAACACCTTAATGGGGTTCATTCATGTATCTAATCCAATGATGTCAACAATATATTACTCTCTTCAGGCTATGTCCTTGAAATGGCTAGTAGGTGAAACAAATATTTCATGTACAAAGAGGTGGGTAAGGAGCCTTGAATTGCCTGGGCTGGGCTCATGGGTCAACACACACACACACATACACACACATACACACACACACACACACACACACACACACACAGAGAAATTAAATCTATATAAAGTTTAAATTATAGAATTTAGTCACAATGAAAGAGTAGAACATTACATAATTATGCACTTTTTTTTGTAACATTGTAACCAAGGATTGGATTTAAATTGATAGCTGAAAGGTACCATAGTCATCATCTAGTTAAAACATGTCATTTCACAGAATAATTTACTGGAATAATAGAATCAGTATCTAAGATTCTCTGTTGAGACTCTGGATGCAGGTACAAATGCTAGTTTTAGGGAAACATCTGTTAATAGATTATTTTATTTATAAACTCCCAATTAACTTCATGAACAGTTTCTCATTTAAGTTTTTTTAAAAAATTAATGTTTATTTATTTTTGAGAGAGAGAGAGAGACAGACAGACAGAGCACAAGTGGGGGAGGGGCAGAGAGAGAGGGAGACACAGAATCCATAGCAGGCTCCAGGCTCTGAGCTGTCAGCACAGAGCCCGACGTGGGGCTGGAACTCACAAACTGTGAGATCATGACCTGAACCAAAGTTGGATGCTTAACCTACTGAGCCACCCAGGTGCCCCTCCCATTTAATTTTTAATGTTATGTTTAATCCATACATGCTTGGCTAGTTTTTAATCTGTAACTATGCATATAGTTACTATTTATAAAGTAATGATTAAAACAAAGCAAGTGTTCTGGGAAACTTTTTAAAAGTCACTGGTCTACATTGATCATCTACAATTCTAAAAATAAATAATACACTAACATGTAAAAAGTATTAAGTAGCCACACTTTTGTAATGAATAGTCAAATAAGCACCCAATTTAGTCAAAGATATTGCAAAGCATCTTTGCTAATTTTTTTTTTTTACATGATTGGTGAATTTAGTGGTGGTTTTGATACCTTAAAAAGAGTGCAGGATAATGAATCTAAATGATTTTGGAGTCTAAACGGTTTCTCATCCTGCTTAACATTTGACAGACATAGATGTTAACTGGCTCTGTAATCCAAGGTTTGTAGCTCTCAGTTCTCTGAGATGGTCAGTGTTAAGCTGGGTCAGTTGATTCATTTATTAAATCAACTGATGTGTATTAATCAACAAGGATACTAACAGGCAGTCCACAAAACAACTAATTGTTACTTTTAAAAGAAGGTATTTTAATGGGAGGTACAAGCAATTAAAAGTATACCAACTGTAAAATTTAATTTAATGATACATATTATGAAGATAACGAATAAGGGGATAGAAAGTGGTGCCGAAGTGGTGCTGTTAGCGATGTGATTGCCTCTCCAAAGACATGATTTTTGGACAGAGGCCTGAGTGACGGGATGGAATAAACCATGAGACTCTCCATGTGAAAGACACCGTAGGCAAAGCCTCTTATCCAGGGAAGATGTCTTGGGCAGAAGCACACTCTGAAGTGAATGGAGCAGACTTAGCCACAAGGAGTAGGTCAGAGCAGGAGCACCAGATTATGGAGAATCTTAAAGCCAAGTAAAAGATTATTTTTTTCTGAGAAAGGTTGGGAAACAGGGAGAGCTGACACTGTGACACAGTCATATGAATATATTACAAGGGTCAATCTGGCTACCGTCTACAGAATAGAATAGTAGGGTATAAACATGGAAACAATTTTGACAGTTACAAGGCTGTTGAAATGAGTTGATTTGACAGACAATGATCATGGAGACTATGGTGCAAACAGTGAAGGTCTTGAGAAGCGGGTTTTCCTGGATATAATTTAAGACAGAACATACATTATGTGTTGAGAGATTTGGCTATGGGGTATGAGAAAATGAAAGTGTCCAAGATGATTCTAAGGACTTTGAGCTAAGAAAATGGACAAATGAAGTTATTCTTTTTGGAGATGTTCCATACTACAAAAGCTGGAAATTTGAAGGTGAATATCAAGCTTTGTATATGTGAAGTTAGGAAGGGCCTTTTGGAACTCTTGGAAATGCTATCAGGCGAGTTGGGTATTTGAATTTTTATTCCAAGGATGTACTCAGAATAAGAGATAACAATTTGGAAGTCATAATAATACATAGGATATTTAATAGCTTCACTGGATGCAGTTGATATACAATAAACAGAAAATACTTGAGTTGTTCAATTTTATATTTTTCGATGTATGTATAGACCCATCAAGCCATTGCCATAATTAAGATGATAAGCATATGCATCACCGCCTAAAGTTTCCTCATGGCACATTGTAATTCTTCTCTCTCACTAAACATCCTTCACTACACGGGGTAGAGACCCCCTTTCTCCCCTTAAAGATTTAGACCAAATGTCAATAGTGCTGAGGTTGAGAAATTCTGGTCCACATTCAAGTGATGTTATTTGACTGCAGATATAAAATCAGTGTCTTACCACAGTGTGCCACCATTTTCTCCTTCCAGTCTTTGTTCAACGTTAGTATGTATTTACTTCATGTCTTCTATAAACACTGCCTTACAAGTGCTCTTATTTTGGCTGTAACCATCCCCTCACCTTTTAAAGGTAGATAAATAATGCGAAGAAAACATCTCTGACAGTTTTCATTGATCCTAAATTCTTCATGTGCATTGAGACATTTCCAGCTGCATTTAAGAATTTCTCTTTATAACATTTTTCAGTCATATTATTAAAATGTGCCACCGGGTTGCTTTACTTTTCTGTTGTTATTACGTATAGGTGTTTTTTGTTTTCTTTTTTCCAATTTTTGGTTCATATTTTTAATTACATTTGGAAAGAGTTTGGCTGTGATACTGAAATAATACTTTCTGTCTCTCTTGTATTAGTTATTCTGGGATCTCAATTACATGTATGGTACACTGCTTGATATCATCCTTCTAATCACTGTAACTCTGCTTTAAAAAAATTCTTTATGTTTCTCCGTGCTAAATTTTTAATAATTTCTAATTCTACCTGTAGGTTCACTGATTTATTATGTCTTATCCATAATAGCTATCAATCTCCTTCAGTGAGATTTTAATTTCAGATATTGTTAATTTTATCTTTAAAATTCTCATTTTGTTCTTTATTTAAAATACAATTCTCTCCACATTTTGAGTAACATGTTGAACATTGGAATATATTAAATTTCTATAATAGCTTTCAAAAGTTCCTTATGTGGTAATTCATTATTTCTGTCATTTCTGAGTGTGTTAGTATTGGCCGATGTTTTAGCTTTGTAAGGAAGGTGTAGATTAGCCACTACTCTGCATTATACTTACCTTTACAACTAAGTCATAACCCTAGGGGCTCTCTTCTGAATGCTCTAGTTGTGTGACAGCTACTGTCACCTTTGGTAAGTCACATCAGGGGCATGTCCCCCTCAAAAGCGGGACCCAAGTTGCTGATCCTAAAGTTGCCCTTTTTAAGAAACTATGTCCTTCAACAGATGAATGGATAAACAGACTATATTGTGAAATAATATCTAGTAATAAATTATGTATGTTTTTAAGTTTATTTATTTTTGAGAGAGAGAGAGAGAGAGAGAGAGAGAGAGAGTGAGCCAGCCAGCAGGGGAGGGACAGAGAGAGACGGGGACAGAGGACCCGAAGCAGGCTCTGCACTGACAGCAGAGAGCTCTATGTGGGGCTAGAACTCGTGAACGGGAAGACCTGAGCAGACGTCGGATGCTTAACCCACTGAGCCACCCAGGTGCCCCAATAAATGATTTGAGACACGTAACAACAAAAATGAATCTTAAATGCGTTTTGTTATGTGAAACAAGCAAGGTTCAAAAGGCTATATGCTGTATGATTCAATTTGTATCAAGTTCCATCAACTGCACAATTAAAGGAGAGAACACAGAGTATGATTGCAGTAGCACAGAAGGGCCGAGTACAGGGTGGGTCCTAGGATATTTGAAAGTAATGAAACTGTCCTGTGTAGTATTGGTATAGTAGATACATTATGTGATGAATTTTTCAACATCTGCAGAACTATGTAGGACAAAGGTGAAATTTAATGCATGCAATTTTTTTTGAAATCATCCAGAAAAATCAGGGGATCTTATGATAAAGTGAAGACTGTGACAAGTGAACCCAACACTGTTATAAATTTACAATTAACCTCCGTGAACTGGTGGGAGGAAAAAAAAGCAAGCTGACCTACATAACTTTACAAAACAGTATTTTGACTAGAAACTCCAAGTATAAAGGTATTAAAATAAACAAAAATAAAAACAAGAACTGAACTTAAACACTGTATTATTGTTTGTAATTTTGTTTTTCAAAATATTCTCGATTAACATATTGAGACAAAACTACCTATATTGTCAGATTGAAAAACAAGTAATTACATGGAAAAGTAGGAAAGTAGGTATCAGGTTTCTCACTCTCAGTAAAGGAAATAGCAAAGAGCCAGACTAAAGATGAAAATAAATTTTGTTGCTACTGAATTAGAGTTGGCAACATCTATGTGAATTCATGTTTACATGTACACATACACACACAGAGATAGATGTATACACAAATAAACATGCATATGTATGTCTATGTATCCCTGTGTGTGTGTGTGTGTGTATGTGTGTGTGTGTGTGTGTGTGTGTGTGTGTAAGAGAGGGAGTAAAGCTGGCTTTGTATGCTGACAGTCCCTGGATACAGTGAAACCATAGCGGTAATGAGAATGTACAAAGCCCAGATTTGAGTTTCCATACACCATTCTCTATTAAAAGGAACTAGGGCTTCTTTGAGCAATGGGTGAACCTAGAACTCAGGCAGGGAAAATCCAAGATAAGCCTGGAACATCATATAATGCTATAAAGTAAGGAAGTGCTGAAAAATAAACTAATGAAGATACATCAAGGTGACACAGAGTCAGCCTAAAAGAATTCACAATGGCCAAAATTGGAATAATTTGAGCAATGCAATAGAAAATGTGGTATTGGATTACAACCTAAATTATGAGGGGTGCCTGGATGACTCAGTCAGTTAATCATCAGACTCTTGATTTTAGCTCAGGTCATAATCTCATGACAGTGGGTTCAAGCCCCACATCAGGCTCCTCGTTCGGTGCCTGGGTGGCTCAGGTCATGATCTCCTGGTTTGTGGATCTGAGCCCTGTGTCAGGTTCTGTGCTGACAGCTTGGAGCCTGGACTCTGCCTTGAATTCTGTGTCTCTCTCTTTATTATTATTATTATTATTATTATTATTTAATGTTTATTTATTTTTGAGAGAGAGAGTGTGAGTGATAGAGGGCAGAGAGAGAGGGAGACATGGAATCTGAAGCAGACATGGAATCTGAAGCAGTCTCCGGCCTCTGAGCTGTCAGCACAGAGACCAATGCGGGGCTCGAACTCACAAACCGTGAGAATATGACCTGAGCCGAAGTCAGACGCTTAACCAACTAAGCCACCCAGGTGCCCCAAATTCTGTGTCTCTCTTTCTCTCTGCCCTTCCTCCACTGTGTGCACTCATTCTCTCTCTCTCTCAAAAATAAGTAATAAATAAACATTTAAAACCCCCTAAATTATGACACTAATATCAATCCATCTATATTAATATAGCTAAATTGCTGAATATATAAATAAAGGGGAAGGACAGGAAAGAATTTTTATATAATGATTAGAAATTATATATTTGATATGTGTTTCTTCCCCTTCCAAAAGATTTGTCTTTTCTCAAAAATGGTTTGGCATAAGTAATTTGCTTCTAAAGAATATAATATGAAAAGGGGGAAATCTTAACATTCAATGCAGAAATTTTGTAAACACTACCCTAAACAAGTGATCAAGGTTAACTTGATCAGCAATAAGTCATTCAGCTTTCAGCCACTGTTACTGGACATAACGTGGTGGTAAGGGTACTTCACCTCTGTGACATTCTTCCTCAAAATCCATAACCCAGTGTATTGATGGGGTAAAAAAAAAGTAGACATGCCCAAATTGAGGGACTTTCTACAACTCTTCAAAACTGTCAAAGTCATGGGGAAAAAAAAAAAAGAAAGAAAGGCTGAAGAACTGTCACTGAACAGTAGAGACAGAACACATGACAACTAGATGTAATGTGGCATCTCTGACTGGATTCTGGTGCGGAAAAGACATTAATAGAAAAACTAGTGAGATCCATATAAAACCTCAAGTTTAGTTAATAGTAATGCAACCACATTAATTTTTAGTTTTGACCAACGTGCTGTAGTATGTAAGATGTGAACATTTGGGGACAATTAGTGAAGTATGCATGAAGTCTTGGTACTATTTTTAAATCTTTTTTTTATAAAGTTAACATTATCCCCAAATTATATGCATATGTAATATACATATATATGAAATATATATCTGGAATATATTTGTGAAAAAATATATTATATAATTCATCAAAAAGAAAAAAGAGAGGAAACTTTAGGAACTCCATAATCACAGGCCATAAAAGTTTCAAACCTTGAATAAATGAAAATTTCCGTAACTTCATCTCCCTCTAACCAACATGCTGGCAGACCTAGTGGGAGAAAAATAAAATAGATGCTATAAGAATGAAGTCAGGACAATTCGGGGCAGTCTCAGGACTATGCTAGCAGCTATATTTTATGTGAATTACTTTTTATGCTCTTTCGTCCCCCAAATTTATTGGAAGTGTGTCTTTATTTTTAAGGTGGGAATATAACTTAATTAAAATCATGCTTACTAATACAGTGCCTGATGGAAACTGGTGGTTTCTCTGCATTGGGGATAAGTTTTTCGTTCAGACAAATGATGAGTGGAAAAGAGGTCAGCTCTGCTAAATGGACACATACTTCCACAACTACCCTCTACCCTGGGACCTTGAGAGTGAACTGTGCCGACCAGACTCCTTTATCACTTCTGTTTGACGTCAGCTAGGAGATGAGAGGGCAGGAGGAAAGTAAAACGGTAATTGATAATGACTAAAGAAGGCTCCTGTTGGACAGTTTTCTCTTCCAGGGTCAGCTCTCTATAGCTGCAAGCAATTGCTCCCTGCTATAGGCTGCATTGTGCCCTCCCCCTAATTCATGTGTCAAAGTCGTAAACCCCAGTACCTCAAACTGTGACAATATTTGGAGTTAATGTCATTAAACAGATGATTAACATTAAATGTGGTCTTTGTGGGAGGCCCTAATCCACTATGACTGGTGCCCTTATATAAAGAGGAGATGACACAGACATGCACAGAGGAAAGACCACGTGGAGACACAGGTAAAAGACAGCCATCATAAGCCAAGGATAGAAACCTCAAAATAAAACTAACCCTGCCAATGCCTGAATCTTGGATTTCTATCTTCCAGAATTATTAGAAAATAGCTATCTGTTGCATAAGCCACGCAGTCTGTTGTAATTTGTTATGGCAGCCCCAGAAAACAAATACACTTGCAAACCTTTCTCTTCCTACCACTGTTGCTACCTCTGAGATGTTTTACAATCCCTTGTTCGTTTCCCTTATCCCTGGAGAACTGTATGTTATTTTTAATCACTGTAATTTTTAGTATATTAGTTGTTTTCTGCCAGGACGCTTTTAGACGTGTTACTCTATCACAGAGTGAACAAAATCCTTTCCTCTAAATAGTTTAACTAAAATATACGTCATGGGGCATCTAGGTGGCTCAGTGAGTTAAGTATCTGACTTCGGCTCAGGTCATGATCTTGCAGCTCATGGGTTTGAGCCCATATTGGGTTCTCTGCTGAGCCTGGAGCCTGCTTCAGATTCTGTGTGTGTCCCTCTCTCTGCCTCTCACCTGCTTGTGCTCTGTCTCTGTCTCTCAAGAATAAAAAAAATTTTAATAAAAATTTTTAAAAAATAAAATACATGTCACTTTTCTGGATTATGAATCACAAAATAGATTTTAAATAAATGTTTTCAATGAGATATGCCTCTTAAAGTTATGAAACTACTGAAAGAGTGAGACATTTCTTTGCTAAATGTGCCAGATTTGTTTTGGAACTCATTTGGAATCACCATTTCAAGTCATCCATAAGACAATCTATTTTATTACTTTGTATTACATCTTTCTTTTGAAAAAAAATTGTTATTTATCTGGATTATTCTTTCTCTTTAAAAAAAATATAAGTCCTACTGTCTTCTAGTGATGAAGATTTGTCATCACAAGATATTGTGAAAAAGAAAAACTTCTAGGAATGTCTAAAAGTAAATTTAAAAGAAATGTGTCAAAACTGGCTATGTTCAGGGAAAGTGATATCACCAGGATGGCAACATAGGTCATTGTTGAGCTCACTCCCACTTACAAGATAAACAACTAACATCTATCAAGAAGAAGACAGCGCTGAGAGAATGGAAGACCACAGGGGTGAACCAGAAACATGCCCTTGCCCCTCACAGACCAAGACAGACTGCATTCGAAGGCTAAAAGAAATGGCTACGTGTCGCTGCATAGCATCATGTAGAGAGATCTCCCCTGAGTCTCCATTTCCTCCAATGGGAAGAGAGAGCCTGGGTGAGGGGCAGCCAGCCTTCCCTAGCATTATGGGCCACTTTTGGGGGGCCCCTGCTCTGATCTTATACCACAGAGATGGCAGAGGATTCTGTAGGGCTCTACCACTAGGGATTCTGGCTGTGACAGAGAAGGAAAAAGGAATTTGTAACAACCAGCGGATAAATCTTGGCAGATTCACTACATACCTGCAGTGCCAAGTAATCCAAAAAAGTAGTAATCCAAAAAAGTGGCTTTCCTCATCTGCAGGTCCAAGTTCAGGGCACACTCTGGCCAGTAAATTCAGTGAAGTACAGAATTGCCTGATGCGGATGCTCAGAGTTTTTCCTGCCCTAGAGCCCAATTTGCCCACCCAGAGCTGGTAAGCAAGTCATAGCCCCATCCGTGGAGAGTGTCTTCTGGCCCCATCGGACCTGAAGGGCTGGTGACAACTCCTGGAAGCTGTGCAGTTCAGTGGTCCTTGAGTTGAGAGGTGGGCTAGCAGAGCAGACCACCCCCAGGGCAAAGCCAGTACTGGCATGAAACGTTCCCAGTCTATGTGCTGGCAAGGTGAGGAATTTACAGCCGAGTTTGAAGGTAGCTCCTGGCTTCTTCCAGCCAGAGAGCCTGTTGAAAAGTTGAGAGTAGACTGAAGCAGCAACTCCCATTCCCAACTAGGTCAGGGAGCTGAGACATGACACCACTCACTGTAGTGTCTTTTGGCCCCAGTGGGCGGAGAGAGAGAGAGAGAGAGCTGGCGAAAACCCCAGAAAGCTGTGCAGCCCAACAACACTTGTGTTGAGAAAGGGACAGACAGAGGAGATAGTTTGCAGAGAAAAGCCAGTGGCTCTGCTCAGCCAGGGAATTTTGGGTGCAGATTAACCTGATAAGACAACGAATGAGTTTTACTGGTTTTAGAACTGCTTCTCCCACTACACTTGGGCAGGGAATCTAATTTATAAACTGACTTATTGATCAGTACAGCTTCATCACTGTTCAACCAGAGAACTTAAACAGAGCACACAGGGAGCTGCATAGCCCATTAAACAGCCTTACTTACAATGATATTTGAACAGATAGAATAGCCTGTGGCTTCTACCTTCTGCAAGGTAGACCTCATATGACCAGAGAATTTAGTATATACTCAGGCCTGAGCCGGAACCCCAAACAATGAGCTGTTGAGGCCCTGGATCCTGGCCTGCTGGCCCGCAAAGATGGGGAAGCTAATTCATAGCTCCATTTACTACTGAATGTAGTTCTCAGTCCCACCATCTAGTAAGCTTGACCAGAGAATTTAAGCAACTGCACAGTCCACCCTTCATTCTCATTTGGGTAGGGAGCCAAGCCAGGTGTCCTACCCAGCTGTTATAATTTAAGGGCACATACCCATCCTCAAAGGTCAAAGAGTTGCCTCACCCCAAAATAGACTATAATAACAAGCCCCACCTGCCAAAGACAATATCAGTGGACACATCCAGAAGCCCAAAGTGAGATGCCTGCTGAGGAGCTGTCTGTCACTGAAAACCTATAAAATCTGGAAGAGGACTCTCATCATCCAAGTAAGCAGAGGCCAACATGAGGAACCAAGTAGCACAAAAAAAAACAGGTAAATATAATTTACCCCAATCTAAAGAAATTAATAAACCTTAAGTAATTTATTTAGTTTCAGAACGATCATCTGAAGAAAGCTGAGTAAGTTACAAGAAAACATAAACAGCAACTAAACAAAATTAAGAAAACAATATATTAACAAAATGACAATTTTATCAAGGAAATATCAACCACAGAAAAGAAATAAATGTTGGGAAGAAAAAGAAGAGAAGGAAAGAAAGAAAGAAAGAAAGAAAGAAAGAAAGAAAGAAAGAAAGAAAGAAAGAAAGAGGAGAGAAAGAAAAAGCAAGAAAGAGAGAAAGAAAGAAAAGAGAAAAAACAAGAGAGGAAGTAAGAAATGAAGGAAGTTATCCTAGAGTTGAAAATACGGTAATAGAACTGAAGAATTCAGTAGAGACTTTCAAAGGCACATTCAACCAAAGAGTCAGCCACCTGGAAGCTAGGACATTGAAAATTACCCAGTCAGAGGAGCAAAAAAGACAACAAAATTAAAAAGAGTGAAGAAAGCCTACAGGAATTATGAAACTCAATGAAAAGAAATACTATGTACATTTTGGAAATTCTAGAAAGATAAGAGAAAGAGAAAGGGACAGAAAGTATATTTAAAGTAGTAATGGCTTGGGGCGCCTGGGTGGCTCAGTCGGTTAAGCGTCCGACTTCGGCTCAGGTCATGATCTCATGGTCCGTGGGTTCGAGCCCCGCGTCGGGCTCTGTGCTGACAGCTCAGAGCCTGGAGCCTGTTTCAGATTCTGTGTCTCCTTCTCTCTGTGACCCTCCCCCGTTCATGCTCTGTCTCTCTCTGTCTCAAAAATAAATAAACGTTAAAAAAAATAAAAAAAAAATAAAGTAGTAATGGCTTAAAACTTCCTGAATATGGAGAGATAAATGGACATCCAGATCCATGAGTCCCAAAGGATCTCAAATATGTTAGACCAAAAAGAGATACATGAAGAAATGTAATTAAATTGTCAAAACTCAAAGGAAAAACAAAACAAAGCAAAAAACAAAACAAAACAAAAAACCAGCCAGAGAAAAGAGAGAAGTTGTATACAAGGAAACCCCTATAAGCCCTGTAAGATCCTAGGCAGACTTCTCTACAAAAACTTCCCCTCCAACTCAGAAAAAATGGGATGACATATTCAAAGTATTGAAAGAAAATATTAGCCATGAATTCTATACCCAGTAAAGCTGTCTGTTCAGAAATGAAGGAAGGATAAAGACTTATCAGAACAAACAAAAGCTGAGGGAGTTCATCAGCACCAGACCTATTTTCCAATATGCTAATGAAAGTTCAATGGAAGTAAAAGAACACTGATTAACATCTTAAAATCATAAAAGGTAGCAAAGATCTCATTAGTAAAGGTAAATATATAGATATAGTCTACAATAGTCTACAATATGGTAATAGTGGTACGTAACTCACAACTCCAGTTTAAAAGTTAAAAAATAACCATAAATACAATAACGTGTTATTATTTACACAATATAAAAGACATGTAAATTGTAACAGTAATTACCTAAAATGTGGGGAGGAAAAGAAGTAAAAATATAAAGTATACAGATTCTATTGAAATTAAGTTGTTATCAATTTGAAATAGAGTGTGAATAAACTTCAGATGGTTTATGTAAGTTTCATGATAACCACCAAAGGAAATTCTCTAATAATTACACAAAAGAACATGATAAAAAAAAAGTCAAAGGATAAAAATGCCAAAGGACTTCAACACACAGACACACATACACATGCACACACACTCATACACACAAAGACAGCAGAATAACAAGGAATAGTGGATCTACACAACACGAGAAAATAATTAACAAATGGCAATAGCAAGCAGTAGTAGGTTCGGCTTTTGGCTTTGTCCAGCAAAACTGAGACAGTCACCCCCACTGAGGAATGAATTACTCAAGATTCCATGCCAGTCAAGAGAGGTGAGAGGCAGGCTAAGGAAAGTCTCCCCAAGCTGCTCTCAAGCATTTATTGAGCATACATTTAGGGAAACATTGTGTAATACTCAGTGAGCTACATGCCAGTAAGAACATGTAGAAAAACAAGGAGTTCCCAAGACTACAAAAGAGCAGATGCTGAAAGCAGGGTGGAGAACAAGATAAGATAGTCCATAGGTAACATGGTCTAAGGAATTCCTGAGCACAGACAAGGAGCCAACCGCTAAATACACCTAAATACTAGATACTGGTCAACTGTTTTCAGCAGGGTCAGAAATCAGTGTAATATGTTCCCTGTAATCTCCTTAACTAGGACAGAGCTATTTGGTCTCCCACAAGTACTTATCTATCAATAATTACTTTGAATACGGATTAAATCCTCCAATCAAAAGATGTAGAATGGCCAAATGGATTAAAAAATAATAATAAGATCCCTAAATATGCTGCCTACAAGAGACTCACTTTAGCTTTAAAGACACATGTAGACTAAGAGTGAATGGATGGAAAAAGACATTCCAAATACATACTAACCAAGAAATTGCAGGGGTAGCTATGTTTACACCAGGCAACACAGATTTGGGGCTAAAAATAGTAAAAGGTGACAAAGAAAGTCATTATATAATGATAAAAATGTCAATATGAAAAGAAGATATAACATTATAAAATTTTGTGTGCCCCACATCAGAGCATTTAAATATATAAAGCAAAGGATAACAGAGGTAAAAAGAGAAAGAAACATTAATACAATAAATTTGTGGAATTTAATACCTATCCTCAATGATGGATAAATCATCTAGACAGATAATCAATATGGAAACTGGATTTTAACAGCACTATAGACCAATGGACCTAAAAGTTATATACAGAATATTCTACCCAACAACAACAGAATACACATTTTTAAGTGCCCATAAACCATTTTCTACAATAGACCATATGTTAGGTCACAAAACAACTCTTAATGGGGCACCTGGGTGGTTCAGTCGGTTAAGCGTCTGACTCTTAATTTTCGCTCAAGTCATAATATCAAGGTTCATGAGATTGAGCCCCGCGTTGGGCTCTGTGCTGACAGTGCAAAGCCTGCGTGGGATCCTCTCTCTCTGCTTCTTCCCCACTTCCTCTCTCTCTCCCTCACTCTCTCTCTCTCTCTCAAAATTAAACTTAGAAAAGAAAAAAACCTCTTAGTGAGTTCAAGGAAATTGACATCATACCAAGTGTTTACTCTGACTACAATGGGAGGAAACAATACCAATAGCCTCAGTAACAATAACATTTTCCTCAATAACAAGAGAAAAACTAGGAAATTTGTAAACATATTGAAATTAAACAACACTCTTATAAACAACCAATGTATTAAAGAGATTAAATGAAGAAAAAAGAAAGTTTCTTGAGGCAAATTAAAGTGGAAATAGAGTATATCAGAACTTGTGGCATGTGGCAAAAGCAGTTCTAAGACAGAAGTTCATAGCAGTAAGCACCTATAGTAAGAAGAAAGATCCCAAATAAGCAACTCAACATTATGCTTTAAGTAACTAGAAAAAGCAGAACAAAATGAGTACAAAGTTGGCAGAGGAAAATAAATAATATAGATTAGAGGAGAAATAATTGAAATAGAGAAGAGGAAAACACTAGAAAAGATTAACAAACTAAGATTTGGCTCTTTGAAACAATAAACAGAATTGGCAAAACCTTAGCCTGACTAACCAAGGAGAAAAGAGAAAAGACCCAAATAAAATTATAAATGAAAAAGGAGATATTATAACAAGCAACACAGAAATCCAAAGGAACATAAGGAGCTACTTTGAACAATTATATACCAAACAACTGGACAACCTAGAAGAAACGGAAAAAAATCTTAGAAACATGCAATTTACAAAGACTGAATCAGGAAGAAATGGAAAATCTAAACAGATCAATTACTTTTTTTTTTTTTTTTTTTGGGACAGAGAGAGACAGAGCATGAACGGGGGAGGGGCAGAGAGAGAGGGAGACACAGAATCGGAAACAGGCTCCAGGCTTCGAGCCATCAGCCCAGAGCCTGACGCGGGGCTCGAACTCACGGACCGCGAGATCGTGACCTGGCTGAAGTCGGACGCTTAACCGACTGCGCCACCCAGGCGCCCCCAGATCAATTACTTTTAAGGATATTGAATTAGTAATAAAAAAAAAAATCTCCCAATGAAGAAAAGCTGAGGACAAGATGGCTTCAGTGGTTAATTTTGCCAGTCATTTAAGGAGAATTAACACTAGTATTCTCAAACTCTTCCAAAGAATTGAAGAGGAGAGCATATTCCCAAATTCATTTTATGAGAAAAGCATTATCTAATACTAAAACCAGAAAAGGACACTAGTTGAAAAGAAAACTACACGCCAATATCCCTGAGAAATATAGGTGCAAATTTTTCCGTAAAATGCTAGCAAATCCACTTCAGAAGCAAATTAAAGGATCATTCACCCTGATCAAGTATGATTTACTGCTGGATTCAAGGATGTTTTTAATATGCAAATAAATCAATGTATAGATCACCTTAATAGAGTGAAAAAAACCAATCATCTCAATAGATAAAAAAAAAAAAAAACACTTGAAAAAATTTTACACCCCCTCATGACAAAATCTTTTAGCAAATAGGCATAAAAGGACGATATATCAACACAATAAAAGCCGTGTATGTCTAAATGTCTAACTCACAGCTAAAATTATACTAAATAGTGAAAGGATGAAAAATTCCCTCTAAGATTAGAAACAAGACAAGGATGCTCACTCTCTCCACTTCTATGCAACATAGTACTGAAGTCCTAGCTAGAGGAATCAGGTAAGAAAAAGAAATAAAAGGTATTCAGTTGGAAACAGCAAAGTAAAATTTTTACCATTTTCAGACAACATGATTTTACATGTAGAAAAGCCCACAGACTCAGCCAAAAAGCTGCTGGATTTAATCAATGAATTCAATAAAGTTTCAAGATATGAAATTAACATACATAAATAGTGGTGTTTCTAAACACTAACAAATTTTCTGAAAAAGAAATCAATGAATTCATCCCTTTTAAAACAGAATAAAATATATAATACATAGGAATAAATGTAACCAAGGAAGTGAAAGATCTCTGTGCTGAAAATCACAAGATATTGATGAAAAATCAATATCAATATAATGGATTGGAAGCATTAATATTGTTAAAATGTTAATACTACTGAAGGCCATATATAGATTCAATGCAATTTCTATCAAGATTCCAATGGCATTTTCTATAGAAGTTAAGAAAATACTCCTAAAATTTATATGAAACCACAAAAGATTTTGTATAGCTATGGGTTGGGCTTTTGGTTTTGTCCAGCAAAGCTGATGTCAGTAGAAAGGATTACTCAAGACTCCATGCAAGTAAAGACTGGTGAGAGGGAGGCTAAGGAAAGTCTCTCTGAGCTGCTCCCAAGCTCCCTATGTGTTGAACATACATTTAGGGAAACACTGTGCAAATACTTCAGTGGGCTATGTGCCAGCAAGAGCGTATAGAAAACATGCAGAAAAACAAGTTAAGACACGATAAAATAGTCCATGTGATCACGTGGTCTAAGGAATTTATGAGTATAGGCAGGACCTAACTTCTATGTATATGTTAACTAGAGAAGCGAAGTGAGTGCCCCTTGTATGTACATTAACTAGATAAGCGGTGTGGTCTGCTGTTTTCAGCAAGGTCAAAAAGCAGTTTTCTGCTTTGCAATGCATTCCCTATTATCTACTAACCCAGGACATAGCTATTTGGTTTCCCCATATAGCCAAAGAAAATCTGAGAAAGAAGAACACAGCAGGTCTCACAGTCCCTGATTTCAAGCTATATGGTAAACCCATAGTCATCAAAACAGTATGGTACTGGCATAAAAGCAGACCAATAGAATAATTGAACAGAACTGAGACCCCAGATATGAACCTAAGCATATACAACCAACTAATATTTGGCAAAGAAGCCAAAAATACTCAATGGAAAAAAAAAGCAGTGTCTTCAGCAAATAGCATATGCACCTATAAAAGAATGAAACTGGACCCATTTCTTACACTATTCATAAAAATTAACTTGAAATTGGTTAAAGACTTAAATGTAAGACCAGAAACCATGAAATTCCTAAAAGAAACATAAGAACAAAGCCTCTTTATTTAGGTCTCGGTAATATTTCTGGATATGACACCTAAAGCACAGCAACAAAACAAAAAGTAAGTGGGACTACCTCAAACCTAAGAGCTTCTGCACAGCAAATGAAACCATCAATGTGGTGAAAATACAACCCATAGAATGGGAAAAAAGTATTTGCAAACATACATCTGATAAGGGGTTAATATCCAAAACATGTAAGGAATTCTTACAACTCAATAGCAATAAAACAGCTCAATTAAAACAAAACTGGGCATTAGGAGCTGAATAAACATTTTTCCAGAGGAGATATGCAAATGGTCAACAGGTATATGAAAAGAAGCTTAATATCACTAGTCATTAGGGAAGTGCAAACTAAAACTGCAGTGCGATATTATCTCATGCCTGTTAGAATGGCCATGGTCAAAACGATAAGAGGTAACAAGTGCAGGCATTGATGTTTCAAAAAAGGAACCCTTGTGCACTGTTGGCATTGGTGGAGACACTGTGAAAACAATATGGAAGATCCTAAAAAAAATTAAAAATAGAACTACCATATGATCCAGCAATTCCACTTCTGGAAATAACAGAAACACACAAAAAGACATGTTCACCCCCATGTTCATAGCAGCATTATTTACATAATTGTTACCATTATTTACAATAGCCTAATAGAAGCAGCCTAAGTGTTCATTGATGGATATATGAGAAAGCTGTAGTACCTATGCATGTAATAGAATAATTTTCAGTCATAAAAAATGAGGAAATCTTACTGTTTGCAACAATGTGTTGGACTCTGAAGGCATTATGCAAAGTGAAATATAGAAAGACAAATACTGTGTGATGTCACTTATGTAATATCTAAAGCAATAACTAACTCCTAGAAAAAAAAAGATCAAATTTGAAGTTGTCAGAGGTAGGGAGTGGTAGGAGGGGGGAATTGGAGGAAGGTGGTCAAAGGTACAAAGTTCCAGTTATAAAATACGTGGTAGGTATATAATGTACAGCATGATGACTATAGCTAACAGTGCTGTGTGGTATATAGGAAAGTTGTTAAGAGAGAAAATCCTAAGAGTTCTCATCACAAGAAGAAAATTATTTTTTCCTTTATTCTCTTCTTTAATTTCTTTTTATTGTATCTATATGAGAAGATGGATGCTAACTGAACCTATCGTGGGCAATTATTTTACAATATATGTTAATCAAACCATCGTGCAATAGGCATTAAACCTGTACAGTGATGCCTGTCAATTATTGCTCAATAAAACTGGAAAAAAACATTATATTCATAAAAAATGATTTTGGATTAAATATATAGCGTGATGGCATTCTAAAGCACTACTAATTTAAATGTATATGTTAAAGATTAACTTCTGTTATTTGTTTTTAGTGTCATCAAAATACATTTTACTCTACAATGTATTCATTTTAAAGTTAAAAAAATTATTTTAAATTAGATTTTTGCCCACTGTGGGGCTTGAAATCACAACCTTGAGATGAAGAGTCAGTTGTTACACTGACTGAGCCAACAAACGCCCCTATAGTTACTTTATATATATTTTTCAATGTTTATTTATTTATTGAGAGATAGACAGAGCATGAGCAGGGGAGGGGCAGAAAGAGAATGGGAGACACAGAATCCGAAGCAAGCTCCAGGCTCTGAGCCATCAGCACAGAGCCTCACGCGGGGCTCAAACTCATGAATGGTGAGATCATGACCTGAGCCAAAGTAGGACGCTTAACTGACTCATCCAGGTGCCCCCCCCCAGAGTTACTTTAAACAAACATGGATTATTATTAAGTATTGACAAAGCCTGGGCTTAAAGAATGATTTATATTAAAAGAAAAGAAAGAAAATCATACTTTTTGTAACAAATTCCAAATTTTGAGACTTCTAGTATTGGCTTATTTAGGCAGCATATTTCTTATTTGTTTACATATAACACTTCTTTTTTTTTCTTTAGTGTTTATTTATTTTGAGAGAGAAAGAAAATTAACATGAGCGGGAGAGGAAGAGAGAGAGAAACCCAGTCAGCATCACCCTCCACCATCCCCCCCACCATCAGCCCCGAGCCCTATACACAAGGAGATCATGACCTGAGCCGAAATCAAGAGTCTGATGCCTAATGCACTGAGCCGTCTAGGGGCCTCAACATTCCTTATATATAGTATGTTCGACATTTTCAAAGAAATCGCTACACTTTTTCATTTGGATCTTGCCAAATATTATGGTTATGTGGGCAAATTTTTGTAATTAAAATTATTTAAGTTGACTTACATGCATAGAATATGTATTTTTCCCATGGCTCTACATCTAGATAAGAATGCTAACCCCTCAAATCTCGCATAAATGTTCACTAACCATTGTTGCTTTCAACTTGGAGAGGGAAAACTATTTCCAGTCTTTTATGAAAGCATCGTTCATCAGGTTGCATTTAGAATGGTACAAAAAATTCATCAGAGAAAAATATCCGTGTCTGTCAGTTAGACTAAAATGGACACAGTGCATTTCATAGAGAATCAAACTGACATAATTGTCCAGCTGATGGTAGGACAAATCAGTGAAGCATCTTACAACATCTGCTGGAAGTTGTTAAGTGTTTGCTGATATGAAGCCTGGCTTTTATTCCCACCATCATTCAGAAGTCCTGACCAGTATAAAATTTGCTGTTCGTAGATGTGCACAGATCACCAGAGACTAATGTTACATTTTCAAAAAGCTAACTTTTTTCTCTTGGGCCTTTGAAAGATTAGAAAGTAAGGTCGTATTCATTTTCAGATTCCAAAAAACAGATTAAATTATTTGACGATCTTCAGATGGTCAAGCAAAAGTTTTTGCCAAGATTTATATGTGAAGGTACTGATGGTATTTATATTTGGTTAGCAATAAATAGCTTTCTTGTTTCCTATGTTTAAGTCACAGAGTTAAAAGAAAGAGGAAGGAGTGAGAGCCAGCCTATCATCTTTACTGAAGATGTCCATGTGTTCGGCTTGTGCAAAAGGACCACCAACAGTTACATATCACCCTCTCCTAACACCATTTTCAATTTTCTGTGGTCTTTATCATTTTTTTAATGTTTATTTATTTTTGAGAGAGAGAGAGAGAGAGAGAGAGAGAGAGAGAGAGAGAGAGACAGAGAGACAACATGCAAGTGTGGGAGGGGCAGAGAGAGAAGGAGACACAGAATCCGAAGCAGGCTCCAGGCTCGGAGCTGTCAGCCCAGAGCCCAGTGTGGGGCACGAACCAGGAGATCGTGACCTGAGCTGAAGTCAGATGCTTAACCAATTGAGCCACCCAGGTGTCCCTATTTTCTGTAATCTTTAAATTTAGCTCTATATCACTTCTGTTCCATTACCTGACAGAAATAGATATGTTTTAGGGAGGTTTTAAAAGCCATCTTTTAGATTTACGTGTCCTGGCAAGTGTATCTTAATAATATCTACCTGAGGATTAAATTAATTATACCTGACATGTACTTAGAACAGTGTCTGACAAATATTAGGCACTAAATAAATGTTATATTTCATCATCATTACCACCATCATCATAAGAGTAATTTAGATAGCAAGAGAGAATTATAGACATCTACTTTGCTTCAGCAATGTATTTATTTATTTATTTTTTGCTTCAGCAATTTAAAAAACACTCAAATATATCCATAGTAATGCAGTACCTTATTACCCAACAGCATAAACCAAAATTTGATTCCGGAGTGATTTGATCCCTTGATGTTTGACTCCTCCTTGGTGATATTGTCAGAGGATGCCCTAGAGACTTCTTCAGATTTCAGCTACCTTTCTCTTTTTTTTTGAACCTAAGTTATCAGTATCCCTGTTAACCTTGATAGATAACTCTTACTGTTGCCTACTAGTTCAGAAAAACCTTATCTTCCTATTAAAGGAATCAATATGTGTACACCAATGAAATATTTTTCACTTGAAGAGCAAAAATTCTGTCAGATGATCCCAGTAGGCCAGGTGTGTGTGTGTGGGGGGGTGGGGGGGGTGGGGAGCAGAAATGTTTTTTTCCAGTGAACAATCACATGTGAGAGTGAAAAATAGGATTCTTTTTTCCATCTCTTTTTCTCTTTCTCTCTTGCTTCTGTTTGTTTTGTTTTGTTTGTTTGTTTGTTTTTAGCTGTCCTTTCTGACAGTGAGAGGAAACAGCATTGTGCATTTCTTCAACTTTGAATATATCATTTTCTATAATAGGGATTGGTGTTTCAGTGTGATGGAGAATATGATAAGCCCAATGAAGAAAGGTTTTAAAAATGTCTTTATCATACTAATAGAAACACTTCTGAAGATTCTGAGAACAATGAAGTTAATATTAATTACTATACAATAAAAATTGGTCTAGTACAGGACTATCTCAGACAAACCTGGATTTGAACGTGCCACCAATGAATGCCATGGGCCTCAACTCATAATATTAAATATATGTTTGTATAGTGAATTATTTGCATAGAACCACTGCCATTATGATGATTTTAATGATTTTGTATAAGACATTAGGCAATCCCAAGTATGCTCAGACTGACTGTTAAGTAGGAGAAAGAAATCCACTTCCCAAATAACCATTGCTTGAAATGAGAAAATATATGGCTACTCCATATGTAACCAACGCTCTGTGATATGTCTGCTTTTCCATGAAAAGGTGGGTATTTAGAGATCTTTCCTTGCTTTATTTTCATTCATTGAAAAATGGTCAGACACACACACCAAACGTGTGTGTGTGTGTGTGTGTGTGTGTGTGTGTGTGTGTGTTTTATGGCTTTGAAGATTACTGTAGAGAACTGTGTCACTTCATTCATTTTGGATAGGGTTATTTTACATGGAGTAGAACACTGGACCAAAAGGAATTTTACTGAAATGACAGATATGTAATTTCTATGCAATTAATCTTCTACATTATGCCCCTAATAATTCTTAACAACATATATTTTACCTAATATCCTATGTTCTCTATGTACTAACAGCAGGGAGATATAAGGAATTAATGCCATAATGCCATAAAGGATGTTAGACCATCAAAGCTCTTTTATTCTAATTTGTGTTATATAATGAGCCAAATGATGACTACAACTCAGTACAATAGAATTAACATATACTGTTATCTCTGCTTTATGCTTCTGATATTTTCTAACTGTTAACGTAAGAGGGTAAAAATAAATTGGAAGTTTAATTGTCGTTTATGAGATCCTAAGATTGAATTGTTTTGCTGAGGTAAAGAGTACCTATCAGATAAAATCTCTGAAGTTGAAATTGCCAATTAATAATTTTAGGTTATACTGCTATCTTCCTCCCCAAACCACCTGACTTCTTTTAAGAATAAACAGGGAATCATATTTTATGTTTTTGATAGTGAAACTAATCTCCATAATTCCCCAGGTGAAATAGTATCACCTTTGGTTTATTATTCTGGGAAAAAGATGCCTCCCTCATGTTCAAATGGTCATATAAGGACTAGAATTCTGTCAAGTGCTATTACAAATATATGTTTAAAAAAACAGAAAATAATTTTAGGTGAGATGAAAAGACCTGCTAAGTAAATTATTTATCACTTGCCAAAGTAAGCTGCATTCTCATGATAGTCGTAGAGCCAGGTTACAGATATTCTGTAAAGATAATGTCTAGGTATTTTTGTTTCCTTGTACATATTTATTCTGAAAAAAAAATAGGAGCGATTACATTTTGAGGAATTCTAGGAACAAGATTTATGGAACATGGCTGTGATGTTTATGAAATGTCTTTTCTGACTTTGCTATCCTTGGAATCCTGAGATTCCAACTGAAATCAGAAAGTCATTTAATTGAAGTATCTCTCTACAGCGAACTTTTAATCTACCACCACTCTTTAAAGACCATAATGATCTCTCTTCATTGGTTTTTTATAATAACTTGTTGAGTGCATTCACCTCTGGGTCCATTCAGAGGGCATAGTTTGGTGGAACTGAGTTTCTTACACCTGACAAATCTACTCAAGAAATATCTCTCTATGTTCTTGAAGTCTGTTCTGTACATTGTAATCAGGAATTTCTACCATCTCAAATTTTATTTTGATGGCCCCCTACTAAATCCAATCTAATTTTATGACCCCATACTAAATAACTAAACCAAAAGAGTGATTATAAACATTCCTATCTGCCTGATCTAGCACATTGGGTGCATATTGAATGTCAAATGCACTCATTCATCAATTCAAATCAGACTAAAATGATGTTCCATCCTAATTTTGTAGTTTTCAGAAACTATGCACAGATATACTTACCATGATTTTATCCTATAGAATATAATTTAAAACACATTTACAGTTCTGACATGTAAGTCTTTTGCTCCCAGGTTGACTTTGTAATTGATCCAAAGAACATGATCTAATCTAGTCCTGGAGAAATGAAAGACAGTGAGAATGAGGATTGAATATTTCTTCCTCCTTGCAAGTTCATCTTGTAGGAGAGGTTGCTAAAGAATGTGCAGAAAGCAGATAGAGGAAGAAGTGATTCTGCTGGCAAGGGAGACTCTTGATTATAAGATAAGTTTTATGACAGAGTAGTGTTGTTTCCTTCAGTGTCTAGAGTAGAGTGTAGCACATAATAAACTCTCAAAAAAGACTTGTTGGGACTCCTGGGTGGCTGAGTCTGTCAAGCGTCTGACTTCAGCTCAGGTTGTGATCTCACTGTTCATGACTTCAATGCCTGCATCAGACTTTGTGATGACAGCTCAGCACCTGGAGTGAGCTTCAGATTCTGTGTCTCCCGCTGTCTCTAACTCCCCCGCTCAACGCCCCCTCTCTCTCTGTCTCTCAAAAATAAATAAATGTAAAAACATAAATAAATAGAAAGATGATAGATAGATAGATAGATAGATAGATATTGTTGAATGAATGAATGAATCTAAACTTTCAAATTTGTCCCCCCACCCACTATTATTTAATCATCTTCCAGATGTTACATTGAAAACTAAAAGGATATGAATGCAAGTTAGACACAGAGGATTCAAAATTTGAATTTTTGGTCTGTTATCTTAGTTTTGTTTTAAAATATAAAAGACATTCTTTTAGAATTATCATAGAATGTTTTTTGGAATTTATCCCAAACAGAGAATTTAGACATGTTTAGAAATTTAGAAATTAAAAAAAAAAATTAATTTACATCCAAATTAGCAAATAGTGCAACAATGATTTCAGGAGTAGATTCCTTAGTGCCCGTCCACTGCACACACACCCTCCAGTAACCCTCTGTTTGTTCTCCATATTTATGAGTCTCTTCTGTTTTGTCCCCCTCCCTGTTTTTATGTGTTTTTTTTGCTTCCCTTCCCTTATGTTCATCTGTTTTGTATCTTAAGTTCCTCATATGAGTGATGTCATATGATTTTTGTCTTTCTCTGACTGACTAATTTCACTTGGCATAATACTCTCCAGTTTCATCCATGTAGTTGCAAATGGCAAGATTTTATTCTTTTTGATTGCCGAGTAATATTCCATTGTATATGTATATCACATCTTCTTTATCCATTCATCCATCAAGGGACATTTGGGCTCTTTCCATACTTTGGCTACTGTTGATAGTGCTGCTATAAAGATTGGGGTGCATGTCCTCCTTCGAAACAGCACACCTGTATCCCTTGGATAAATACCTAGTAGTTGGGTCTTGGGTAGTTCTATTTTTAGTTTTTTGAGGAAACTCCATGCTATTTTCCAGAGTGGCTGCACTAGCTTGCATTCCCACCAACAATGCAAAAGAGATCCTCTTTCTCCGCATCCACGCCAACATTTGTTGGTGCCACAGTTAATGTTAGCTATTCTGACAGGTGTGAGGTGGTATCTCATTGTGGTTTTGACTTGTATTTCCCTGATGATGAGTGATACTGAGCATTTTTTCATGTGTCTGTTGGCCATCTGGATGTCTTCTTTGGAGAAGTATCTATTCATGTCTTTTTCCCATTTCTTCACTGGATTATTTGTTTTTTGGGTGTTGAGGTTTATAAGTTCTGTATAGATTTTGGATACTAACCCTTTATCTGATATGTTGTTTGCAAATATCTTATCGCATTCCGTCAGTTGCCTTTTAGTTTTGCTGATTATTTCCTTTGTTGTGCAGAAGCTTTTTGTTTTGATGAGGTCCCAGTAGTTCATTTTTGCTTTGGTTTTCCTTGCCTCCAGAGACGTGTTGAGTAAGAAGTTGCTGCGGCCAAGATCAAAGAGGTTTTTGCCTGCTTTCTCCTCGAAGATTTTGATGGCTTCCTGTCTTACATTGAGGTCTTTCATCCATTTTGAGTTTATTTTTGTGTATGGTGTAAGAAAGTGGTCCAGGTTCATTCTTCTGCATGTCACTGTCTAGTTTTCCAGCACCACTTGCTGAAGAGACTGCCTTTATTCCATTGGATATTCTTTCCTCCATCAAAGATTAGTTGTCCATATGTTTGTGGGTCCATTTCTGGGTTCTCTATTCTGTTCCATCGATCTGAGTGTCTGTTCTTATGCCAGTACCGTACTGTCTTGATGATTACAGCATTGTAGTACACCTTGAAGTCGGGGATTGTGATGCCTCCTGCTTTGGTTTTCTTTTTCAAGATTGCTTTGGCTATTAGGGGTCTTTTCTGGTTCCATACGAATTTTAGGATTATTTGTTCTAGCTCTGTGAAGAATGCTGGTGTTACTTTGAAAGGAATTGCATTGAATATTTAGATTGCTTTGGGTAGTATCAACATTTTAACAATATTTGTTCTTCCTATCCAGGAGCATGGAATCTTTTTCCATATTTTGTGTCTTCTTCAATTTCTTTCATAAGCTTTCTATAGTTTTCAGTGAATAGATTTTTCACCTCTTTGGTTAGATTTATTCCTAGGTATTTTATGGGTTTTTGTGCAACTATAAATGGGATTGATTCCTTGATTTCTCTTTCTGTCACTTCATTGTTGGTGAATAGGAATGCAACCGATTTCTGTGCATTGATATTATATCCTACAACTTTGCTGAATTCATGAATCAGTTCTAGCAGTTTTTCTGGTGGAATCTTTTGGGTTTTCAGTATAGAGTATCATGTCATCTGCAAAGAGCGAAAGTTTGACCTCCTCCTGGCTGATGTGGATGCCTTTTATTTCTTTGTGTTGTCTGATGGCAGAGGCTAAGACTTCCAATACTATGTTGAATGAGAGTGGTGAGAGTGAACATCCCTGTCTTGTTCCTGACCTTACGGGGAAGGTTCTCAGTTTTTCTCCATTGAGGATGATATTAGCGTTGGGACGTTCATATATGGCTTTTATGATCTCGAGGTATGATCCTTCTATCCCTACTATCTTGAGGATTTCTTTCAAGAAAAGATGCTGTATTTTGCCAAATGCTTTCTCTGCATCTATTGAGAGGATCATATGGTTCTTGTCCTTTCTTTTATTGATGTGGTGAATCACATTGATTGTTTTGTGGATATCGAACCAGCCCTGCATCCCAGGTCATGGTGAATAATTTCCTCTTTAATTTCTTGGTTAACCCATTCATTCTTTAGTAGGATGTTCTTCAGTCCGCAAGTATTTGTTAACTTTCCAATTTTTTTCTTGTGGTTAATTTCGAGTTTCATAGCGTTGTGGTCTAAAAATATGCACAGTATGATCTCAATCTTTTTGTACTTGCTGAGGGCTGATTTGTGTCCCAGTATGTGGTCTATTCTGGAGAATGTACCATGAGCACTGGAGAAGAATGTATATTCTGCTGCTTTACGATGAAATGTTCTGAATATATCTGTTAAGTCCATCTGGTCCATATGTCTTAAGTCCATCTGGTCCAGTCTGTTAAGTCCATCTGGTCTATTGTTTCCTTGTTGATTTTTGGATTAGATGATCTGTCTATTGTTGTAAGTGGGGTGTTAAAGTCTCCTACTATTATGGTATCATTATCAATGAGTTTCTTTATGTTTATGATTAATTGATTTATATATTTGAGTGCCTCCACATTTGGTGCATAAATGTTTACAATTGTTAGGTCTTCTTGGTGGATAGACCCCTTGATTATGATATAATGCCCTTCTGCATTTCTTGATACAGTCTCTATTTTAAAGTCTAGATTGTCTGATATAAGTATGTCTACTCTGGCTTTCTTTTGTTGACCATTAGCATGATAGATGGCTTTTCATCCCCTTACTCTTAATCTGAAGGTGTCTTTAGGTCTAAAGTGGGTCTCTTGTAAAAAGTATATAGATGGATCTTGTTTTCTTATCCATTGTGTTACCCTATGTCTTTTGATTGGAGCATTGAGTCCATTGACATTTAGAGGGAGTACTGTAAGATATGAATTTATTGCCATTATGTTGCTTGTCAAGTTGGAGTTTCTGGTTGTGTTCTCTGGTCCTTTCTAATTGTTGTTGCTTTTGGTATTTATTTATTTATTTATTATTTATTCTTTCATCTTTTCTCCCCTTAGAGAGTGCCCCTTAAAATTTCTTGCAGGGCTGGTTTAGTGGTCACAAACTCCTTTAATTTTTGTTTGTCTGGGAAACCTTTTTTCTCTCCTTCTATTTTGAATGGCAGCCTTGCTGGATAAAGAATTCTTGGCTGTATATTTCTGACTCAGTACATTGAATACATCCTGCCACTCCTTTCTGGCCTGCCAAGTTTCTGTGGATAGGTCTGCTACCAACCTGATCTGTCTTCCCTTGTAGGTTAGGGACTTTTTTTCCCTTGCTGCTTTCATGATTCTCTCCTTGCCTGAGTATTTTGTGAATTTGACTATGGTATGCCTTGTTAATGGTCAGTTTTTGTTGAGTCTAATGGGAGTCCTCTGTGCTTCCTGGATTTTGATGTGTGTGTCTTTCCCCAGGTTAGGAAAGTTTTCTGCTATGATTTGCTCACATAACCCTTCTACCCATATTTCTCTCTGTTCCTCTTCTGGGACCCCTATTATTCTGATACTGTTCCTTTTTAATGAGTCACTGATTTCTCTAATTATTAAATTGTGCTCTTTTGCCTTAATCTCCCTCTTTTTTCCTGCTTCATTATTCTCCTTAAGTTTGTCCTCTATATCGCTGATTCTCTGTTCTGCCTCATCCATCCTTGCCTCCATGGCATCCACCCATGATTGCAGCTCAGTTATAATGTTTTTTATTTCACCCTGACTAGCTTTTACCTCTTTTATCTCCACAGAAAGGAATTCTGATGTATTTTTGACTCCAGCCAATATTCTTATTATCGTGATTCTCAATTCTGCTTCGGACATCTTTTATGTATCTGGGTTGGTAAAGTCCCTGGCTGTTGTTTCTTCCTGCTCTTTATTTTGGACTGAATTCCTTTGATTGTATTTTGAAAACAGAAAAGGAATTAATGAGGTAGAAAAAATTTAAATTAAAAAAATATTAAAATTAAAAAAGTATTAAAATTAAAAAATTAAAAACACACACACAAAAATGAATAAATGATGCTAGATCTTAGGTGTGTTTTGATCTGGGTGTTGAAAGTGGCTTGATCAATTAGAGAAAAACAGGGGGAAAAAATTTAAAAAAGGAAATTGTTTGAAAATTTGAAAAATGAATACAATGAGGTAGACTAAAATGAAATGATGGAAGTAAAATAGAATTTGAAAAAATTTACACAAAAGTAAAGAATATAGTAGAAAAAATTAAAGAAAACTATTTTTAATAATAATTAAAAATTAAAGTGAATTTTTCTTTTTCTGTATTCAAGAAAAAAAAAGAAACAAAATAGAGAAAAAAGAAAAAAAGGAAATTGTTTGAAAATTTGAAAAAGTGAATACACTGAAGTAGACTAAAATAAAATTATGGAAGTAAAATTGAATTTGAAAAAAATACAGACAAGTAAAAAATATAGTAAAACTTAAAGAAAAATATTTTTAATAAAAATTGAAAATAAGAATGAAGTTTTTCTCTTTCTGTATTCAAGAAAAATAAATGAAAAAGAAAAAAAAGAAAATTGAATAGATGGCCTGGCTAACAGACTGAAATAGGACTGAAATTACTTTGTTTTCCCCTAGAAGTCAGACTATGTAGAACTTTATAGTCCATAAACTAAGTAGGTGGTGAGACTTTTGTTCTTGAAGAGTGAGGTTGGCCCAGTTGGGCGGCGCTCAGTGTAACGGCTCCGCTCTCCACTAGATGGCACTGCTAGCCTACTGGGGTGGATAGTTCTGCTCTCATAGATGTGTATGCACATGTGCGGGAGAGGTGAAAATGGTGTCACCCAGCTACCCAGTCTCTAGTATCAGAACTCTGTTCTCCCTGGTCAGCAATTGCGCACCAGTCCTCTGTCTTCAGATGTCATCCACTCCCTGCTTTTTCACTGTCTGTGACCAAGTCCCGGGCAGTACCTCTCTCCCGAGTTTTGTTTCAGATGCAGCTGTTTTTCCTGGCCCCTTGCTTCTGAAGGACTGTAGCTTTGACCTGTTCCACCCCCATGTGGGAGGGTCTCACTGAGCAAGGCTGGGTGCCAGCTGCACCCAGGAAAGTTCGTGGGACGTGCTGCTACCGAGGCCCAGAGACTGCAGCTAGGTGCCAGCCTGCCCAAGAAAACATTCGTGAGACAGTGTAGCAGCAGCATCTCAGGGATTATGGAAAATCACAACACACACCTGGCACCAGGCTTCACCCTCAACGACCTTGTTCCAGCACCAGGGAATGTGGCCGTTTTCTGGGGTCTGCTGGGCCCAGGTGGCCTCACAGCCTCTATCAAATGTTCTTCCAGCAGTGAACTGCTTCTCCCCATGTGGGCCAAGAACCTCCTGGACCCCACTCTGCTCCTGGGGATTTGCCCTTCCCACCAGAGCACTGCCAGGTATCAGCTGCGGAGTTTCAGACTCTGTGCTCCCCGTTTACAGTCTTAATGAAATTTAAACCCTCTCTTTTCTCCTTTCTCCCTTTTAGTTTAGTCCCGGTGGCAGGTTCCAATTTTCTACTTCCTCTCCAGCTGCTTTTGTCGAGGGGTGCTTTTCCTGTATCCCCTCCTTCCCCCCCCCCCATCTCGGTCCTCTCTTTGTGTGCAAAAACAGCTCCCTGCCCTCTGTGGCTTCTCTCTCCCCAAGTTCACCTCTCCTCACTGTGTACCTGTTGGGTTCGGTGGTTCATGTTGTGCAGATTGTCGTGTTAATCCTCAGATCAGCTTTGTAGGTGTGCAGGATGGTTTAGTGTTGGTCTGGCTGTATTTATAGACGCAAGACGCACACAAAAACTTCCATGTTGTTCTGCCATCTTGGCCCCCTCAGAAATTTAGAAATTTAGAAATGAATTTTATATCCTTTTTATTTAAGCAAAGTATTTGAAGGAACCATCCTTCCTTTATATTCTTTGAAATTATCAAGTAGGAATACTTATTCTCCACATCTTTAAGTCATTTATCCATTCAGTACAAAATAAGTGTTGAATATCCATTCTCTTCCACGCACTGTTCTAGGCTAGTGGGATACAGCAGTGAATAAAAGAGATCTCTCTGTGCAATGGTGCTAATAAACAAGTAATGAACAAATTGATTCAATGTATGACTTATCCAATGTTGATGTATGCTATATGAAGAGAGAAGGTAGATTAAATTGGATAGAGTGTTGCCAAGCAGTGTGAGTTGCCACATAGGGTCCTTTTTCCAAGTGATGATAAGGGATCATTTGAGGAATTATTTTCTCACTCCTTAAACTGCCATAAGGCCATTCCTTCTTTCTAACTGGACCTTCACTATTTATCTATCTATCTACCTATATATCTATTTATCTATTGATTTATTTGGAGAGAAAGAGGAAGTACGTGAGGTGAGGGGCAGAGAGAGAGGAAGAGACAGAATCCCAAGCAGGATTCGTGCTAAAAGCATGGAGACTGATGTGGGGCTCCATCCCATGAACCGTGAGATCATGACCTGAGCCAAAATTAAGAGTCGGATGCTTAATCAACTGAGCCACCCGGACACCCCTGGGTATTCACTACTTTTTATATCTAGTCCTGAAACCTCTCAGATATTCCCAGATACTCTTTTTTTTTTCCTGCAGTCACTTTATGCACCATTTGCTCTATCATTCATTCATGTCTTAGTGTGGAATATAAAGGAAAAAGCAAACTGTCAAATTCAAGGAAAAGAAAGCTATTAGGAAGCATTAGGTAGATAGATGAAAGCCCAAAGGTGTTAGAGAAATAAGAATGTAATTACACAGCCAGGGATGATACTCAAAATAGTAACACAAAATTAGTCCATTGCCAGTCTTTCATGGCAAAGATACAGTGCAGTTTCTACCAAAACTCCACAGAGGTTGGATGCTAGATACTGCTACCAAAACTGTTACTAGTTCTACCTCTAAATATTGCCGCTACCACAGCCCTTGTAAAAACTTAAATCGTTGGATTCTGTTTACATGTGTGGGATGTATTTATCTTATTTACTCACATTATGACCCAACTGTGACCTAGCTTCAAGGAAGCTGAAAATTGCTGACTCGATTGGTCAAGGTTTGATCAGAGGATAGAACCAACCTAAATATTTCCATCTGAAAATTATAAATATAGGGAATTAGAGGCTTACCAAATTGTTTGAAGTAGAGAATGAATGCAAACAAAGAAATGCACTAGAAACGCAGGGATGGTAGGACATGGACGCTAATGGTCTCAGTTACCAGATGCAATAACATTTCTCATTCACAAGGAAGACCTGTAATGCTTCTGTAAAAATATCTCACTGGCTATCTACAATAGGTCACGAGTTTTTTTGTTTGGTTGTTCATTTTGTTTTGCTTTTAACCACTTTATTCAGGTATAATTGATATGCAAAGAACAACATCTATTTAATGTGTCCAATGGGTGAGTTTGGACATATGCAAACACTTTTGATACTATCACTGCAATCAAGATAATAGAAAAAATCCAACATTTCCCAAAGTTTCCCATGTCTCTTTGTGGGTATATTTGTGTGGAGCATGGGATTTTTTGTCTATATTTGTGATAAGAATACGTACCGTGAGATTTACTGTCTTGATGCATTTGAAGTACTCAATGACGTTAACTATAGGCATCATGTGCTAGAGCAGATCTCTAGAACTCACCAACTAGCATAACTGAAACTTTAAGCATCAGACCTAGTTAACAATGGGATGGAAAGCCACACACTTTCTATCACTGCAAAGGAATAACAGCTTCTACTCCTGTTTTGGTTTGTAAATATCAAGGAAGTGATTCTCACTGGTAAAATCTAATCCAGAGTCTTGCTATAAACAAAGTTAGAGAATATTGGTCTAAAGTTTCCAGACATTTTGGTGAGGAAAGAACATAGTGGAAGAGGCTGAGACTGGAACACAGACAAGAGGCAATCCAGAACATTCACTTCATCAGCCTTGTTAAAGGCAATATGTACTCTCTACAGATGCCAGATTTTTAACTTACAAAAAGCAATTATGTAATCACTGTTATAGACAATAGCATAAATGGGAACTCTAAGAATTTAGGGAAATATTAAAAATGGGACATGAGGGTAGCCCGGGTGGCTCTATCGGTTGATTGTTTAACTCTTGTTTTCAGCTCAGGTCATGATCCCAGGGTCATGGGTTTGAGCCCCATGTCAGCCTCCACATCTGGCTCCACACTGAGCATGGAGGCTGCTTGGGATTCGCTATCTCTCCCTCTGCCCCTGCTCCTGTTTATACACTCTCTCTTTCTCTAAAATTAAATAAATAAATACAAACAAAAATGGGACGTGAAAAATAAACTGGTAGATCCCAGGAAAGAAATGAAAGAGGACATTAAAAAAAAAAAGCAAAAACAAAAACAAAAAGCCCACTATCGAATCTGGGTGAACATGAAAGCAGTCCAGACACAGATAGCACTGCTAATATAACAAGAAACATGAAAGACATGATCAAGAATAGTGAGAGAAAGGAAATAAAAATTAATAAAGTGTTAAATAAATTCTGAATGAAATAGTTAAAATAGAAGGCAGAAAAGGAGATCCAAACACTCTACCTCATTGTTATCCTTGAGGAAAGAGTTAAAAGAATAGATTACAAAAATAGAATACTTAATACAGCAAAAATGATAGAACATAAAAATAATGTTTACACGTGCAAATTTAAGGGGCATATCTTTTCTAACCATAAAGATTTGGCATAGAATAATCAGAGATATAGCTGGTTGAAGGTAGTAGAATTTTCTGGTATCAATAAATAATTCTTAAAACAGAGAGGCAAATAATTATAGTAATCTATACTAAGAAATGTCAGTCTTATATCCTACTTCTCCATTGCTACATCCAATGACAGAAAATAGTGACACAATGAGATTTCTCCAAGACATTTTGTAGTAAATAAACTATTATTCAAGGTAAAAAATCGTGGTGGAAAGCATATTTGATTATAATAGAATTACTTCCCATCAGTACTTCCTTTAGAAAGTACTAAATACTGCCATTAAAACAAGCAAGAAATTAATGAAGTGATTTTGCCAAAAATCCTGGAGGTGATCGCTGAATCTGTTTCTGCAAGAATAATATCAATATAAATGTGGTCTCAAACAAGAGTATTAATGATATGAAATCTGCATATACAGAAATAATGTAAACTATATGAATAAAGGAACTATATGCAGAAAAACCATGAAACAATGATAAAAAAAATTCATGAAGATCTATATACATGAAAAAATAATTCATGTATGTGGATTGGAAGCCGCCATAGGATTAAAATGTTAATTCTTCCCAATTTTATCTACAGAATCTACATAATGCAAATAAAAATCCCACCAAATTATTCTCTGGATATCAATAAACTGATTCTAAATTTTACATGGATTATTAAAAAAAAATACTAGACTATCAACACAAATCTGAAGAAGTAGGGCACTGGAGAACTCACGTTACCTGATTTCAAGCCTTACTATAAGCCACAATAATTGCACCACTGTGGCATTGGCAAAAGGCAAGATGTGCAGATCAATGCAACAGAATAGAAAGCCTAGAAATAGGTGTATGAAAAATACAGTCAACTGATAATTGACAAAGAAGCAAATTCCACCAAAAAAAAAAAAAGGAAATAATTTCATTTACCATTCAAAGTATTAACCTACAGAAATAAGTAGTTTTCTCATATAAAAGCCACAGATAGAAAACATATCAGAATAAAAGGTCCACTAACAATTGCCGAAACTGTTAATGTCTCTAGATACAATCATGACATGAAATGAGCTTGATCTATGTCAAGGAATATTTAAAATATTACTTAAAGACCCAAAGACGGCATAAACAAATACAATGCATTTCATGTTCTGCATAGTAATACTCAAAATAATAACAATGCCATTTCTCCATATGTTCATCCATAAATATAATAAAATCCCAATGAAAATAAAAGTGGCATGTTGTGGGAAGGAGATGAAGCAGCAGATCTGGTTTTAAAGGTCATAAGAAAAAATAAATCAGCATAAGCAGCCAGTAACCTTATAAAAAACAGAGTAATGGTAGAAGTGCAGAGGGGAGTAGCCCTACCAGATATTAAAGCATAATATAAAGATGCATAGATCAAAGTCTAAATTCTAGCAATACCTCCACACAATTCTAGGATTTAGTACGTACATTTAAAATCAAGGGGAAGAAGAGATAGATGATTTCGTAAATTGTGACGGTGCAACTAGACCGTCAGATGGGAAGCGAAGTCCCTTTTTTTAAAGACAGAGACAATTTTCAGCTTTTGTTTCTGAAAAAAAATTCAACATGTACAATTAATAAAGTAAAACATATATTTATACTTATAAACATTGTAATGTATATTTAATTTATGTAAGTTCAAAGAATTTCCAAATTTATGTATATTGAAAATACCATATTACATTTTATTTGGCTTACGAACTAGATATATTGTAAAGTTCAGACAGAAATGTAACCCGATATTGCAGTATTGGAAAATGAGCAGACTTCTCACATGATCTGATATTTCGATAGTTTTTGCACTTTCCAGTCCATAAATTCATCAGTCAAGTTGCTTGTATAATTTCCATTTTAGGTATAAATGATGCAGTGTGGGAAGGGATATATGACTTCAACTTAGAAGGTGTTTTTCAGAAATTCAGTTCGATGATAAGAATTTATTAGCAACAAATATTCCTACTCAATATACTAGCCCCTATTTTTTCCAGTACTGATCTTTAAAGTTTTTAAAACATTTAATTTTGCTACATAAATGTATTGATCTGACAAATTGGAGTTATATGCCTTCAGATCATAAAACAATCTATGGAATCGTTATAATACCGATTTTCCTCATTAACTTCTGCTTTGTCATAGTGTCACTTAATGTTTTCTGGTTGGTCTATATGTTCAATTGGGGACATATTTAAAGAATATACAATAAAAATTAAAACAAGTTACAAGAGTCTACTAGTTAAAACTACCATGGTAAAATTAAGAGACATTTAAGTGAAAATTAAGAGAAAAATGTGTTTCACACATTGAATGAATTCAGTTAAAAGCTTGTAAAAAAATACAGAGAAATCAATGATCTTCTAATATAGAAGCAAACACCAGTTAGCTGATAAGACCTAGATATATCAACTAATTTAATCCTAAGAAAGCTCACCTGATCCTAGCTAATCTTTACATGAGCTCACTTAGTACATGCTCAGAAATTCTTAAATGGTTCCATTTTTAAAGATTTGCAGATTACCATATCGCTAAGGAAATAGAAATTTGAAACCTAGGCCATTTTTACCTTTAACAAAAGAACCCCTTTTGACATCTTAATGAGATGCTGAAGCTTTCATAAGTCAAAAGTTGATGAACCACATGTTTTGGTCACTGCTGTGTTGCTAGAGCTTAGCACAGAGTGGTGAATAAATGTATGAAGAATGTATGAATGATTGAAGGAGGAAATACAGAAATGAAACTTAAACATGATGACATACGATAAACTCCAATTAGTTACAAATTAAATGATCTAATAAACAGGAACTTGTCCTAAATAAAATTTTATTATCAGTTGTAGAATTTTAAATATTAATGCGTTCTTAATGATTTTCTTTATATGTCGTATGTTTTCAGTGGAGTAATGAAGTAAATAAAGCCCTAAGCTTTGAAAGAATTTGCTGACTGGTTCAAGGTTTATGTGTGACAGTAACAGAAGCAGGACCCAAGTTTCCACAATTTATTTTCGATATCCTTTACTGCTTTTAATGATAATTATTGAGTATTTTGAAAAGAAATAGATTTTGTATACACAGAGATTATATGATGTCATAAAGTTTCGGTTCATGTCTATTTGTTTTATTGTCCTCCTTATTATTTATTCTTTTCTACTTCCTTTTGTTTCACTATATATAAAAAAGCAATTAAAGTTAAAATGAAGACCAATGTAGTAACACATTTCTCCCAAACATTGATTCATAATATCGATTATGTTTCAAGGTCTTCATATATTAAGGAATTAAAAAGTAGAAAAGGAGTTTTTTTTTTCTTTATCCCCAGTTATCTTGCATGATGGATACAGTGCCATACTGTATTGATTAATGAAGGCTATAACAAGAATTCACATTACACTTTGTATTTTAAATAGTCAACCTGATATTATGTGTTATATGTCTTTGTTATTTATTCAACATTGTTTACATTCAGAGATTGCTTACATTATCAGAGACTGGTCTGATCTATAACACATAGGCTGGTCCAAAGGGAAAGAAGTTGGATGCAGGCACTCCAGTGAAAAAGCAAATTTTCTGAAATTGCATGAGTTCAAGACTACTTTTGAATGGGATTCTGTATCTTTCTATTGGGATCTTCTTAATGCATGTGGTATGATCTTTATAATGACAATTATATCTGAAAGAAGTTTCCAGAACCTTAGCATGGGAGAGTCCATATGATGATAAGTAAAGGAAGTAAACTGCTATAAAACAACTCCCAAATCCCAAATCGCTCATAGAATTCCTTCACCTTTCCTTCTTATAATTAGAAAAATAGATATTGTATTTAATAGAATTATAAGTTCGAAATCAGTGGAAATGCATTTCCATGATGAAGTCAACTACAATAGTAATTTCCGCTTTGTAAGCCTTATTAGTGACCCTTAATTTTTCATGCACATGTTACTTTAGAACGTATTAAATTGTACAAGTGTATCAGTGTTAGGAAAATATCTGTTCATGTAAGATTAGACTATGACCCACAAGAAAAGTCATTATAATCAAAAGTTAAAATTACACTAATTTCTCTTTAATCTTTGTGTTATATTTATAGTCCTCAGTACGACATGAACAAACTGTTTTCTTGCATAAAATTATCCTGGCATACGGTTCAAAAGTTATTACATATCTTTTTTTAAAAAAACAGTGGTGCCAGCCATTTATTTTCTGGTGAATTCATCTCTTTTATGTTCAGGTGGGATTGGCTCAAACCTTCAAATTCCATTTCAAATGGAAGTCCACATCCATCATCATTTCTGCAGATAATCAGAGATATCGGTTCTTTTGTTTACCTTTTTTATTGGATTGAAATGTGTTTTCACTTCACAGCTATTAGAATAACAAAGCGCTGACACCCGAATTATGCCAAATACTGTGAAGGATTTGGAAATTCGGGAACAAATCCCTGGTAAAACAGTAACTGGTAGATCAGATTTGGAGAGCAACCTCCTAATGAAGGGGCCCCACACAGAGAAGACAGGAAAACAGTTGAAGCAGAGAGACAGAGACAGAGATGGAGACAGAGATGGAGAAGTGGAAGGTGAAAGAGAAATTAGGTTTCTTACTCTTATCAAATCACAAGGCCGCCTCAGGAGCAATTCACTGGAACCATACCAACCCAGGTGATCCCTGGTCTCATATCCACCCCCTTCTGCCCAATCCTTTCTTTTTTGTCTCTTTGTATATTGTCTCTCGCACTACAGCTCATTGAAATCTCTCCAAATTTCCTGTTAGGAATAGCTTTATCAATTCTCTTGTTTTTTCTTTTTAATTTTTTAATAGCTCCTTGGTCTCTCGTCTTCTGGCAGAGTTTATCTAGTACTTTACCAAAGGAAAGGAATTCCTTTTGCTAAATGTGGGGTCAGCAAATACTTTCTTTTTCTTCCTGCCTACAGGAGAAAACTTTTTAAATTCCTGTCAAGAAAATACAAATTTTACTATTTTGAGGTTATTTCATAAAAAGCATTCTTCTATTGCTTACTGGGAAGTTCTCTAAGGACTTAAAGATATAGTTACTATAATTAATATAAAGAAGCTATAACTCAAAACCCTAAAACCGTCTGATTTAAAGTTTACTTCATTCTACAGAATTAAAATTTTGTGGTATTAATTAAAAAATGTAATCTATTAAGGAATTACTTTTAAGGGACAGGTTGCAATAGAAATATTCATTTTGTTATATCCTATGAGTAGATTTGGGAAGCAAATGATAGATTGTTTTTTTAATTTTGTTTATTTAGTTTGAGAGAGAGAAAGCAGGAAAGAAGGAGAGAGAGAGAGAGAGAGAGAGAGAGAGAGAGAGAAAATCCCCAGAAGGCTCCACACTGACAGTGGGCTTGATCTCACAAACCATGAGATCATGACCTGAGCCTAAATCAAAAGTCAGATGCTTAACCAGCTGAGTCACCCAGGTGCCCCTAAAATGATAGATTTTATGGGTGACTCTCCACTAAATGTAATCTCAATCAAAAGATCCTAAGTTCCTTCATAGATTATGGTCCATTCCTTCCTTTACACTTAATATAAAGAACTACAGAAAGCTACTTAAATTAGGGTAAAGACCAGATGGCCTTCTTCCCTCCTGGACAGGAAGGGAGAATTAATAAAATATATATTCCATTGGTATAATGAGTATACACTGCACAGATTAAGTCGCTCAGGTTTACCTAGTCTGGTCTCCAGCATCCATCGAGATTCTCAGGAAAGTACTAGAGCTTTTCAAAGCTCACTGAGATTTTGAGTCAGCTTTGAAGTAATAGCATGTCCCTCTTTAAGATCAGAGCTACTCCAGCTTTAATGTGCATTCAGACCTTTGTGTTCTTGTCAAGGAGGAGCTCCTGATTCAGTAGATATTTGATGTGATCTTCAGTTTTGCATTTCTAACAAGCCCCTGGGTGATGCTGATACTATTCAGTCCAGTTTCTATTGGGTAGAAAGGCTTTACTGGAAGTGAGAGAGATGCAAATATTAGGTAAATTATAGAGCTCCCTATATGTGCTTGGAGCTTACTTTCGTTTAAAACTTTGGTCTTGTCGCATCCGCGTTCTCTGATAATTAATGTTTTATTTTTCTTTTTGTTTTGAAATGTAGATACATAGGTCCTTACAAAAGTAGTGCAGAGAAGACTCATGTACATTTCCACCAGTTTCTCCCAATGGCTACATTTTACTTAATTATAGTATAACGGCCAGCCAGAAACTTGACATTGGTACAATGTATAAATATGTAGTTATAGGTCATGTTTCAACACGTGTGCAGATTCATGTAACAACCAGTGCAGTCATGTTACAGAGCTATTACTTCACCACAAAGATATCCTTCCTGCTCTCCCTTTATAGTGCAACCCAATCCCTCCCTCCACCATCCCTAACCCCTGACGGCTGCTAACATGTTGTCTATCTCTATAACTTTGTCATTTCAAGAATGGTATATAAATGAATCTCTCGATGTTACCTTTGAGGATTAGCTTATTTCATTCAGAATAATTCTCTGGAGATTTTTCCTCATCATATGCCATCAATTGTTTTTGCTTGTTTTATATTTTGGGTAGTGTTCCATGTTAGGGATGTCCCACAATTTTGCTTTTTGTTTCTTTTGTTTTGTTTTATCCTTTTGCCCATTTGAGGCATTGTGGTTGTTTCAGTGTTAGGGTCTATTACAAAGATAGCTGCTATAAATACTTGTGTGCACGTTTTTGTCTGGACATAGTTTTCATTTCTGAGAGAAATGGTCAGGAGTACAATTACAGGGTCATATAGTAAATCTATGTGTAGTTTATTTTGCAGACTGCCAAGCCATTTTCCAGAATGGCTGTGGCTGTATCACTTTACATTTTCATCAGCAATGTACAAGTGATCTATTTTCCTGCATCTTTACCAGCATTACATGGTCTCACTATTTTGTGTACTTGTTCTAATAGAGGTGTAGTGATCTCTCATCGTAGTCTCAATTGGCATTTTCCTACTGCCAATGATGTTTTAGCATCTTTTCATGTATTTATTGGTTATCAATATACCTTCTTAGGTAAAATATCTCTTCATGTCTTTTGTCCATTTTTAATTGATCATTTTTTAATAGTTGAATATTTTTTTTTCATTTTTTCAACATTTATTTATTTGTTTTTGAGGGACAGAGAGAGACAGAGCATGAGAAGGGGAGGGGCAGAGAAGGAGACACAGAATTCAAAACAGGCTCCAGGCGTCGATGTGTCAGCACAGAGCCCTACTCGGGACTCGAACTCACAAACCGCGAAATCATGACCTGAGCCGAAGTCGGATGCTCAACAGACTGAGCCACCCAGGCACCCTCTGTGTATTTTGTTTCTGCTTTCTCTTCCCTTATTTCCTGGGGTTACTTGATTATTTTTTAGAAATCCATTTTTATTTATTTATGGTGTTTTTGAGTGTCTCTTTTCATAGATTTTTCTAATGGTTGCTCTAGATATTTCTATATAATATATATATATATATATACACACACATATATACATATATATACATATATACACACACATATATACATATATATATGTGTGTGTGTATATATGTATATGTATTAACGGGAGACTTTAGAGTCTAAATGTTAGAATGCCAAATACAGTGAAATTTACGTGGATCAAGAATCATTGCAAGTCCATGGACTCTTAATAATTTCAAAAGTCGTATAAAAGTAACTACCATTGTAAGCATCAGTGTTTAACAAGTCTAAATTCTAATTTATTTGGAATACTTGTACTTCACTTTCTGTGTACGTTCTGTGTACTTACCATGGTGCTCATCTGTTGATCCACAATGTCTTAGGGAACCTTTGGCTTAAGATAGTCTTTTAGATGGAAAGGGTTTAAAAAAAAAAAAGAGAAATATTTTACCAGAGTGATTTATAAATATGTAAACCTACCCATGGCCACACAATGTCATCTAAATGACATCTGTTCACTACCAAGAAATCTGAAAAACTAGTTTCCTATCATCGCTGCCCTTGCCACTAATCTGCTCTAAAATGTGCACACTGGCCGTTCTTCATTGTGCCGCCTAGCTGCATGGCCATGGCTGAGATGGCCACACCAGAATGACCTGTCCCCGTTTATTACAGCTCAGTTTTATAGCCATAGCCCTTCCACTTGTTATTACTTTGTGGCAGAAAATTCTCCCATTAGTTCAAGTCCGAGCACTTGTCCCTGCCAGACCAAAGCCCACGTCCGCCCTGTGCCATTTTGGGGATTCTTTCACTTTAACTTCCTAGCTACAATCAAAAAGGAAAAAAAAAAGTGAAGTTAATTCTTTGCTTTTCTTGCGATAAATACTTCATCAAGTCACGTAGGTTGAGAGCTGATACATGTAAGTTAAAAGAACTGAGGGGTGCCTGGGTGGCTCAGTCGGTTGGGCGTCCGACTTCTGCTCAGGTCACGATCTCGCGGTCCCTGAGTTCGAGCCCCGCGTTGGGCTCTGGGCTGATGGCTCAGAGCCTGGAGCCTGCTTCCGATTCTGTGTCTCCCTCTCTCTCTGCCCCTCCCCCGTTCATGCTCTGTCTCTCTCTGTCTCAAAAATAAATTTAAAAAAAATGTTAAAAAAAAAAAAAAAAAGAACTGAAACCATTTTTTGTGAGTCCTTATGCTTCAAAGAAATAAATCCTTTTTCCCTGTCACTTCCAACTCTTTCCTTCCTCTGAGTTTAGTTTGCACATTTAACTCTTCTTAAAATATTCCTCAATTTTAATCCAGTAAGTAATTCGTATTACTACATTCATCCATTCATTCATTTTAAAAATAATTCCTCCCATGAAGGCATTGCACATTACCAAATGTCTGAGAATGAGTGCTGATGCCTTTTCATTACTAATGAAAGAGAAAATAATAATTGGCACACTTGTAGGCACTTGATATATCAGGTAGAATTTGACCCGATGAATACATCCTCAGTGCTTTTCAAACTGTCATATGGGGATGCTGCTAAATCCAAACTGTTTTATAGGTATGACATAGGGCCCCAGACTTGCCATTTCCTGGAAACCAGTCAGAATGATACAATCTGAGTGGCAAGGTCCTAGGTAATTTCAACTGAATGTATCATCTTCGGGCAATCTATGTTGTCATTTTTTTTGATATCTGATTATTTTAATAACAACCCTTGAAAATAATATAGGACAAGTAAAACACAATCCTGGAAGAAGAGTTCCCTCTGGGTAAAAATAAATGAATGTTTATTCTGTTTTAAATGGTATCACTACCATTATTCCTTTTACTTTGGCTTTAAATTAATTCCACACAGCTTGAATTAAGAATTCATCATTTTGTCTTCTTCAGATTTGTCTGTTTAAAAATGACTAATGTTGGGGCGCCTGGGTGGCTTGTCGGATAAGCGTCCGACTTCAGCTCAGGTCACGATCTCACGGTCCGTGAGTTCAAGCCCCATGTCGGGCTCTGTGCTGACGGCTCAGAGCCTGGAGCCTGTTTCAGATTCTGTGTCTCCCTCTCTCTCTGACCCTTCCCCGTTCATGCTGTCTCTCCCTGTCTCAAAAATAAATAAATGTTAAAATAAATAAATAAATAAATAAATATGACTAATGCAACAGTTTGATTGTTTAAGTAATATTCTCTTGAAGGATCGTCTGATATACATTATTTAAGTAATGGGGCGCCTGGATGGCTCAGTTCCTTAAGTGTCTGACTTTGGGTCAGGTCATGATCTCGCAGTTCACGAGATCAAGCCCCGCATCAAGCTCTGTGCTGTCAGCTCAGAGCCTAGAGCCTGCTTTGAATTCTGTGTCTCCCTCTATCTCTGTCCCTCCCCCACTCACACTCTGTCTCTTTCTCTCTCAAAAATGAATAAACATTTAAAATTGTTTTCAATAAAAAAATAAATATTAACAAAGATGTGGATATAGATAAATTCTCATTTACTGTAAATACTTGATGTGTGTTAACTTAAAAAAAAGACCAGATTATTTTGTGTTAAGGTAAATTATTGAAATTCAATTTTCTTCAAACCATTTGAGTATTCATATTCTTACTTATGTGATGACCTATTATTTTAGATCATTTATCACCATTTTAATAATTTCTATAATTTTCTTATAATATTTAATTGCATTGCAAAATTATAAATAATTATCTGTATAAAGTTTTTTTTAAGCAAATTTGATTTCCTAATAGCACTGTAGCCTTAATTATACGTCAAAAATGACAAGGCCACTTAGAAATACTAATAAAACATATTGAATATTCCTTTGTAGTCTATTGATCCAAAGGAGAAAATTATTCTTTATACTAAATAGCTCTGCATCTTGTGGAAGTGGAAACAGATACAGGCTCATTAAAAAATATGTATTTAAAGTCATTTGCAAGATCCAAATTATATAAGAATTTAGCTTCTAAGAAGAAACTGAAATTAATCCCAAACTCTAAAATTTTGTACAACATGTAATTCTCAGGTAGCTTGTGCCTTTCTTAGTTGAATTTTTGTTTCTATACTAGCCACTTTCAATATCAACCAGGCAGCAAACTTATACTAATATTTTACCTCTTGTAATTCTACTCCTAACACCCCCCAGAGTGGTTGATTTATGAAATGCAGTTACACAGTAGTAAATTTTTAAAGAGATACACTTAAATAGTGCACTTTGGGAAGCTATCCATTAATATCATATAAAACTTTTCAATCCATTATCTTTTATTTCCTTTTGTTACCACAGGGGTCAGAGATACAGCTTTAGTGTAAATACAGTTTTCTTAGTTCATTCAGATCTTCAAGTACAGTTATCTCCTTAAAAATTGTACAAGCAGGGCAACTGGGTGGCTCAGTCTGTTAAGTATCAGATTCAGTTTCAGCTCAGGTCACAACCTCACAGTTTTGTGAGATCAAGCCCCACATTAGGCTCTGTGCTGCTATTGCAGAGCCTGCTTAAGATTCTCTCTCTCTCTCGCTCTCGCTCTCGCTCTCGCTCTCTCTCTGCCCCTCCCCTGCTTGGTCTCCCTCTCTCTCTCTAAGTAAATAAATAAATAAATAAACTTTAAAAAATGTTGTTCAGGTATGACATAAATAGTCAAGAATAACATTATCAGTTTTCTATCTCTTACTATATAATGGTATCTTAATGGGCATTAGAATTTTGTTGCAGTTTCAAACAACAAAGACACTAGTAGTTTCTTATTAAAGAAATTCCATTTTTCTTAGTATTTGTGAAGATTTTCTTTAGGAAATGATTTCAAGACCATTGAGAAACAACATAGTACAGTTAGTCTCATTAATTTATAGTTTCAACTCCATTCTGACTTAAGATATTTTGACATAACTCACTTGTCCTATTAACCCCCATATTCTAAAAGAAATAATAACAATGAGTGTTTACTTTCCTATACCTATCTATATACAAGCATTAAACTAAAAGTATCAAGTCCTAAGTCTAAGAGATTAGGTGAAGCTCAAAATCCGGAGGCACATCTCAAAAGTTCATGTCAGAATTAAAGATTTTATGAGTAAGAAATAGGAATCTAACCAAGAAAAATTTGCCAGCTGAGATAATTAAGATGACTAGAGTCCAGAAAAAAAGGATTGGCACATCTAATATAACCCATGCTTATTATTATCCATGCTGGTTTTTTAATATTGTAGAATCCATCGCCATGAACTGCTTTGCATTTTTGATTATTCCAATGCTTTATCTTATTCATGATAACTAAAGTGTCACTGTTTTCTCCAAGGAGTCTGATAAATATTAAAACACTATATCTTTGGTTAAATGTTACAATCAGTATACCATCTTATAATAAATGTTGTCTAAAATTATGTGTTAACTTCTTATAATTGGTTTTTATGTTGTTTTTCAAAAACTCCTAGCATAGAGAAGTAAAAGTAGGCACAGAGATGGGCACATGCTGGGTATAAATAAAATAATAATGGATACTTTAGTTAAGTGGCTGAGAGCAGTGACTCAGCAGCCAAATTGCCTGGGTTTGCATTCAGACTTTATCACGCTCTTGGCCTTAAACTTCACCACTCTGTGATTAGTTTCTTTATTAGTACAAATGAGAGCAGTCTTTCCTTTTAGGTTTGTTGTGATTGTAAATAAACTAATACATTCAAGAATTTATGCCAGTGCCAAAAATAATAAATAATCTTTAAAGGGTAGCTATTATTATTCAACAATTACATTTGTGTTGATGATCTTCTCATGATGTTGCTTACTTTGTATATGCAGTCACTAAATGATTTATCTTTCAGATTCTGAGATATTAACTGCAACTATCTGAATAATAATTTTGTTCTAAATAGCAAGTGATAAAAGACCCAAATAATTTCCCTAACATTTGGCTCAGATTCACTTCACTTAAAAATAACCAAAATTGATTTCCTCAGTAAGTCCTCTTTATTTTGGACAATATCAGTATTATTTGGGTTCTATGAACTCATTCTCTGTCATTCATATACAACGGTTAGGGCTAGTATCTTGCCCCTGCACATCATTGTCCTGTTGCCAGATTGCCCTTCTACAGCACAGAACTGAAAAAACAAAAGTTTAATGAGTCAGTGTTTCAGCAGTGCTCTCGGGGAGAGGATAATTATTGACATATACTTTCATCATCCATGGGATAATTAAAGGCAAATTGATTGTGGTCTCAGATAAGAGTTACCGAGGTACTCACATCTGAAGTCACACTTAGGAAAGCTCTTGTACCTTTGGCTTTAGATTTGCACACCTATCCACAGAGCCAGCAGTGCAGAATATAACAGGTGTTGGTGTGGAAATGTACAGTCTCTTTGTGCCTTATTAAATATATGATCTGGGTAAGTATATTATAAACTTAAAGTTAGACTATTCGAAGGAAATGTGCAGTTGGTTGGATATTACATGCAGAATTTCTGAAATTATAGCATATTTTAATCCAGTGGGTTTGTCTGTTTCCTTGTTGTTTTCCAAACTAGAATTCCCTTAGCTGAAGGAGGAGAAAAGATACTTAAAAAAAATAACTATGTATGACTCAGCTATATATTATCAGAAAAACAAATAATGATGCAAAATGGGAAGAGATGCTAATCAATACATAAGGGATGTACTGGGAAGTATGATTGTTTGAGCAACCCAAATAATTGATAGAAATAGGTGAAACACAGCTTTGTGTTTGGCTGAAACCAAAAAAAGGGAAAGATATTGTGACTGGGGAATAATGATTTTTCCAGATTCTGTAGAATAATAGTATAATTTTAGACAATATATAATGCCCTCTGTCTAAATTTAGAATACATTATAGACCCTATTTTGATAAAACTGGAATGTGTAACTACCTATTCTAAAGTAGTTGAATTATTCTTCATTTGTGTTAATTTCTTAAAGAAGTCTAATATGTAATATATGTATATTTTAAAAATTATTAAATATCAAGAAAAATGGTATTTAATGGGCATTATTCCCTACCAGTGTTAAGTTACAAAGTACTTGTATATAGTTGTGAATATAACTTTGTATTTTTAGTTTAATACTTAATACAGCAGGACTTTGTAAATATCTACGTCTAATCAAAACTAGCTTAATGAGATATCAGAACTAGATAGCACACTGCTATATATGAGAAATTACAACCTCAAATTTGATTCAAATGCTGTGTATTGTGAACACTAGGTAACTAATTTAAAGTTCACAAGCATATCACCATCTCTACACTAGGGAAGTTCCCTTGTCTGTTAAAAAAAGGGACTAATAATAAATTGAACAATCTGAAATTACCATTTTATACATCCAAATGATCAAATACCAGCAAGTTCATATGTTTCAAACCTTGACGTTCCAGTTTCTTTGAAAACAAAATTGATACAGAAGCAGTGCCTTTGAGTGTTAATTTGTATTCATTTCAGCATTGCTGTAATAGCAGGGGAAATTGTCCAATAAATTATGATATTAAAACTATGCCTTAAGATAATAACAACGAAACTAAGTATAGTATTAAGTGGAAAGAAAAAGTAGAGTGCAGGTTTTTTTTTTTTTTTGTATTATAAGGGAGATATAGATAGATGATAAAAATAGAGATAGAGATAGATTATAGATATAGATATGGACACATGCTCATATTTTAACTTCTTTGATATTAAAAACCTTCAGAAGGCAGGAGCTCTTCTGCATGGGGAGAAATGATAATTTGTTTTAAGGTGGACAAGAACGAAGTTTTTTTTGTTTGTTTTGGTTATTTTTTTTCAGCTATAATGTTTCAGTATGAATAATTGTGAAGTACTTGAATTCATTCAAAAGTTATAAATTAAAATGAGGAGCATCTGGGTGGCTCAGTCGGTTAAATGTTTGACCCTTGGTTTTGGCTCAGGTCACATCTCACAGTTTGTGGGTTCAAGCCCTGCATCAAGCTCTGCGTTGACAGAGCCTCTCTGTCTCTCTCTCTCCCTACCCCTCCCTGGCTTGCTCTCTCACTCTCTCTCTCTCTCAAGAAGTAAACAAACATAAAAGTTATAAATTAAAACCAAAGAAACAACCCATTTGTCTTTCTTTTCCTCATGCCTCTTTCTTTTTACCTGGTCTTTTACCTCACTCTAGTTGCATTGAGTAAATTCAACTTTTTCTGTTTGAAGTGTTTAGAACTTTAGACTTTTCCTTAACCTTCTAGATTCTTCTAATATTCAGACTTCCAAAACTTCAGTATGTAGCAGAATTCATGCTCAACTCCATCAATGACTCATCATTATCCAAGACGCAAGAGAAGAGGTAGTAACACCGTTTACTTATTAACTTATTATCCATTTAGATTCTGTTTAAATTCCTCTCTTTTGCTTTTCCCCCTTTGTACCTCAATGTCAAACTTTTCAAGAAAGACACACCCATTGGGGATACCTCATTAACATTTAAGGAAACATCTACAATGAGAGGTCTCAAACCACATCAATGTGTGCAGGTCCTTATCAAGGCCTCCTCTACAGATTCTTGCTTTGGCTTAGATATCAACCCACGGAACAGTAACTTGTGACAATTGTAGCAAGGTCTTACTGCATCAGACGTGCCACACCCACACAGAAAAATTCACCTGTGAATATTCATCCAAATGAGAGCTCTGAGCCTAGGAAAATCTCAGTTTCTCTGGGTATCACTTTCGTAAACAGTCTTTATTAATTTCCCCACAGTTCGAGTGACTACATCATGTAGACCTTTGAGAAGATGATAAACCACTTATTGATGAGGTTTTATTGAGAGGCTTGAAGAGCATAAGGACATAATGTGATTTACACTTTTTTTAAATGAACCTCTGGCTACTCTGTGGAGAGCATAATTTGAGGGGGAGAAAATGGAATTGAGTGTATTGGTGATAAATTTCTTCCCAAGAAAGTGCAAGTGGAAAGCAGGCTGGCGTAAATTGTTTGCTTACTGACTAGGGTGATATTTGTTCTCAAAACTGAGATTTGAAACATGATAGCAGAAGAGAAGTTTTGATAGTGAGGATGAGATAAATTTGGACTGTGTTGAGTCTTTTGCTCCTAGGACATCCTAATTGTTTCATAGTGATAATATTTTGTTACACTAGAGAGAGGACTCAGATGAAGATATAAATTTAGTTTTCACCAAAGGGTATATACATAAGTATTCTTTTTAAAATACATGTTTATTCCTAATATAACATAAAACTGAAGTCATTCTGTTAAATACTATTTGTTTTAGAACAAAAAGAAGACTTCTTTTACTTTATTCAGCAATTTAAAACCCAATTCTGGTCAGATTGGGCCATCACGACTGAGGAACATTCATGTAGTATTATTGGTGAATTGGTTGAGCATGGACTGGCTTAACAGTGATAGTCTAGGGGCCACAGTCTTGGGAGATGGACCCACACTTTCATCGGCATTACTTACAGAAGCCCCACCAGGTTCTTAACAGTGAAAATTCAGAACGATTCCCTTGTAGAGCTGGTTTGGGAAAGGGAAAACAATCATTTTGAAATATCCACCACCTTTCCATTAATAAGGGGCTAGTCTCCAGGAGGAAAGAGTTTCACAACCCTAGTCCCAGGTAGAGGAAGGACACTCTTACTCTCAAATTCCCTGTCAGCTTCAGATCTCCTCTAAACGATGCTAAGAAGGTAATCAATAGGGGTCAGGACTTCAAGGAGGTGTATTGAAAATGAGGTAGTCAGGAAAGGGAGTAAGGAGAAGGGGGAAAAGCTGTACCACTGGAGAAATACTTGTGAGGATCACAGCCAAGAGACACAGTCTCCCCAAAAGACTGCAATTTAATCACAAAACTATACAAAACTCCCCTCCCAACACACCTTATTACCATACCAACAGGGTTCCTGTATATTGACAATGAATTACAGAGTAAAGTGCTATAGAATGCAGATTTCATCTGAGGTAGTTATCTTAAGGAAATTCCAAGACAAAAACAAGAATACTAGAGGAATTTGAAGCCTTGACACTCACAGTCTCAGCAAATTCATTAGAGCCCAGCCAGTAGCCAGAATAACATAGAACATCACACTACAGCCCTCTTTACTTCAGTTCCTTTAACCCAGAATATCATGTCTGCCTTTCAAAGGAAAAGAAAACAACAACAGCAAAACACAATTACAAAGCATACTAAGTGACCAAAAAAAAAAAAAAAATGTAGTGTGAAGAACCAAACTATGCATCAGAACAAAACTCAGATAAGACACAGGTTTTGGAATTGCTACACAGGGATTTAAAATAACTATAATTAGAATTAGTATGAATGAAACACACAAAAACAAAAGATAAGTGGGAAAATGCATTGGAATGACTCTAGGTAGAAGTTCAGGGACCAAGGAATCAGCCATATAGACTTTAAATTTTATCTGAAAATTACCTGAGAAGGAACATATTTCAGAGAAATATTTTCTGCCATTGAGATTTGCTGAAAGTGCTATTTGAAATATCAAATAAGGTATGGAAAATGGGGTCATCAACCGTATGATTTAAAAAAATCTGAGTTGAGAGGATATAGAAAATGTTTTATAAGAGGAAGAAGCCAGTTCTAACGTTTAAAAAAAAGTGTTGAGCAAATGCATATATGTGTATTGTATGTTTATTTCTGGAAAGTAAATATATTCATATTGATTAGGTATATTACATCTTTTTATGGAACTGTAAAATAGATCCTTAAGAATTCACTAGAAGATCCTTTAGATTATGCTTAAAGTTGAGATGATGGCTTAAATCAATGCTATCCAAAAGTGACTAAATAACAAATCATTTCCGGCACTTTCAAAAGCATATAACCATGCCAAATTTATTAAATCCGAATTTCTGGATGTTGGTTGTGGATATAGGCATTTTATTTTTTAGGTTTTTAAAGTTTTTTTTTAAGTTCTCCAAATGATTCAAATACAACAGGTGTTTGAGTATTGAGAAGTACTGATTTAAGTAACCCAAATGATAAAAGGATTATACAAAGGTCAGTTAACAAAAATTGGTAAAAGTGGAATTGATGATGACTTATATAGTCCATAAAATAATATTTCAGAATTGGAATGAATCTAAATAAGTGAATAAATATTCAGTGTATCTTTTTTTTAAAGTTCATTTCTTTATTTTGAGAGAGAGAGAGACCACAGGTGAGACAGAGGCAGAGAGAGAGGAAGAGAGAATCCCAAGTAGACTCTGCATTGTCAGCACAGAGCCTAACATGGACCTCCGTCTCATGAATCGTGAAATCATGACTTGAGCCAAAATCAAGAGTCGGACACTTAACTGATCAAGCCCACAGGCACCCTTGTGTAACTTTTTTAAAGTATTCAAAATATGTTGTTTATTTGGTAGGTACAATGAAATCAATAGCAGTAATACTCAGAAATCTAAGAAGTGATTTTTCCGGAATTGATACTAAAATATTTGCCACTCAGCAGTGAACCTTTGTTTAAGCCAATTCATTCAAAACATTTTCAGATTAATTTAAATATTATAATTCCTTAATGACTAGAAAGAAAAAAAATGGGGTCTTTTGGAACATCTTCATCATTTTGATATTGGTTATCAGGTCAAAAGTGGCAAACTTTAATAAAGTTACTGATTATGGGGAAAATATACTGATTATGGGGAAAATAAAAGTATTAATAAAATGCATTGGGGGATAGGATAAATACTGTTATTCTGGTTTATGTTCCTCCCTATTGAATACATGCATTTAGTAGCCACTCTTTTGTACATACCGTTAAAGATTATTTTCTTAGCAAATGACAGAACCCCAACTCAAATAGCTCTAGCCAAATGGAATTTTATTGTAAACACTGAATACCCACATAGTTACAAGATCAAAGAACTGAGAAGCAATCTTTGTTGTCGGGGGTCCCATTGAGGGAGTGGTGGGTAGTGGTTGCATGCCATTCTCTTATTTTTGCCTTCATTTTGCCAAGAAGTTCTTGCTAAATGATTCCAAGTGTAGTTTTGCAATATCAGCAAAAAGAAAAAAAATTCTTTCTCCCAGTGTTTATATAGTAGTTCTGGAAATTTTTTTTTTTCCTGCTACAAGTTGGTCATTTGTCTTTCCCTAAAGATTTGTTTCATATATAGATAGACCTATACCACATGGCCATTGCTATGTTTTCTGTAACTAGAATACAGAGGTTGGGAAAATTTATATGCAGAGCAAAAAACAAACTGCCACAGTTCACTCTGCAATGATTAAGAAAATAGTATAAGTATTGAGTTAACCATCTCTCCATTTTATCAATAACCCATCTTGAAAAAATCAATGCCCATTTCTTCCTTTTTGAATTATGTTACTATAAACAATAAATCTGTATTTCCCCTAAAGGCTCAGCAATGTTGAGCACTACACAGTATTAAATTTATTTTATATTGTGAGGTACCAAATAGAAACTACTGATGAGTTAGTCAGATAATAATAATTCTTCTTTTCCCTTAAATCAGTACTTTTCAAACTTGCTTCTAACAAGTTTGCAAATGTTGATGAAGATGCCGGTCTGGAGGTCACAGTTTAATACCTACTGCCCCTATCTCTGCAATCTATATCAATATGTTAAGAAATGTTTCCTTTCATAAGTTGTTTCAACCTTATAACATCATGATTATCAGGAAATATGTTAAAATAATTTATGATGAATAAATAGTAGTAAAAATCTTATAGATGATTACAAAGGATTCATGAAATATTGAGGGTTAGGTCAAGGTGCAATAAGTAATATAAAATCCAAATAAAGGTGACCTTGACAAAAACTGATTTTACTGATTCAAGTGTTAAAAATATCCAGGGATGGTGTTGGCTTCCATCAAGACTCAATGTCACCAAGGTTGGAGGTTTCTTTCTCTATACTTCTCCTCTGCAGATTTCATTCTCAGATTATGATGAATGCCTTTCCTTTGCATTCATCTAACTAACTAACATGGGTGTCTCCAGACACTCCCCCAGTGGTTCCAAAGGGTAGTGGGAGTCACAACCTCTCCTTAACCAGAGCATGCAGGAGAATAGAGCATGTATCTTATTTGCCATATTTGTTCATGCTTCACTGGTCCTGCTTGGTTATCCAGTCCATCCCCCTAGGCTAAGAGGATGCAATACACTGATTCACATGAGGAAATCAAAGACCACTTCTGTAGCCAAAGGTGGGAAAAACTCTCCTCAACCATAATGCGTCAAGAGTCAGAGGATTGCTTCCTCTAGAAGAAAATTGAGATACCACTTTATCAAAAGAGGTGTCACTCCTGACTAGATTGAAGAGGAAAGAAGCTGATGTCTTAACCATGCTAGTTAATTAATATCAGTTATATCATCCTTATGATTAGATAGTTGTAATCCTATACATGAGCAAATACATTTTAACACATATACATCAAAAGGAGGGAAAAACAAGTTGATCAATTAAACTTGCAATTATATTCCATTAATTTTTTAATGTTAATTTGTTTTTGAGAGAGAGAGAGACAGAAACAGAGACAGAGCATGACTGGGGGAGGGACAGAGAGAGAGGGAGACACAGAATCCAAAGCAGGCCCCAGACTCTGAGCTGTCAGCACAGAGCCTGAGGCGGGGCTTGATTTCATGGACTATGAGATCATGACCTCATGACCCGAGCCGAAGTCAGAGGCTCAATCAACTGAGCCACACAGGTGCACTGATATATTCCATTTAATTAGTCATCATTAGGGGAGTGATTCTCAAACTTCAGCAAGTTTTATGAAGAACCTTAAAATTTTATAAATATGCAGATTTTTGGTTTCTACTCCCAAATATTCTTACTCACAAAGAATATAGTGGTTCTTCATTTCTTTATTTTTAACAAACACTGTAAATAACTCTCTCATTCAATCAAACCCCATAACATACAGTGCTGAAAATGTTTTTCATTCAAAATTCATCTTTAAGTTCAGATTTTAAATGTAAAATTCAGGCAGAGTAACATGGTGTACATGTTAGACTGTTTTTATTGTACGATAGTGAAAGCAAATTCATAGAACAAGAAAAGGAATTTTTAGGTTTATGGGGCAAGGATTAAAATAAGCTTAGTAGGATCAGTATCTTCAGGCAGTTTGTGGACTCTCACTGCTTTAGACTCCCTACTCTCAGCCATGAAATGACTATAGTCTCTGAATTTATAATCTCATACCACCAAACGTATGGAAAAGAGAGAAAAATGAAAGCAGCAACTCCAACAAGTGTATTCAATGTCTCTTTGATTCTTATTAGGCAGGCAATGCACTTATCCCTGATCCAAAAGTATTTGCTGGAAGAATGAAATGTATGGAATGACCAATCATAGCCAAGGATATTGTCAATTTACTCTGCCTTCACAGATTGGAGTGGGGGAGGTGTGATATCTCAAATGAAAATCAAAAGACTTTTCTTAAATGAATGGGGAAATGGATTTTGTGAACAAAGTCGACCTGACAGAGTGTAATGTGATGTATTTCTTTTGATGACATTAAAAATTACCACAAACGTAGAGGCTTAAATCAACACAAATGTATTATCTCACTGTTCTGCAGATCAGAGGTCTGACGTGGGTCTCACTGAGCTAAAATGAAGGTGTTGAGATTTTTCTCTGAAAGCTTTGGGCCAGGGGTTTCCTTGTGTCTTCTGTTGTTGACAGAATTCACTTCTTTTTTGCTGTAAGACTGAAGTCCGCATTTCCTGGCTGGCCTTCAACTAGGGGCCGTTCCCAGTTTCTTGAAGCAACCCTTGTTCCTTGATTTATGGCTCACTTTCTCCCCTTTCTGTACCTTCCAAGCCAACAACAGAGTTGAACCTCCCCCATGCTTTGTACCTCGCCTAAGTTTTATCCTGTCTTTCCTCTCCCTGACTTTACCCAGGAAAGATTTCTCTGCCTTTAAAGACTCATCAGATGAGCTAGATAAGTCCCCATCTTATGATATCTACTTTAATCACATCTGCAGAGTTCTTCTCCCCTGCAATATAATATATTCACAAGTTTGGGAAATTCAGGCACAGCTTTTTTTTTTTTTTTTTTTTTTTGGTGAAGGTGGATCATCATTCAATCTACCACACATTGAATGTTGTTATAAATTGAATTTCCGTGCTTCATTTTTCAATATTGTTTTTGTTAACTCTATAAACGTAAATTCTGGCTTTATTGGTAAGTCATAAACTGTGAAGATTTTACTACTTGCAAGCTAATAATTCCTTGTCACAACACTAATTACATGTATTTATAATATATACATTTATAGTAATAAATATATTGATATTTGTTATATACATTATATATGTTAAATGTATATAATAAATATATATGCTAAATGTATAAATAAGTTTACGATTTATAAGTATTTAGTTTATAATATATTATATATATGTATATCCTGTCAACACACATAAACAGATATAAATGTGGATGTCTTCCAGAAAGACACAAAACTGTTGGAGAAAAAAATCAGTCCTTTTATTAATCACAACAAAACAACAGCCAGAGACTATCTTGTTGTGATGACGGTTGCACGTAACCTGTACGCACAGTGGAGTATGTACCGCATTAAAGTAACCACAAAATTAGGAGTTGTTGAGCTTTTACGGGGCTGCTGGCATATCTCCCCATTCTCTCCTCCAGGGAGATAGATTACACAGTACTCTTAAAAATAGGTGAATCTCCTCTGGGGGAAAAGAAGGCAGGTGTCTTAGATTTATCACTAAGGACTGTAAGCAAATGTCTCTGAAGAGTAGGAAGGAAGGACTTGATCTCTAAATCTTTCGGGGCGGGGGGGGGGGGGGGGTGGGGGATACACTAACACTCGCTTCTAAGGCATGTCTGCTATCCAAAGGTCTTTTGCTCAGAATGTCGAGATCATACAAAAACACCCTAAATTTAGGAAGGGTATGTCTCCCACCTTTGATGTTCTTATTTTAATAATTATCTATATGAATAAAAACCAGATTATTCAAAACTTCAAATATAAATGCAACCTTAAGTGGAGGAAGTGTTGTCTCTTTGATAAAATATAGATTCACTTAGAAGTAGACAACTGCCATTTCTTTAAAATCATACTTTGTAGTTCAATATGTATATTAGACACTATATATTGGATTATCTCTAGCTACATTCTATATATGAATGCTAAGAATGGATCACGTATCGCAGTTTTCACTATGTGGCAATGAAAACAAGGGCATGGTGTACATTAACTTCAACCAAAACTCAGGATATTTGAATTTGCCAAGAATTCTGACCTGGGTAATTATTAAGTCTTCAAATCATCAGTGAACTCGTCTGGAAAATTACTAAATCGTCAAATCATCAGTTAATTCTACTGGAAAGGTATTTCATAATATATAAGAGAACTTCCATTTCTCTGATTTAGTTATAAAGCATCAAGTAAAACATATTTATTTAAATATATACTTTTAATCTATGTATGCTTATATATATATATCTACGCATATATATATAATCTTTAAAAATTACCAATAAAGATACCCTCATGCTTATTGTTAGATAGTGTCTCATCTAAGATGTGAAATCAAAAGTAAGTAATTTCTAATCTGTGCAACCTAAGGACAGAAATATCCTCCACTCATTGTAAAGTGGTTTCTTAAATCTTATTGTATATTGTCAAAAATGAAGTATAAAGATGTTAACATTGAATTTACTCTGAATAATACCTCAGTTGTTTTTGCTCTGTTATCTGTAAGCTGTTGCTTTATCTCAGATTTTATCATCATCGACAAAAATCCTTACCTTCTCATGAAGCCTAGAAATGTTGTTTGTTTCATTTAAATCGAGCAGATTCAAATTCTTATTATTTTTGATGCATTGTTTTCACTCCCTTCAGAAAAGCAAATGTAATGTTTGCTACCACAAAAACTTGGGCCAGATGAACAATAAAATACAGTAATCCAACAGAAGGAACCAGCGGCTTTTCACATTTAAGTATATTCTTTATTCCACACATTGAAATGGCATCTCATTTTTCAGTGAGTCCCAGAACAGCAGGCATATACAACTCCATCAAAGCACATGAATCAATAGACTAAACAAGTTACACTGTAGCCGTTTATACATCAAAACCACTTGTCTATTTCTTTGAGCAATATCATCAAAATCAATATATCCCCCAATCTACAGCTATTCCCCAAACTAGTCTTTCATATTATATATTCAAACAGCTGTAAACAAATTAATAAATTGCTGTGGACTTTTGTTTTCTCTCCTCCTGAATTTTAATTGATTTGTATCACCGGAAAACCCATGCAGGCTTGTTAGCTTGGCTTTCCCCCACCTCTTTTATGGCATGAAGACGAATACAATGAAAAACAGCTTCAGCCTCACACTTCACTAACCACTTGTAGTTTTGATGTTAAACTCAAAGAGAGTTCTGTTAAACGCTTAGTGTGTAATTTTCTTCTATCATTGAAACACAAAGCAAAAGAGTTTTCTTATCTAGACCATAGTGATGAGTCCTATAATGCCAGTGAAGCACAAAATGTACAGATGCCATTAGAAGGCATCCAATCTATGCCAGCTAATAAAGGAGTGATTCGGTAACTGACATCGGCAAAAACTAGAATATGCAAGAACAGTTAATTACTAAATCTCCTACTTGCATGTTATATTAAGGAAATTACCCTATTGAATTCCTTCTTCCTTTTAGTGTTTTTGTTTGTTTGTTTCTTTATCGGTGCTGTGTTTTGTGTTCTTATAGTGAAACGGTATTATTTAAGTTTGGAATATTATGCCTAGAAAAAAAAATATTCAACCAACCCAACAGTTTAACTGTATTTAATCTTTTGTTGCTATGAAAAATAATTAGGTTGATTTCAGATGAGACTTGGGTTTGATACAATCATAGATATAAAATCACTGATATTGTGGGGTAGCAGACAAGAGAGCATAAAAGGCAAAGGATTTGGAATTTGGATGCAATGTAGCTGTTAACCATTGTCGTGGGACTGGTGTTAGCCATGTCATGGGACTGGTGCTAGTCACAGGTTGTTCAACTGTTAAGTGTTGATGCTTATACGTACCTCTTATGGTTGTTTCCAAGGTTAAAGATGAGCTGTTATGAAATATTTTGCACAAAATACAATAAAATATTTTTTGTGTATATCCTCATCCCACCATATTTGTTTGCTCAAGTAATCGACAGAATCATAGCTCTTTTATGATAAGCCTTGAGTGGACAGGAATCTCAGGGAATTTGTCAGGGTCTTACAAGGTCCCATGAAAACAACGTCAGTCAGTCATTTCTTTACTTGTGTTAGGTCAGAAATACAACACAACCACTGTCTCCCAACAAAAACTGAAAACGTAAGTATTGGTTTGCTTATGCTCTTAATAATTTCTGCCTTTGGGGTTTATATTTGAGAAGGATTCCAGAGTTGTGAACAGGTGGTACAGAAATCAAAGCAAGTACAGTTTTACCTCCACTTTAAAAATCTTAAATAAAGAAGATGTGCAGTGCACTGAATGTCTCCCCTCCAAATTCATATGTTTAAATCCTAACCCCTAATGTGATGGTATTAAGAGATGGGGCCTTTGGGAAGTAATTAAGTCATGAGGGTGGCACCCTCATGCATGGGATTAATGCCTTTATAAGAAGAATCCTAGAGAGACCTCTTGCCCCTTTTTTTTTCACATCATGTGAGAACACAGCAAGGATATGGCTGTCCATGAACCAAGACGTGGTCTATCATCAGATATTGAATCCGCTGTGCCTTCACATTGGCTTTCCTAGCCTCCAGAACTACGAAAAATAGATGCTTGGTGTTTAAGCCACACAGCCTGTGGTATTTTTGTGACAGCAGCCCAAATGGACTAAGACAGACAAGTTGCCGAAATAAAAGCTCAACAGTAGCTCTAATTGTTTTCTGTTACTCCTGTAACACACTGTTAAACTCAGTTGTTTAAAACAGCACGAATTCGTTATCTCACAGGTCTGTAGGTTTCAAGTCTGACACTGGTCTCACTGGGTAAAAATGTTAGTTGGCAAGGCTGCTTTTATTCTATATAGAGAACTGAATTTAGGGCACCTGGGTGACTCAGTCGGTTAAGCCTTTGACTTTGGTTCAGGTCATGATCTTGTAGTTTGAGCCCCATGTCAGGCTCTGTGCTTGGGATTCTCTCTCTCTCACTCTCTCTCTCTCTGGCCCTCCCCTGTGTTCGTTCTCTCTCTCTCTCTCTCTCTCTCTCTCTCTCTCCCTCTTTCTCAAAATAAATAAAAATAAGACTTGAAAAAAGCGAAGAAACAAAGAACTGAGTTCAGTTCTTTGTGGTTGGACAGAGGCCTTCATGTCCCTGCTGGATGTCAGTGGTGATTAATCTGTGGTTATAGGCTGCCAATTTTCAGTCTGGTGATTTCCATGATCTCTTAGAGGCCTATCTCTGGTTCATGCATGTGGGCCCCCAAGGTCACTAAGCCAACCAACAAGGGTGCATTAAGTCCCTTTCATGCTACAGATCTCTGTGACTTCTGCCTCATGTCCATGACTCCAGCAGAAGAAAGTTGTATATACTTAAGGGATCAAGAAGTTAGAGTTAAGCCAGATAAACCAGGATAATCTTTTTATTTTTAGGTTGGTCCTGTTAACTATAGGTAAAGTCCCTTTTGTTACGTAAATAATACATTCCTGGTTCCAGGGATTAGGGTGTGAACATCTTTGGGGACTTTATTAAGCCCATTTTAGTAACCATGTTTCAAATTGGCTTTGTATTCAAAGCTGACCACAGTGTCATGATAATAATACTTGTCTGTTACATCAAATTGTTTAAATGTAGATCCTGATTTTTGTCATCTGGTAAATAAAGAGGAGGCACTGGCTGACCTCTCTGACCTCAGCTTCCTACTTTGGTCAGAGTGAACATAGTACTTGCTGTTACTGTGGAAAGGAGTAAACAAGGAAGTATATTTGCCCTCTCACTGTATCTGGCCTAAAGATTCTAAAATGGTGCTACTTTCATTAAACCACAGTGAGTTTGATTGCTCTGAATGGAGATTACCTGAATGGTTTGTCCAACATTATAATCTGTTCCTCCAAGTATAACTGACATGCTTTTCAACTGTAGGGAAAAAAAATAGAGTATTTTTCAGCCTAGAGCTGTCTAGACACTGACCAATATTTCTGCATTTCTGCAAAATGCTGAAAGAAAACATGCCAACAATACTTTACCTGGCAATACCATACCTGGCAATTTCATAATTTTAGTTCAGAAACTAAGGATGGATAAAGACTTTCCTAAACAAAAATTGTAAGAGTTCATCATCAGTAGACCTACATTATAAGATTGCTAAGGGAGTGGGGTGCCTAGGTGGCTCAGTCAGTTGAGCATACAACTTTGGCTCATGTCATGATCTCACAGTTTCTAGAGTTCAAGCTCCCTGTGGGGCTCTCTGCTGTCGGCACAGAGCCTGCTTCTGATTCTGTGTCTCCCTCTCTCTCTGCCCCTCCCCTACTCAACCTCTCTCTCTTTCTCAAAAATAAATAAATAAAAAACATTAAAAAAAAAGAATTGCTAAGGGAGTTTTTCAGGTTGAAATAAAAACACAAAACATGTGAAAGTATAAAATTTGCTGTGAAGCTAAGAATATAGCCAAAACTCGAATACTGCAATGGTGGTGAAAAAATCACTTTTAATTCTAATATAAAAGTACTAAAAATATATGTAGCTCTCATAATTTATCAATGGATACAAAGTATATACAGCATATAAATTATGACAGCAATAACATAAAATATGTGTGGAGAAGGTAAAGTGTAGTTTTTGTATGAAGTTGAAGTTATCTGTTTAAAGTGAACAGTTACAACTATAACATGTTTATGGAAGTGTCATGGTAATGATGAAGAAAAAACCTGTAGAGATACACAAACAATAAAAAACAAAGAATCAAAGTATACCACTAAAGAGTATCATCTAATCACAGAGGAAGGCAGCAAAAGAGGAAAAAAGAAATAAAAGAACTACAAAACAGTCAGAAAACAATTAACAAAATGATGGTGCTAAACTCTTAACTATCACTAATTATTTTAAATGTAAATAGATTAAATTTTACAATCAAAAGCAATGAATGGCTGAGTAGATTAAAAAAAAAAAAAGATCCAACTGTATACCACCTATAAGAGACTCACTTTAGATTTAAGGGCACACATACCCTGAAAGTGAAGCATGGAAAACAATACTCTGTGAAAATGATAATCAGAGGAGACCAGAAATGGTTATATTTTTACCAGACAGAACATACTCTAAGTCCAAAACTGTCACTAGAGAATAAGGTCATTATATAATGATAACAGGGTCAATTCATCAAGAGGAAAAACAATTATAAACATACATGCACACACTGGAAAACCTTAATATGTAAAACAGATATTAACAGAAGTAAAGGGAGAAACAAACAGCAGTTAATAGTGAGAGACTTTAATATCCCATTCACAACAATGGACAGAGAGCATCCAGACAGAGAATCAATAATGAAATAGTGAACTTGACATTATAGACCCAATGGTCCTAATGTATACAAAACATTCTATCCAACAAGAGCAAAACACACATTTTTTTTCAAGTACAAAGATATTTTCCAAGTATATCATATGTTAGGCCACCAAACAAGTCCTTACAAATTTAAGATTAAAATCATAAATATCTTTTTCCACCACAATGGTATGAAACTAGTAATCAGTAATAGGAGGAAAACAGCAAAAGAGGAAAAAATAAATATGTAGAAGTTAATATGTAGCTTAATATGTAGAACTAATATGTAGATGTAACTCTAACACGTAGAAATTAACACATTTCTTTTTTATTATTACTATTTTTTTAAGTTCATTTATTTATTTTGAGAGAGAGAGAGAGAGAGAGAGAATACAAGTGGGGATGGGGCAAAGAGAGAAGGAGAGAGAGAGAATCCTAAGCAGGCTCCACACCATCAGTGCAGAGCCCGATGCAGAGCTCGAACCCACGAACTGTGAGATCATGACCCGAGCTGAAGTTGGATGCTGAAGTTACTGAGCCACGCAGCCACCTCTAAACACATTTCTGAACAACCAATGGTTCAAAGAAGAAATAAAGGGGAAATACACATATATCTTAAGATAAACAATAGAAATGCAACATGCCAAAACTTAAGGAATGTAACAAAAACAATTCTGTGAAAGAAATTTATTGAGATAAGTGTTACAAATCTCAAACAAGAAAGACTAACTTTATGCTTCAAGAAACTAGAAAAAGAAAAGAAAGCCTAAAAGCAGAAGAAGGAAGGAAATAATAATTATTAAAGTGGAAATAATGAAATTAAGACTTCAGAAACAATAGGAAAACAAAAAGTTGGGGTTGGGTTTTTGAAAAGATAAACAAAATCTACAAATCCTTAGGTAGACTAAGAAAAAAAGAAGACTCAAATTAACAAAATCAGAAAAGAAGACTTTGAAACCCATATCTCAGAAACAAACTGGTTCATTAGATACAATTATATACACTTACATGCCAACAGATTGGATACCCTAGAAGAAAAGGATAAATTCCTAGAAACATAGGATGTACCAACACTGAATCATAAAGAAATAGAAAAATCTACACAGATCAATAAAGCAGAAAGGGATTGAGTCAGTAATAAAAAATCTCCCAACAAAGAAAAGTCCAGGACCAGAGAGCTTCACTGATGAATTATACCTCTCATTAAAAAGGTCTTCTCAAACTCTTCCTAAAAGCTGAAAAATAGGGAACACTTTCAGACTCGTTTCATGAGGCCAGCATTAACCTCCAAACAAAACCAGGAACATTTTTCAAAGAAATAGAATGTCCTAAAATTCATCTGATGCCACAAAAGACTCCAAATAACCAAAGCAATCTTAAAAATAATAAAACTGAAGGCATTTTAAAATGTAATACAAAACTATAATAATCAAAATAGCATGGCACGGGCATAAAAGCAGACATATAGAGCAATGGAACAGAACAGAGAGCCCAGAAATAAGTCCATGCATTTACAATCAATTGATCTTCAGCAAAGATGCCATGAACACAGAATGGAGAAAGGACAGTCTTTTCAATAAATGTTATTGAAAAATCTGGATATCCACATGCAGAATGAAATTAGACCCCCATCTCACAAAATATACAAAAATCAACTCAAAATGTATTAAAAACTTAAGTGTAAGACCAGAAACTGTAAAACTACTAGATGAAAACCTAGGGGAAAAGCTTCCTGACATTGGTCAGAGCAATGAATTTTTTTAGCTATCAAACCAAAAGCATAGGCAGTAAAAGCAAATATAGACAACTGGGATTGCTTCAACCTAAAAACTTCTGCACAGCAAAGGAAGCAATCAACAAAGGGAAGACACAGTCCCTGGAATCTGAGAAAATATTTGCAAATATTTTGCAAACGTTTCTCAAAAGAAGACACACAGATGGCCAACAGGTATATGAAGAAGTATTTAATATCACTAATCATTAAATGCAAATCAAAGCCACAATGTGATATTACCTCACATGTGTTTGAATGGCTGTAATCAAGAAGACAAATGATGAGAAGTATTGACATGGATGTGGAGAAAAAAAAAAAAACCCTGTGCCCTGTTGAAGGGAATGTATATCAGTGCAACCATTATGGGAAATATTACGGAGATTCCTCAGAAAACTAAAAATAGAACTGCTTTATGATCCAGCAATCTCACTTCTGGTTATATGCCTAAAGGAAATGAAAACAGGATCTTGTAGAAGAGTATCTCCTCCCCATGTTCATTGCAGTATCATTTGTAATAACCAACATATGGAATTAACCTAAGTGTGTGCACTGAAGGATGAATGAATAAAATGGGGTGTGTGTGTGTGTGTGTGTGTGTGTGTGTGTGTCTTTGCATGTGTGTTTGTGTGTGTGTGTGTGTGTGTGTGTGTGTGTATACATACAAGGGGATGATATTCAACCTTAAAAAAGGAAATCTGTCATGTGTGACAGTATAAAAACTCAGAAGGCATTATGCCAAGTGACTTAAGTCAGATCTAGAAAGACAAACACTGCATTGTCTCACTCATATGTGAAATTTGATAAAGTTGAGTTAATAGAAGCAGAGAGTAAAATGGTGGTTCCCTGGGGCTCTAGGAGATGGGGGGAATGGAGAGAGGTTGATCAAAGATTACACGGTCTCAGTTAGGAAGAGTTAATAATTTCTGAATATCTAATGTATACTAGGTTGGCTATAGTTGATAATAATGTATTATATACTTGAAATTTGCTAAAAGTATATATTTTAAACATTCTCACCATAAGTTTAAAAATAATGATTACGTGAAGTGATAGATGTATTAACTAGATTGAATGTGGTAATCATTTAACAGCATATATGCATATCAAAACATAATAAATATATATAATTTTTATTTGTTAGTTATACCTCAATAAATCTGAAGAAAAGATTGGATCTTTATATTCAGAAAGTTTTCTCTTCTAGACTAGTTTTCTAAACCAACTTACATCATGTAGAAACGTTCTTATCAGTCTAATGTCATATATCAATTAAATAAGTCTTTACAGAATGCCTGGGTGGCTTAGGTGGTTAAGTGTCTGACTCCTGGTTTCAGCTCATGTCATGATCTCATGGTTTGTGAGTTCCAGCCCCACATTGGGCTCCATGCTGACAGTGCGGAGCCTGTTTGGGACTCTCTCTCCCTCTCTCTCTCTCTCTGCCACTCCCCCATTTGCTCTCTCTGTCTCTCAAAAATAAATAAACCTAAAAAAAAATAAGTCTTTACAGCATAGATGTAAACTTAGGAAGTGGAATCTCATATAACTTAAGGTGAAAAGAGAAGGCAGTGCCTCCTACTGTCTGCCCATATTTCTCTTTCATTCATGGATCCTGAATAACAGATTTTATAGAAACAATTCTTTCCTTCAGGATGGATTTGACTTCTGTGGGTGCTGTGGTAGTTACTCTATATTATATCAGAGACATAAATTTCTTTTATGCTTAAAGGAGTAGGGCTTGATTTCGATTTAAATGGAAAGATTTGATATTCAATACAGTCCCTGACAAGGGTTAAAAACCTTTTACAGAACTGACCCTGGCCCACTTTTGCAAGTTCATCAGCACTTTGTCAGAATAAGGACAGTTCTTTTCCCCTCAGCTTGATATGTCACAGGAGGCTCTTCTCTGATTGGCTGTTTCCCCCTTAAACCCAATCCTAGGTTTGAGGATTAAAAGTAATTTTTGTTCAGGGGCACCAGGGTGGCTCAGTCGGTGAAGCCTCCAACTCTTGTTTTCTGCTCAGGTCGTGATCTCATGGTTCTTGGGATTGAGCCTCGTGCTGGTCTCTGTGCTGACTGTGTAGAGACTGCCTGGGCTTCTCTGTCTCCCTCTCTCTCAGCCCCTCTGCTGCTCTCTCTCTATCTCAAAATAAATAAATAGACATTTGAAAAAAATATTTTTTGTTCAAACATTTTATCTTACTTAGGGAGACAGGTATAATAAATCAAACATTCTTCACACTAAGTTATGGTAATCAGTACACAATTACCCAGGCTTCATAATGTGTTTTATGCTGAAACTCATTCCCTGTCTAAACTGTAAACACACCAAATGATTTTTGTTTTGCTTTTCAAAACACAAAACTTAAAATAGCACATGTATCAAATCATTTTATAAGAGGCTGACAGTTTTTAAAACTATTCCAGTGTTCCTGTTGAGTTTATCACAAAATATCTTTAAAGTACACCCAAATTAGCATTGAGATATTCAGCCTGGACACTGGGAGAGGGAAAAGAATTTCATGTGATGAATAATTACTTTGATCAGCTACTTTCTCATGTAAATCTCAAAGCAGCATATGAAGTAGATGTAATTATTTATTTTTACAGATGAGAAAATTGAAGGACTGTATGATTGATTGGAGTCACTCATTTGAGATATTACATCTGTTTGAGTGGTGGGACAAAATCTCCATCTAAGTCTGTTAGGTTCCAAATCCACAGTATAACTCTGGAAAAACATATGAAATCATACAGCATAGTGTTAATGCATTCTAATTGTGGGGTCAGAATTCAAGTCCCATTCATTAAAACTATGCAGATTCAATGGTATGCATTTCCATTAAAATGTCTTTTCTAGTAGATGGCAGTAAGAGAAAGATACACAAACATTTTGATGATGCCATGTTTGTTTATTTATTTATGAGAGAGAGAGAGCAAGAGGGAGAGGAAAGAGAGAGACAGAGGGAGACACAGATTCTGAAGTAGCCTCCAGGCTCTGAGCTGTCAGCTCAGAAGCAGATGTGGGGCTTGAACTCATGAACTGCGAGATCATGACTTGAGCCAAGGTCGATGCTGAACTGACTGAGCCACCCAGGCACCCCAATGATGCCATGTTTTTAGAATGTTTATAACATACCTGGAAAGCAGAAATCAGATTTGATGTTTCAGGCCATTTCAGGCCAATCCAATTTTCTTAAAAGCAAACAAACAAACAAACAAACCACTTCAGTGAAATAAATTTGAGGAAGTCAAACTCATCATCTCTATTCAAATTCTACTCCCAAATTATCTTTATTTCATCAGATTTTAACATCTAAATGTTCTAGTTTTTGTGCTAAAATCAATCTTAATTTCTCTCCATCCTACATTTTCCACAATCATCAGTGTATTTCATGTGTCTACCTTCAAAACACTTCTTGGAGCTCTCAACTTTGTCGCCTTTCACTGCTCACACACTAATCCATGCTGTTGTTATAATTCAAGTGCACAGTCTTAAAAGCTTTCTAACCATTCCTTCTGCCAGATGTTTCCCTGTCCCTCTACATTTCTGCCACAGTATCCAAGAGTATCATTTGGAAATACGAATTTGATCATATCACAAGTTAAATCTTATTCAATATATTTTACCATTACACTGAGCATAATCCCAAAATATTTTACCATGGTGTGTTTACTAAATACAAATTTTGTGTGTGTTCTAAGAAACCCTAAATATTACTTCCCTCTTTGTATCGGTCCTTCTCTTTCTTCTATTACTAGTTACCCTACCATTTTGATATCATGCCTTTACTTCTGTCCTGGGATAAAACTGCAAACTATGGAAATTTCAGAGCATAATAATAATGAGTGACATCCTTGACTAATGGAAAACAAAAAAAAACAAACAGAAGAACTTTAAACATGTTAAGTCTGTCACCCCTTTTTTTTCTCTCCACAGGACTATCCTAAGTTTAGTTTTGTTCTTAAAACCATCCTGAGGAAGTCTCAGTTACTGAGAAGACACATTTACGGAGAGCCCTCAGCTCTTTGTGAAACATGAGCCAAAAGGTAAGTGATTGCATTCCATGTCTTTGCATTTTTCCTTTCTATTCACTTCTCTTTATTCTTCAGCCTCACGACAGTGGAGATGCTTCTCCCAAGTAAGCTGTCAGGGTTTTAATCCTTACCTCAGATTCTATGGTGTGTGGATATGGGCTCAGTCTTATCCGTCATAAATGTCTGAAAGATGTGTTCCTGGCCTGTCTCTCCCACATTGTCTCCTGCACTGTCCACTGCACCTCGGAAACCAGGTTGCAGACACTCTGTTCCTCTTTTGTGCGCTAGAACACATCGAGTTCTTCCTTGCCTGAGGCCCAGAGCGAAAGTTACTTCTTTCCCTAGGACGCTCTCCCCTCACATGCATTGTTTCTTGTTGTTCTTTTCCCAGAAAAGCTTTGGCACGCGATACAGGATGTGTCTTCCACTCCCCTCATCTTTTTAAGAGCATCTTGTTCATTCCTTTATGTGTCTTTTCACATTTTTAATTATAAGTTTATTTGCTTTGAATTATTTTTAATCTTGACCAAACCGTAAGATCCATGAGAGTAGGAATTATGTCTTTTTTTCTATATGCAGAATCTGGTCCAACTGTGGTATTTCATTAGGTATAACAATTTTTTTAATTAAGTGGATACGTTTCTATAAATGGTGGTTTGGTCTCTAGTCTGCTGTGTATAGATAGAAGAAATATATTATCCCATGATCTGAGCAAATCACAAAGAGTAAGGACCAGAAGATCCCCTGAATCCATGGGTGTCATAGTATTTTAGAAGATGCAAAAGCCGTGATAAGTATTAAGTTTTAAAACTAACAATATTAAATGAGAATGTGGTTTCCTTAAGACTCATATGTTCAGTGGTACATGCTTAATAAAAGTAAAATTTTAAAAAGTTAAGCTTTTGTCAATCATTTATTAAGACTTTAAAGTTAATATCATTTTATTGTGTTCACAACTGGACTTAACCTTACATCTAATCAAAACCCACTATTATTATTTAAAATCATCCAACATTTAAGTAAATGAATAAGAAAATCAATTGTGATTCTTTCTCCCTTAACTCATCTCATCCCCTCAATAATACTATTCTTGTGTCGAACTATCTGCGTAACTGAAAAGTTAGATTTCATGATGAGGAGATAAGGGAATATATTTAGCAATTTATCTACATAGTGATAAGTAAACTTGGGAAATTTTGAATTGAGGAGATAAATATTTCTAAAGACTTATTACTGGAAAAAAACATTATCTACAATGTACATAAGTCAGTCTGGCCTCAAATTTACTGCAAAATGAAATTTGAGCAAATAATGAAGTATTCTCCATGGAATACTGAATAGGAGATACTGTAATCAAAAAAGGAAGCAAAACCCATCAGTTGCCATTTAGTTATGACATTTATAATATATAAGTCCTAAAAAACATACCATTAAGACACCTTCCAGGAAAAAAAATATATATATACACACATATATATATACATGTGTATATATATGTATTTGTATGTATGCATATGTGTATTTGTATATCAAATATGTCATTAGAAATAAGAATTCAATAATGAGAAGTCAGGAAACTAAATAACTTATGTTTATCACAGAAATTACTTAGCAAGATGTCATTATTACATTTTTCAAAGCTTTTTCGATAACTTAAGTGACAAAAACTCAACTCATGCTAACTGAAAGAAGACAAAACTTGGCAGAGGCGGTTGGTAGATGTAACTGAGGTAAATGTTTAGAAAAGTCTAGGTAAAACCTACTTGGAGGTATAACTGAAATTCAGATATATCTGTGTTCACATAGGTTTCAAGGATATTCTTTTCTAATTCTCAGTACAGAATTTGTATTACTTTCAAGAAAACATAAAATACTTGTATAAGCAAGAAGGCAGAATAAATAAGTCTTCTTTTATTTTACTTATTTATTCTGAGAGAGACAGACAGCTTGAATGGGATAGGGGCAGAGAGAGGGGAAGAGAGAATCCCAAGACGGCTCTGTGCTGCAGCACAGAGCGTGATGCAGAGCTCAGACTCAATAACCACGAGATCATAACCTGAGCTGGAACCAAGAGCCAGATGCTCAAGCAACAGAGCTGCTCACACACCCCAGAAAAAACAAGTTTTACTAAAACTGTTCATGTTCAAGAAAATATTACTGATTGAAGAAAATGTGGATGAAGTACATAGTACAATAAAGTAAGAGTTCTGCTAATCAAGTTTGGGATATAAATGTTAAACAATTTGTTTTAAAGTTTATTTATTTTGAGAGAAAGAGACAGTGCAAAAGAGCAGAGTGAGTGTGGGGTCAGAGAGAGAGAGAGAGAGAGACAGAGAGAGAGAGACAGAGAGAGAGAGAGAGAGGGAGAATCCCAGGAAGGTCTGCACTGTCAGCACAGAGCCCAACCCAGGGCTCCAACGTGAACTGTGTGGTTATGACCTGAGCCGAAACCAAAAGTTGGAAGCTTAGCCCACCAAGTCACTTAGGCACCCCTAACCAAATTTTAAACCTTTTTTTTGTATCAAGATTTCTCACAACATTTAATAGTCAAGTATAAATTGTTAATTTCCAAGTATAAGTAATATGCATATTTACCCAAAATTATTTGACCTCATGGCTCTTCTTTCCAAGAATAATTATTACCACTCTATACATGAATGTCCCATGGAATATAGCCTGGGCCATTTTGTCTTAGAACTATTATTGCCAAGCATTTTCTTTGGATTTCTGCAATCTTGTCAAAGGATCTGCTCACGACTAGGAGAGAATGATAGAGAGGGTGTTTCTTAGTGTCCCAAATCCCATGATTCTTTTGTTTAGGGTAGAGGGTGTGGAAATATATTTTTTTAGTCTCATGACAAACTTTGTCATACTTAATTTGTTGTGGAATCCTATGCTACGATGTGATATAATTTTAGATATCCATAATTTTTACCATGTATTCAGGGTAAACAGATTGACTTGATCGAAAATAAATTTCAAAAATTTCTGCAATATAGTATATTGCCATGTCTTTAAATATTCAGTATTGATATTTACAATATATATGAGACACAAAGATATGTAAATGACATGGAATAAACATTTTCAAAACTTACAGTTTATCAATGTAAGTGAGAAGTATAAGGGGGGAATAATTGGTACAATTGAAACACAGTTGTGAACCTGACTGATGTCCTCACTGTAACAAAATAACCCTATGATCTCATTCTGAAAGTAACCATATGGAACTGACAGGTCAGCTGATTCTTAACATATTTTAAAATTTCCTGGAAGCTTAGTTAATCAGAGGCATAATTTCCAAATTGCTCTTATAAGTTGACTGGTCAAACCTCATGAGGTTGGAAAGACATTTTGGCAACAGTTTACTTTTAGGTAAATGAAATTGTTGTATTATTTAAATCTCTGTACAGGATACAAAGTGATAAAATGAATTAAATGTTACCCCATCACTCAAATGTCCTAATTATTTAAAGTACACTTTTGTTTGGTTTGTTTGAATAATAGTATCTGTAGAAGTAGGACACAATTTTTTTTCAGTGGGAAAATTCAGTGAAAATTTACCAGGAAACATTGTTCCCTTCAGTATGCAGTTCAAATGTCACCTCCTTTATCATTTATATAAGGTCTTGTGGACATGAACATTTGTTTTTTCCATTACCCTCAGGATATGTTTCTGTGTCAAATAGCTATCTGTCGTTTTTCAGATAATGGTGGGTTAATCAATTATTTTAATATTGAAAAATAATATGTAAAGCATATGTTAGAATATTTCTGAACAAAGCCAATGGATTCAACATTAACAATTATCTTCGTAGACAATGAGCTTGGCTGAGCTGCTAGGCCATATAATATCATAGAATCTTTTAAACTCAGCTTCTACTTGCTATGGGAAAGCTTGCCCTGTAAAATGTAGTAAATTTCTAGCTTGAAAAAGTAGTTGAGGGGTGCCTGGGTGGCTCAGTCTATTAAGCATCTGACCCTTGGTTTCAGCTCAGGTCATGATCTCAGGGTTCCCTGAATTCGAGCCCCACATCAGCCTCTGCGCTGGCCGTATGGAGCCTGCTTGGGATTCTCTCTCTCCTTCTCTCGCTCTGCTCCTCCCCTACTCTCGTTATTTCGGTCTCTCCCAAATAAATAAATAAATATGTAAAAGTAGAAAAAGCAGTTGATTCTAGTCAGATTTCTTTTAACTGGACTGCTGACAGAACACTCATACCTAAGCTATACACATGTATATTTAAAGGAAGGTAATTAAGGCCTTTGGCTCGGCAATCAAGCTGCCTTATGTGGACCTGCTTTAATTTCATTATTTAAATTAAATAAGTTTACTTTGTTAAATGTTTCCCATTGCTTCAGTCTGGTGACACAATATTTCCTGTAATGAAATATAACATTTCATTCATTCATGCATGCAATTTTAAATAAGCATTTCTGCAGTATATGGCCTAATAAACACACACAATTGGTAAGAAGAGTTAGAAGCCATATGGAATCAGAATGAAGGATGGCAGCAAAGTTTCTCTCGTAATCTCTATCTGTGAGATAATGCTAAAATATTTTTACTGAATGGGGCACCTGAGTGACTCAGTCAGTTAAGTGTCGGACTTCAGCTCAGGTCATGATCTCACAGTTGGTTCCTGAGTTCAAGCCCCATGTCAGGCTCTGTGCTGACAGCTCAGAGCCTGGAGCCTGCTTCAGATTTTGTGTGTGTGTGTGTGTCTTCCTCTGCCCCTTCCCCACTGAGGCTGTGTCTCTTTCTGTCTCTCAAAAGTGAATAAATGTTAAAGAAATTAAAAGTATTTTTACTGAAATAGCAAAGATATTCTGCTAGATTAACTGGGAATCTCAGGAGAGACCAGCCATGAGAAAGCTGTTACATTCCCTACAAACAATGAAATATACCAATCATGTAATTTCCTTATGGAATTGTTAGTTGATGTAATCAGAAAATAATGAAGAACATAAATGTGCAAATATATTTTAAAATATTAGGAAAAGTACCATCATAGGCAGGTGACAAGATGAACGACTTAAAAATCCAGGAGAATCAGCCAGCAACTCATCGAAATTAAGCAGATCAGCAAATTGCTTATTGTAAAATAAGTAATCAGTTAACAGTTGATATCTTCAATTATTGTAATGAGTTAGAAATGGTGAAGGCATAAGGCTCTCTTTCATATTGTGTAGTACATTCTTTGTGAGGTACAGGTCCCCAGCTCCGATGCAGAGGCTAAGTATATATAAAATATGTATGATTCTATTTACTACTACCTTCCTCTTAACCGGTACACCGTCACCGGAGATAATTTAGGTGAGTTGGACACATTTCCTCAGGGACTTTATTATTAAACCAAAAAGGTTAGAACTCATTCACATGATAACATTGAGAAATCCAGGAGCAGCTGCATTATTTTTATCAATGGTTGTGCCAGAGTCAGTGTCCCGACCACGCTGTTCTTTGTGGGAAGGCTTTCTTTGATTCCAGTCTGTTTTCCAGAGCTGGCGTTGCAGGCTCCTTATTGATGTGTGGACTGCAAAATATCTTCCCCAAAACTTTCTTTTCTGTTTAAGTTAGGGAGGATAGGTTTCTTTTTAAATCTTTATTTTTGAAAGACAGAGAAAGAGAGTGAGGATGAGCAGGGAGGGGCAGAGAGAGAGGGAGACAGAATCCAAAGCAGGTTCCAGGCTCCAGGCTCTGAGCTGTTAGCACAGAGCCTGATGCGGGGCTTGAACTCACGACTGAACTCACGAACCATGAGATCATGACCTGAGCCAAAGTCAGACGCTTAACTGACTGAGCCACCTAGGTACCCCAGCCAGGATAGATCTCTTCTGAACATGGGCAAGAGCCCTAACTCCTAACCATTATACACACATGTACACACACACATACACACACACACACACACACATACATTAAATGTGTGTGTGTGTGTGTAGCTGCCTTTATATGAATTGCTAGTAAAGATGTGGCCATCTGTTCCTATTCTACAGTGTTTATTTTAACCAGAATATGCATATATATATAATGCATCTTCCTTGCAATCCTATAACAGAACCCTCTTTCTCTTGAATTATATTTAGTATGCTGCTATATTATTTTCTAATCATCTATTTATCATATTTTGCATTATTTATATAAGTGATATTTGACTATAGTTCTTTTTAAGTAAATTATTTTAAAAAGTACAACTGTTACCAGGTCACTTGGTTCTTGACCCAGATGCACCAAAGAATTGGAGACCAGAGACCAGAGTGGAGACATAGAGTTTACTGAGTAAGGAAGTATAGTATACTTTCAAGAGGAAAAAGGGCCACCGCTGAAGCAAGAGTGGCAATGGCCCCTAAAGATTTAGCTGCATCCTTTTTTTTTTTTTTTTTTTTTAATTTTTTTTTTAACGTTTATTTATTTTTGAGACAGAGAGAGACAGAGCATGAACGGGGGAGGGTCACAGAGAGAGGGAGACACAGAATCTGAAACAGGCTCCAGGCTCTGAGCTGTCAGCACAGAGCCCGACGCGGGGCTCGAACCCACCGACCGCGAGATCATGACCTGAGCCGAAGTTGGACGCTTAACCGACCAAGCCACCCAGGCGCCCCTAGCTGCATCCTTTTAAGCCTGCTTTCTGCTTAGGTAAATTTGGCTTTGATTGACATTTTTGATTGATGGCTGGTGGTTATATAACATTTTGGCTTCTGCACATGCACCCGGCCATTGTGCATTGTTATAATTGTATTTGTTTATGTATTACATATTTATGAATGTCTATGAGCTTTTGTTGTGACCTTAAAGGTATTTAACGCAAATTGCACCCTTTGTGAGCATGCACAGCTCTCAGAAGTGCCCTGTGGCTTTCAAGCCAGCTCTGTGGCTGGGCCTTTTCTGTTCTGTTAGTCCTTAGAGGTGGCTCTGAAGATGCAGCTGTTACCCTCATGGATAGTTCCTAGGGTGTGGCCAGCATCTGCTTTATCTCTCCTTGCTAATGTCTAACTGCCTAACAAAAAAGTGATGATTGCATTTTTGCATTATATGAAATTTATTTTGCAGTTCTATGGCATTCATACAGTATTTAAATTATGGTTGTTAGTTCCCATTTGTAGGGAGCAAGTGTTTGAACCAAGCCCGAAACTTGACCAAATTTCAAATATATGTTTTTTCAATAAAGTAATATTTTATTTATTTCTGGATTATGTGCTTCCTATATATTTTATGTAGTGCTTACAGGTTTTGTATGGCTCTGTTTATGAAGTTTCATATATTTTATTTAGGTTTGAAGACAATTTCTAGGCCTAATCAATAAAGAGAAGAAGTAAGCTGCAGAAATAATATAAAGTATAATAACATTTTTTCTGATTAAAATAGCACATGAAAACACACACACACACACACACACACACACACACACCGTTGGAGGAACGTACTGAAAAATGAATCCAAATCTTTACCACTACTTTTGGACAGTAGGGATGGTCATTGTACATTTCTGTGTTTATTATAAAATAACTTTACTGTTGAAATGTGGAAATGAATATTTTAATAATACATGAAAATGACATTGTGCATGCAGTTCATTATGATTGCAATCCTAAAATCACTCAGGTTAGCACATCTTAAAATACTAAAACAAAATTGAAACATATTAAGTTAAAGGGATTATGGAATTTAGTTTTTGTCCAGAGGATTTTAATTAGTAGTTGTATTTAAATGTAAACATATTATTAAAAGACTTCCTTAAATGTAATAAGCCAGTTTGGGATCAAAATATTTTATTGAGAGTAATTTAACATGATCAGCATGTCATTGAGAGAGCATGTTATTTCTCTGGCTGTAGTTACTAAATATCACAAGAGGTTGGGTCTAGCCTTTAAATGACTCAATATGCTCATTCAAACATATTGGGTGGTAATTAATTCAAATCTCTGTAGCATTTATTTGACACAAGTCCAAAAACCATTATTTCAAATTGGACATATTGGTAATAAATATTGAGAAAATTTTAAAGTGTGTGTAAACCATTCAACCATATCTTATCAGCACAAGAAATATATTCAGTGAATAGTTGAATCATTGTTTTGTAAATTATCATATCAGTTTACCAGTGATATGTAGTTGTTTATTTCAACTCTGTATGCAAGAAGGGACTGCAAATCTCTATTATTTGTTTTAGTTACAACATTGACTATTTAAATTCTGTCTTTAAAAAAGTGTCAGTATAGTCACTTGCAAATGGACCTGTAAGGATGGGTTTTTTTAGGGAACTGATGAAAACACGTCAAACTTAAGTTAGGGATATTTAATCCAGAAATGGGCATAGGGGCAAATCTCTAGACATAATTCTGAGAAATTCATGTCTTCTCAAAATTTTAAATATTCTGTTCAAAAGTAAGTGACAATCACAATTATTTTCTTGTTTATAAAGTTTTCATCCCAGCAATGACCTCTCGGGTAATGTTGATGTAATAAATGTCTAAATGAGACTCTGCATAGTAAATAGTTCACAAGTACTTTTTGCCTTGTCTTGCTTTCCCTTATTTTTAATAGTTACGTCATCTATAGCAGAAAATAATATTAAGAGTAATGATTTTCTTGATATACCTCCTCATTTTCATTAAAACCGACTTGAAATATTCTGAAAAATATTATTTGGTATTCAGTCTTCTCAGCATTCTGGAAGCATTATATAGCACATGGAACCATTGTCTTTATATTTGATACGGAAACTCCACAAAATTTATTTCTTCTTTCATAAGTGTTTTAAACTATATAGAGAAGAGGTATTTATTCTGGTTTAAGTAAACTAAGGTGATTGAGATTCCCTAATAACTCCTGGCAAATTATGGCCATATAGAAGAAATCATATGGTCCTGAATTGTCACAGCTTTACTGTGAATTCTCAACTATAGCTTTTCCCTTCCTCTTGTGATTAAAAATGTCCACATGACACAGCTGCTAACACTTTGGTGAAGAAAAGCCACTTTATGAAGCAGCCTTGAATATACTGTTTCTTGGAAAGGCAGTTTCAAGTAATGCTAACACCATGTTCAACTGGTAAAGAAAAAGAAACTCCTTTTAAATTCAGAAAATGTATTATTTACCTAGGCAGTGAAAGCAAGAATAGCATAGGTGTCTATTCCTAATGTCCCGTATCTCACAAGATGACACTGAATCAACAGGGTCCAAATGACCGAATCTAGAATGACAGATCACAATTTGAAAGCCTGCAGTTATGTACCTTAAGAATGGGGAAACAGCAAGCCTCAGAGATGATCAGAACACAGAAGGCATGAGGAATTGCCTCTTGACAGCCTCCATGGTAAACAGAGAGGCAACTGACAAACAGCCGGATGGCACCTCCTTATAAATCCTCCCATATTCTTGCATTACAGTGTGATCATAGGACATTCTGCCACAACCTAGACCAACTGTCATTAAGCCTTGTCTAAAGGCAGAGTCCGCAGGGCACCATGGAAAAGCCATTGCCCTACAATAAGACTAGTATTAATGGTTAAGACCATGCCTTTAAGTTTTCTCTAAGATATGTATGTAGGGACACACATACACACACACACACACACACACACACACACACACACACACACACACTCATAGTGAGAAAAACAACATCATATTCTGAGGTAAAGTTGAAAGTAAATAATAATTAGTTAAGTGGCTCTGTGGACTCACCTCTTTCTGGAAAATGAATGAAAATAAACCACTATTTAAATATCCCCTTAACATTGAAAAGAATAATAATGCACAATATCTGTTTTTTAAATACTTAGGCTAATTACAAACTTTGCCGAACTGTAGAGACATAGATTGAAACCTCTCAAAGCTACATACTTTTCACTCAGACATATTAAATGATCCAGTCCTAAGAGACTAAAAGCATGGTAACTTAGACTTTTAAGAGAGAACCAAATTTGGTATAAATTTACTCCAGATTAAATTTTGAGGTCAAAATAAAACCAAAACCCTCCTGATAAAACACGCTGGTTCAGAGGATATAAAACCTTTGACAGTTCAATGAAAATTTACCCCAGAATTCAAGTGTTGCCAGATCCCATATGTAATTGGCTCCTATCTTTTTTATATAAGTTAGTTTTTAGTAAATTGATACGCATGGTGTATTGAGAGGTATACTCCACCTTTTCCTCTCTTTGTGGACTTTTTTGTTTGCCTCAAGTTCTATTACTCTAACTTCCTCACTGTATGCTTGCGACTTCCAGTGTTACTGTCTTTACAGTAGTTTACTCCCTTGTGTATTGTGATTATGTAATTACATCGCCAAAAATATGTTATTTCTACTTTCGAAAATGTGTTCAAACTTAAAGCTATTAGGTGTGTGTGTGTGTGCACGTGTACACATGTGTGCACACGTGTGTCTCTCCATGTGGATATATGTGTCTTTTTCTGTGTGTGCACATGTGTGTATGTGTGCACGCATGGGTGTGTCTGTGCACACGTTTTTGTGCAGGTTTTCATAATCAGTCTCTCTTCTCAGAGCAACCTTTTCTTCCTATTTTTCTCTACATTTAATTTACTCAGATGCTGGCTGGATTTAATGATGCCTGTTTCTTATTTGTGGTTATTTTCAATATTGTAAGCTGATAGCTTGGGATTTCTCAGAAATAAAGTTAAAAACTTTATTCCCACTGTATTTCAACTTATAGATAAACATAACATAATTAGTTTTTCCATAAATTGAATTTGAAGCATACAGTATTTTTAAAAATAAACAGAACATTTTCCAGTCAACCATATAGTCTGTAACAGTGGGGATTATTGTTGGAATTGAAGGGGTTCAGTGGCTGGTTGATAAAAGGTTGGGCACTAATCAAAAATTTTTATTTGTATAAGCCATTTGATTAAAGGATCGATATCTTTCTTTCATATCTACCCTGTTTCTCCTAATGGGGCATAGAATTCCAATGGAAAGCACATTAGACAAAGAACAATGTAAACTATACTCTGTACCTAACTATATTCTGACTGACTACCTGTGTTTAAATGTGCTAGCTCTTTTGGCAATTTAAATTTTAGTGTATTTACTTGGCAATGTAAAAATAAATGAACTATATTTTAAGATGAAATACTGAAAAGCATAGAGGATTTTGAGATCACTAGGAGGAATAAAGAAAACATTTTTTTTCTTATAATTCAGTAGCATCTATGAAAGACTATCCATCATGATATTAAATTTATTTGTAAGTGATTATTTTATCTTAAAACAGTTCATAACAATCAAGAGCCTTAAATGATTTATTTAATAATAAAAATCTATTTTCTATGTCATACTATTAAACATTATATATACATTATATAAAAATGTATTATATATACATTATATAAAAATATTTATCTTTAAAACATTAACCATTTAGGGGCGCCTGGGTGGCTCAGTCGGTTAAGCAGCCGACTTCGGCTCAGGTCACAATCTCGCCGTCTCTGAGTTCGAGCCCCGCGTCAGGCTCTGTGCTGACAGCTCGGAGCCTGGAGCCTGTTTCAGATTCTGTGTCTCCCTCTCTGTGACCCTCCCCTGTTCATGCTCTGTCTCTCTCTGTTTCAAAAATAAATAAAAACGTTAAAAAAATTTAAAAAAATTAACCATTTAATGAAATATAAGCCACAAATTTGTAGTGTAAAACGTTACAGCTAAATTCACTTGTCTTTTAAACCTGTGAACTTTTAAGTATCCTGTCAAAGACTAAGGGAGAGATAAATTATTTCGGGAGGTGATCACCCTGTTTATTTCTTAATAGGATAAAAGAGAACGGAGATCAGTGATTGCTATGATTAATTGATTTTCATAAGCAGCTACTTTTTTGTTATAATTAGGAATATGTAACTATAGGTAGATTATTATTTTATTAATGTTTTAAATTATAAGATTATTTTAATATTCTTATTTTCATTAATATTTTTAAGGAAGAAGGTTTTTTTGAGAGATTTTTGTTACATTATATAAGACATGCAATATCATTATATTTTAATTATTAAACTATCATAACATTAACTGGTATTTTTTGTGGTCAGAGCAATATACTTAAAATGAGTATAATGGCTGTACTTAAAAAACCAAATGTTTATACGATGCTTGGTGAAAGCAGCAGGTATAATTATCAGATAACAGCACTCCTGGGTGCTTGAGGGCACATGGCTGCCTCTGGCTACGATATTCTCTTCAGGGGTGATATTAGGACATGATAACTATTACACCCCAATGACCTATTACTACTTAAGCTTATTTAAAACCCCAAAAATTGACTACTGAAACGTCTTTGCTATCACAAGCTATAATATCACTACCTTAATACATTTTTTTTCTTGTTTAATTATATCAAGCACTAAAGTTGTTAGGGGTTGTCACTATTAAGTAAATTTGACTGTGTTTGAAATTAAAAATTTTTACATGTTGATTTGTATTGTACTGATCTTTAAAAATCACCAAAATCATCTAGAATAAAAACAACTAACTAAACAAAAGCAATATTTATTGTACATTATTTGATTATGGTATATATGCCTATATAAAAGGGTGTGAGTAAGACATTTAGCTGGATGAATTTTCAAGAATTGAATCATAGCCGTATACCTGAAACTGATCAAGAAACGGAATATCACCAGGGACCTTAAAGTCTTTTGCATATCCTCAAGTAGTAACGTCTCACAAAGGGTAATCAGTATCTTGGCTTCTGACACCATAGTTCAGCTTTGCTGTTTTCTTTTTTTTTTTTTTTTCTTTTTTTAACTTAATATAAATGGAATCATCAAAATTCTCTTTTTTGTATGGACTCTTTTGCTGAAAATTAAGATGGAGAAATTCATTCCTCCTGTTGAGTGTTGTTTTACTTTCTTCATATTGCATATTGAACATTGCATATGATCGCTTTGGATGAATACACTGTTATATGTGCACCCAGTGTACTGATGCATTCGACTTTTATAAACAGTGCTGGTATGGGTAACCTTGTACATGTTTTTTGGTGCATTTATGCACTGATCTCTTTTGGGTGCATATCCATGGGAGGGGTTGCTGGAGTAGAGCATCCTTATCTTTCTTTTACTACACTAGATATGCCAACAGTTTTCACCAAGTTATTTTTATCAATGTACACTCCCATCATCAGTGTATATATATTCTTTGTCTCCCCATAATCTCCAAAGCTAGACCGTTGTTCTCCTTTTCATTTTAGCTATTCTTACGGCAAATCTTTTCTGCATTTTTCTATTTGGTTGTTTGTCAGCTTCTTTTTGATTAATATTTCCTTATATATTCTGAAAGTAATAACTTCATGTATTATATACTAGGAATCTCTTCTACACTCTTTGGGTTGCATTTATCCCCATAATAGTCTATTCTGTAAATAGAAATTTCTGATCAGAACATAATACAATTTTTTTTTATTTCCATCATAGGAGTTGTTTCATTGTTGTTGCTATCTTGTTCTGTTTGGGAAATCTTTGTCTCATACACATTCATGTACAGGCTGTCCTTTCTGTTTACTCAAAAGCATTCAGATATCCAATTTTCATTTTAAAGAATTTAAAATATTTCTATCATCTGTTTTTATATTATTTTTTGACATACTTAATATTTAGCCATGTATTATTTCTTTTCTAGGCAATTGGGGATTTGAGTATCTTCTTGGTACCATTGTCATTTTTTTTTAGTTTTTAATTTTAATTCCATATGATTAAGGTAAAAATTTGAATAGGTTCAGTTCCTTGAAATTTTTGAGGATTGCTTTATGACTTAAGCTACATATGTTCAACTTTGACAAATGTTTCATGTTTAATCAAAAACAATCAGGGTGGGAGCACAATTCTGTGTGTGTGTGTGTGTGTGTGTGTGTGTGTGTAAACACATACACTAAGTGAAGTGAATTTTATTAATCATATTATTGTTATCTCCCATAACTTTACTGAATATTCAGCTGCTTTACTAACAGTTACTGGAAATGGAGCAGTTAAATATTCCACTCTATTGTGGGTTTTCGTATTTCTTCTTTTATTTATTTTTTTGAGGTTTTCCTTCAGGGTATACGGTAGTGATATTCTGCTGGCTTACACAATTAGTATTGCACTATCTCACTATAAACTGTCCCCATTATTGTGATGAAATGTCCTTTATTTGTGTAGTAAATTTTGCCTCAAGGTCTACTTTGGTAGTGATATAGCTTCTATCAGCTTTCTTTTAATTACTCTTAGCATATTATACCTTTATCAGTGTTTTTCCTTTCAAATTTTTGGTATTATTATTTTTGTTCTGCCTTTTTGAAGGATTTTATATGTTTCCCACGATGACATTCTTAGAAATATTTCGTGCATTTACAGTGAGAAAAATTATTAATGTTTTAGGTACTTATCTGCCGACCTACATTTTGTTTTATAATAAATCCACCTGTATATTTATTTTTACTTAGTCTTTAATATTAAATATAAAGTGTGATTATTACATTTCCTTCTACTAACCTCTTCGCAAATATTCTAGTGTTGCATTTACTATTTCCTCATTAATGCCAGAATCCTGGAGCACATTAATTCTAGTAAAATCTAGACTTTGAGTATGGTGATAGCTTTTTAGATACAATAGCAAAGGCGTGATCCATGAAAGAAAGAGTTGACAAACTGGGTTTCACCAAAATTATAAGCTTCTGCTAAATGAAAGATAATGTCAAGGAAATTGTAAGATAAGCCACAGACTGGTAGAAAATATTTGCAAAATAAGCATCTGAAAAAGCACTGTTACCCAAAACATACAAACAAGCTCCTAAACTTAACAATAAGCATCAAAGTACCCTATTAGAAAATGGGCCAAATGCCTTAACAGACACCTCACCAAAGAAGACATACAGATAGCAAATAAGCATATGAAAAGATGCTCCATATCATATGTTGTTAGGGAAATATAAATTAAAACAGACATCACTACACAATTACTAAATGGTTAAAAGCCAAAACACTGACAATAGTAAATGTTGACAGTGTTGTTGAGTAACAAGAACTCTCATTCATCGTTGGTATGAACACAAAATGGTGCAAACACTTTGAAAGCCAGTTTGTCAGGTTCTTAGGAAATTAAGCATACTTGCAGGGCACCTGGGTGTCTCAATCGGTTAAATGCCCGATGTTGTCTCAGGTCACGATCTTACGGTTTGTGTGTTCAAGCCCTGTGTCAGGCTCACTGCTGTCAATAGAGAACTAGCTTGGGATCCTCTGTCCCCCTCTTTCTCTGCCCCCTCCCCAAATCTTGTGTGTTCTCTCTCTCTTTCAAACATAAAGTGAACATTTAAAGAAAAAAAATCTAAACATACTCTTACCATAGGATCCAGTAACCACACTACTTGATATTTATCAAAAGGAGTTGAAAACTTAAGTGCACACAAAAGCCTATTCACAGATGTTTCTTGCAGCATTACTAATAATGCCCAAAACTTGGACACAATCAAGATGTACTCCAGTAAGTGAATGTATAAATAAGCTGAAGTATATCTAAACAATGGAATATTAATCAGTGATATGAAGAAATTAACTATCAAGCCATTAAAAGACATGGGGAAAACTTGAATGCATATTACTAAATGAAAAAAAAAAAAGGCCTGAAAGGCTACAGAGCATATAATTCCAAATGTGTGACATTCTGTGTAAAATATAAAACTGTGGAGTCAACAAAAAGATCTGTGGTGGATGGAGCTATTGAATTGTTATACTGTACACCTGAAACTAATATAACACTACACGGTAACTAACTGAAATTAGACTAAAAACTTAAATAAATAAATAAACAAACAAACAAATAACAAAATCTGTTGTAGTCAAGAGTTAAGGGAGAGGGAAGTTTGAGTAAGAGCACAGAAGACATTTAGGACAGTCAAACTACTTCATATGATAATATAATGATGGCTATATATCATTATATATTTGCCTAAACCCTTAGGGTTTATAACACCAGACTGATCCCTGATATAAACTATGGACTTTGAGTAATAAAAAGATATATTAATGTAGATTCATCAGTTTAACAAAAACTCTGGTAGGGCAAGTTAATAGTGGAGGAGTCTATGAGTCTATGGGGGAGGGGTTTTGTGCAAAATCTCCGTACCTTCCACTCAATTTTGCTGTGAATGTAAAAGTGGTATAGAAATCAAAGCCTATATTGGCACCTTAATGGCTGGCTCAGTTAGTTAGGCATCCGACTCATGATTTCAGCTCAGGTCATGATCTCACAGTTCCTGGGATTGTGTGCTCTCTCTCTCTCTCTCTCTCTCTCTGTCTCTCTCTGTTCCTCCCTCTCCCTCTCCCTCTCTCTCTCTCTCTCTCTCTCTCTCTCTCTCTTTATCAAAAAAGAAAAAAAAACTAAATAGACATTTTTTTAAAAAAATCAAAGTCAAGGGACACCTGGGTGGCTCAGTCGGTTAAGCATCGACTTTGGTTCAGGTCATGATCTGCTGGTTGGTGGGTTTGAGCCCCACCGCAGGCTCTGTGCTGACAGCTCAGAGCCTGGAGCCTGCTTCGGATTCTGTGTCTCCATTTCTCTCCTCCCTCCCCTGCTTGTGTTCTGTCTCTCTCAAAAATAAAATTAAACTTTTAAGAAAAAGATCAGGAACAAGGCAAGGATGCGCACAACTGTCACTTGTATTCAACATAGTACCAAAGTGCTAGCCAGAGCAGTTAGGCAAGAAAAAGAAACAGAATGCATCCAAATCAAAAAGAAAGTTTTTTAAGTTCTTTATATATTTTGGATAGTAACCCTTTGGTGTTGTTTGAAAGTATTGAGTAACTAAATCATATACCTGCAACTAATATTACATTGTATGTTAACTAAGTGGAATTTAAATAAAAACTTTAAAAGTATGTAAGAAATTTAAAAAAAATTCATAAGCGAAAAAAAGGAAAGAAGTAAAATTATGTTTGTGGATGACATGATATTATATGTAGAATACAGTAAAAGTTTCAAAAAGAACTCTTAGAGCTAATAAATTCGGTAAAAAAATACAGGATATAAAATCAATGGACAAACTTAGTTCTATTCTATGTTATAACAGTGAACTATCCAAAAGGGAAAATAAGAAAATAATCCCACTTACAATTAGATCAAAAAAGAATAAAAAGCAAACAAACTTAACTAAGGAAGTCATAGACTATATTAAAGAAATTTTAAAAGGCACATAGTGGGAGATAGCCCATGTTCATAAATTAGAAGACTTAATATTGTTAAATGCCTGTACTACCCAAAGTGATCGCCAGATTCAAAGCAATGCCAATGAAAATCACAACAGTATTTTTTGCAAAAATCTAAAAATCAACTATAAAATTCATATGGAACCACAAAAGATCCCAGGTATTCAAAACAATCTTGAGAAATAAAAACAAAGTTGTAGGCATCATACTAATTTCAAAATATTTTTACAAACCTACAGTAATTAAGACAATATTCTACTGGCATAAAAACAAATATAGACAAATGGAATAGGATGGAGTCCAGAAGTCAGAAATATGCCCATGTACAGTCAACTGATCTTGACAAGTGTGACTGGACTACACAATGGGAAAGGACAGTTTCTTCTACATGGGATCCAAGTGACTATCCAGATTCTTGCTCTGCATGCCAAGATTCAAGGCTCTTACTGCCTACTACCCTGACCATTTCTCAGGGTTGTGATTGCATGGAACAGCTTTGACGGATGATGTGACATTTCCTTTTGGACAAAGAGAAGGCTTATTTCCACTCACAATAAAAGCAGTACAGTCCCCAAACTCAGTGCTCCTCTTCTGTACCTCAATCCACTATTTCTGTTGGTGTTCACGTAGGCCCATCTGTATTGTACCTAGGAACAGGAATATTATGCTAACCTTCTGGTTATTGCTTTTGCCATGTATAACAGAGTTCTTTGTCTCTGATCCATATGTATTATATATTTTTGTTAGCATCAGTGAAATAGTAATAGTTTAGTATTTTGGCCTGTAAATAAGGTAAAATCTCAGACCCCTCACAATTCCTGGCACAGACATGCGAGTGAAGACTTTTGGATCTTCTAATCCAGTCCAGCTGAGGACTGATCCCAGCTAATCCACATGGATCAAGAGTGCCCAATTTAGTATCTTTCTGGTAGTTTGTTATTCAACAAAAATAAATTAAATAGTCACAATGAAATAATATTTGAAACCACAAAATGACACTACACTCCTACTGCATTTTCACTAAAATGAAAAAGACAAAACATAAAATACTGAGAAACCAGAACGTTCACATACTGCTGGTAGAACATATATATAATCACTTTGAAAAATTTGTTCGGCAGTATCTTCCAGAGCTGAACATATGCATTTCTACTCCTAGTTTAATCCTGAACAGAATATGTATACATGTTAACCAAAAGACATGTAAGATTATTTATGTAAGCACTATCAGTAATAACCAAAAGTGAAAATAACGAAAAATAGTAGAAAGGATCCATATAAATTAAGCTGTTATCCAGAATGCTGTATTTCCTTTTATTTTAAACTGGTTTCTCAATTTTTTCCCTTCCAGATTTTACAGATTCTTTTCTTTCTACACCTTTTTGAAAGAACAGTTTTGTTGAAATATAATTCATATGCCACAAATATCACGCATTTAAAGTGTACAATTCAATGGTTCTGGTATATTTATAGAGTGTGCAATCATGAGTCCAATCTAACTTCAAAATGTTTTCATCACCCAAGAAAGAAACCCCAGATGCATTATCAGTTATTCTCCATACCTCCTACATGCCAGCCACAGAAAATCACTACTATACTTTATTTCCCTATAAATTAGTTTTTTCTAAATATTTCAATTTAATGCAATAATATAATATGTAGGTAGTACTTTGTGACTGGCTTATTTTAATTAGCATAATGATTTTTGAGGTTCTTTCATATATCAGCATCTCATTACTTTTATTGGTAAATAATTTTCCATTGTATGGATATATATTGATAGACATTTATGTTATGTCATTTCCAAGTTCTGACGAATAATGCTACTACGAATATTCCATTTAGTATGTAAAAAATCATTGTCTAACACAAACTCATGAAGAGGAAATCATTGACTAATTCAAGGTCACAATGATTTACTCCTAAATTTACTTCTGTTTTTTCCTTTTTGATTTTGTGTTAAGTGTCTATCCTGAGGAGTCACTGAGCTAAGACATGTTTCTGTTTTAAAATTTTTGTCTATCTACTCAGATTAACCTGGGGACTAGTCAGTTACTACAAACAAAAATAACACAAAATCACACTTTCTAGAGAGAGAATTTTAGGTAGCACTTGGAAGTTAGTATGATTACAATGAGCATATTTGAACATTAAAACAAAACCATAGATATTAAACACATAGACTTTATTTTTTTATTTTTTAGGAGAATTAAACTTGTTATTTATTTTTTTTATTATGAAATTTATTGTCAAATTGGTTTCCATACAACACCCAGTGCTCATCCCAACAGGTGCCCTCCTCAATACCCATCACCCACCCACCCTTCCCTCCCACCCCACATAAACCCTCACTTTGTTCTCAGTTTTTAGGAGTCTCTTATGTTTTGGCTCCCTCCCTGTCTAACCATTTTTTTTCTTCCCCTCCCCCATGGTCTTCTCTTAAGTTTCTCAGGATCCACAATGGGTGAAAACATATGGAATCAGTCCTTCTCTGTATGACTTATTTCACTTAGCAGAACACTCTCCAGTTCCATCCATGTTGTTACAAAAGGCCATATTTCATTCTTTCTCATTGCCACATAGTATTCCATTGTGTATATAAACCACAATTTCTTTATCCATTCATCAGTTGATGGACATTTAGGCTCTTTCCATAATTTAGCTATTGTTGAGAGTGCTGCTATAAACATTGGGGTACAAGTGCCCCTATGCATCAGTACTCCTGTATCCCTTGGGTAAATTCCTAGCAGTGCTACTGCTGGGTCATAGGGTAGGTCTATTTTTAATTTTTTGAGGAGCCTCCACACTGTTTTCCAGAGTGGCTGCACCAATTTGCATTCCCACCAATAGTGCAAGAGGGTTCCCGTTTCTCCACATCCTCTCCAGCATCTATAGTCTCCCGATTTGTTCATTTTGGCCACTCTGACTGGCGTGAGGTGATATCTGAGTGTGGTTTTGATTTGTATTTCCCTGATGAGGAGTGACGTTGAGCATCTTTTCATGTGCCTGTTGGCCATCTGGATGTCTTCTTTAGAGAAGTGTCTATTCATGTTTTCTGCCCATTTCTTCACTGGGTTATTTGTTTTTCGGGTGTGGAGTTTGGTGAGTTCTTTATAGATTTTGGATACTAGCCCTTTGTATGATATGTCACTTTTAAATATCTTTTCCCATTCCGTTGTTTGCCTTTTAGTTTTGTTGATTGTTTCCTTTGCTGTACATAAGCTTTTTATCTTCATGAGGTTCCAATATTTCATTTTTGCTTTTAATTCCCTTGCCTTTGGGGTTGTGTCAAGTAAGAAATTGCTGCAGCTGAGGTCAGAGAGGTTTTTCCCTGCTTTCCCCTCTAGGGTTTTGATGGTTTCCTGTCTCACAGTCAGGTCCTTCATCCATTTTGAGTTTGTTTTTGTGAATGGTATAAGAAAGTGGTCTAGTTTCATCCTTCTGCATGTTGCTGTCCAGTTCTCCCAGCACCATTTGTTAAAGAGACTGTCTTTTTTCCATTGGATATTCTTTCTTGCTTTGTCAAAGATTAGTTGGCCATACTTTTGTGGGTCTAGTTCTGGGGTTTCTATTCTATTCCATCGGGGTATGTGTCTGTTTTTGTGCCAATACCATGCTGTCTTGATGATGACAGCTTTGTAGTAGAGGCTAAAGTCTGGGATTGTGATGCCTCCTGCTTTGGTCTTCTACAAAATTACTTTGGCTCTTCAGGGCCTTTTGTGGTTCCATACAAATTTTAGGATTGCTTGTTCTAGCTTTGAGAAGACTGCTGGTGCAATTTTGATTGGGGTTGCATTGAATGTCTAGATAGCTTTGGGTAGTATTGACATTTTGACAATATATATTCTTCCAATCCATGAGCAGGGAATGTCTTTCCATTTCTTTATATCTTCTTCAATTTTCTTCATAAGCTTTCTATAGTTTTCAGCATACAGATCTTTTACATCTTTGGTCAGGTTTATTCCTAGGTATTTTATGATTCTTGGTGCAATTGTGAATGGGATCAGTTTCTTTATTTGTCTTTCTTTTGCTTCATTATTAGTGTATAATAATGCAACTGATTTCTGTACATTGATTTTGTATCCTGTGAGTTTGCTGAATTCATGTATCAGTTCTAGCAGACGTTTGGTGGAGTCTGTCGGGTTTTCCACTTATAATATCACGTCATCTGCAAAAAGTGAAAGTTTGACTCATCTTTGCCAATTTTGATGCCTTTGATTTCCTTTTGTTGTCTGATTGCTGATGCTAGAACTTCCAACACTATGTTAAACAACAGCAGTGAGAGTGGAAATCCCTGTTGTGTTCCTGATCTCTGGGAGAAAGCTCTTAGTTTTTTTCCCCATGAGGATGATATTAGCTGTGGGCTCTTCATACATGGCTTTTATGATGTTTAAGTGTGTTACTTCTATCCCGACTTTCTCAAGGGTTTTTATTAAGAAAGGATGATGAATTTTGTCAAATGCTTTTTCTGCATTGATTGACAGGATCATATGGTTCTTATCTTTTCTTTTATTAATTGTGATGTATCACATTGATTGCTTCGCGAATGTTGAACCAGCCCTGTAGCCCAGGAATGAATCCCACTTGATCATGGTGAAAAATTCTTTTTATATGCATTTGAATTCGATTTGCTAGTATCTTATTGAGAATTTTTGCATCCATATTTATCAGAGATATTGGCCTGTAGTTCTCTTTTTTTACTGGGTCTCTGTCATTTAGAATAGAAGGAGAGATAAAGGTCTTGCCAAACAAACAAAAATTGAAGGTATTCATCACCACTAAACCAGCCCACAAGAGATCCTAAGGGGGATCCTGTGAGACAAAGTACCAGAGACATCACTGCAAGCATGAAACCTACAGACATCACAGTGACTCTAAACCCATATCTTTCTATAATAACACTGAATGTAAATGGACTAAATGCTCCAACCAAAAGACATAGGGTATCAGAATGGATAAAAGAACAAGACCCATCTATTTGCTGTCTACAAGAGACTCATTTTAGACCTGAGGACACCTTCAGATTGAAAGTGAGGGGATGGATAACTATCTATCATGCTACTGGAAGTCAAAAGAAAGCTGGAGTAGCCATACTTATATCAGACAAACTAGACTTTAAATTAAAGTCTGTAACAAGAGATGAAGAAGGGCATTATATAATAATCACAGGGTCTATCCATCAGGAAGAGCTAACAATTATAAATGTCTATGCGCCAAATACCGGAGCCCCCAGATATATAAAACAATTACTCACAAACATAAGCAACCTTATTGATAAGAATGTGGTCATTGCAGGGGACTTTAACACTCCACTTACAGAAATGGATAGATCATCTAGACACACGGTCAATAAAGAAACAAGGGCCCTGAATGATACATTGGATCAGATGGACTTGACAGATATATTTAGAACTCTGCATCCCAAAGCAACAGAATATACTTTCTTCTCGAGTGCACATGGAACATTCTCCAAGATCACATACTGGGTCACAAAACACCCCTTCATAAGTATACAAGAATTGAAATCATACCATGCAGACTTTCAGACCACAGTGCTATGAAGCTTGAAATCAACCACAAGAAAACATCTGGAAAACCTCCAAAAGCATGGAGGTTAAAGAACAGACTACTAAAGAATGAATGGGTCAACCAGGCAATTAGATAAGAAATTTAAAAATATATGGAAACAAATGAAAGTGAAAATACAACAATCCAAATGCTTTGGGATGCAGCGAAGGCAGTCCTGAGAGAAAAATACATTGCAATCCAGGCCTATCTCAAGAAACAAGAAAAATCCCAAATACAAAATCTAACAGCACACCTAAAGGAAATAGAAGCAGAATAGCATAGCACCCCAAATCCAGCAGAAGAAGAGAAATAATAAAGATAAGAGCAGATAAACAATATAGAATCTAAAAAAAACTGTAGAGCAGATCAATGAAACCAAGAGTTGGTTTTTTGAGAAAATCAACAAAATTGATAAACCTCTAGCCAGGCCTCTCAAAAAGAAAAGGGAGATGACCCAAATAGATAAAATCATGAATGAAAATGGAATTATTACAACCAATCCCTCAGAAATACAACCAATTATCAGGGAATACTATGAAAAATTATATGCCAACAAACTGGACAACCTGGAAGAAATGGACAAATTCCTCAACACCCACATACTTCCAAAACTCAAACCGGAAGAAATAGAAAGCTTGAACAGACCCATAACCAGCAAAAAAATTGAATCAGTTATCAAAAATCTCCCAACAAGTAAGAGTCCGGGACCAAATGGCTTCCCAAGGGAGTTCTACCAGACGTTGAAAGCAGAGATAATACCTATCCTTCTCAAGCTATTCCAAAAAGTAGAAAGGGAAGGAAAACTTCCAGACTCATTCTATGAAGCCAGCATTACATTGATTCCTAAACCAAACACATAGATTTTAAACATAATTAGTACTTGAAGTATTAAAATTCATAAAATATGAATAATTCTGAAAAGTTTCATTTAAAGATCCTTCAGGGGCGCCTGCATGGCTCAGTCAGTTAAGTGTCCGACTTCAGCTCAGGTCGTGGTCTCAGGGTTCCTCAGTTCAAGCCCCACGTCGGGCTCTGTGCTGACAGCTCAGAGCCTGGAGCCTGCTTCGGATTCTGTGTCTCCCTCTCTGTCTGCCCCCTCCACCACTCACACTCTGTCTCTCTCTCTCTGAAAAATAAATATACATTAAAAAAATGTTTTTAAAAATCCTTCAGCTTACTTTTACTGTTTGATAGATAGTTTAAATGTCATTATTCCTTTTAAGTAAGGCAAGTCTCTTTTCCTGTGAAACAGGATACAAACATTAGTTTCTGTGTTGATGATTGGACTTGAGCAATGTTTATTTTTTTCAACTACCCTGCCGCCAAAACCCAATGCATCCACATTTCTTTAATGTTTAGTCTCAGCAAATTCAATGTGCCTAGGGATCTGCTCTTTTAAAGGGGACAGAATTAAACTCACTTTCTATTCCTCCATTTTAGACTGGGAAAATACCAAATCAGACTTGGTGTATCTCAGCTATTACCTGGCACATAATCAGCATATGGTTTAGCTACTTCCAGAATTGTTTCTTGCTTAATTGTCAGGTCTACTCAAGCTTTCAGTGCAATGGCTTATGCCTACCACCTACTGAACATTTACCTGATAAAGTGTGTCATGCTTCCTCTTCTGTTTACACACAAAAAAAATATGTATTCTGAACATTTAAAGTGGGAATAACAGAGGGGCGCCTGGGTAGCTCAGTCAGTTAAGCATCTGGTTTCGGCTCAGGTCATGATCTCACTGTCCATGAGTTCAAGCCCCGCGTCCAGCTCTATGCTGACAGCGCTGAACCTGGAGCCTGCTTCAGATTCCCTATCTCTCTGCCCTTCCCCAACTCGTGCTCTGTCTCTCTCTCTCTCCTTCTCAAAAATAAACATTAAAACAAATTTAATGTCGAAATAACAGAAAATTAGAACACTCTCAAATGCAATTTACTACAAATTGATTTTTCCCACCATTAATATAACATACAATCTTTATAATTAATGAAACTTGCAAAGTGGTGGATATTAGCAAGGTATATTTTGAAAAATAAGGATCATCATAGATATATATTATGGATTTCTGAGGATTCATTGAGGGTAGTGTCCATGGAGACCTTCCAGCACCCAGTAGTGGTCTTCTCTTTTAGGTCTGTCACAGTGACATGGCAGATATACAACTTACTTTAAAAGATTGCCCAGGGTCAGAAAAGTAAAGGAAATGTCTGACCAGATGCTTTTGGAAACCCACACTTCTACAATATATCTGCTTCAGTGAAAAATATTCCTGGTGCATTGACTGAACTGACTCCACTGTATGGGACGTTAGCCTTAAATTATATACTGCTTAAAATTCTGCTAATAAATGTTGTGAATATAGATTAATATTAACTTTTTTGGCAATAGTGATGTGAATTGACATATATAGCCTCAAACATAATTTTTTTTACCAATATAAATGTCACTTTTCAAATTAATTCTGTCAAGGAAAAACTTCTAGCAGCTCCTTATCTTCTCTTTTACCTAAAAAAAAAAAAAAAAAAAAAAAAAAAGAGACAGAGAGAGAGAGAAAGATGCTTACAGTTTATAAAAAGAAATTGGAAAGGAAAAAATAATATTGAAAATGTCATTTTTTAGCAGGGCAAAAAGCATGTGGGCAGAATTCCTGAGAGTGCTAGTAAGCAAATACACATAAGTTCTGCATGCCTAGTGGTCCTCTGGAAATTTCCTTCTATCTCTCACATACTATCATGATGAGGAAGATCCTATTAAACTGTCTTATTTTGTTCAAATTCATAAAATTTATCATTGAATATAATTCACATAAGTGCTGTGAATTTAATATCAGATGTTTTATTAATTAATAATAAAAATCAGTCTTTTGTTAACAAGATAGAATACAAACACTTTCTTCTCTAACCCATAAGACATTTCTAAAGTTGATTTGATGTTCAAGAACGAATTAGATTATTCCATCACATACTTCTATTAAAAACCTTCTACTTAGAAAACTTCCAGTTTCCCTTTCCCCATCTCTTTAAAAACCCTATTTGAAAAACCCAATAATTTTCTAAGACTATTGGAAAAGTGTACCTGAATCTCTGTATTCTTATCCAAAAATTTAGCAAAGATCATTTTAATAGTTAATTTTACACAATTTATTATCATCATAATTATTAGCTTCTAAGAATGAATGTTTCAATGGGAACATTTTTGGAAATTTCAAATATTTCATTGCCAGTATTAATTTTGAGTTTAGAAAGCCACCCCAAAGTTACATATAGAAATGGATTCTATCTCATGGAATAGAAAGAACTTAATATTTTAGGATTCCTTTATTGAAAATATAAATGTCTGTCAGTGTCTTTTCTCATTCTTTCCCTTAATCATCTCACATATAATTGAGATATTTTAAAAGATATCTAAAATAATATGTAGACTGACATGTAAAGAAAGAACTCCTTAGATTCTTGGAAATGAATTCAGTAAAAAGTGAAGGATAGGAAGAGAGTTGGGATCCATGTATTGGGAGGACTGTAGCATTTTATGAGTTTCTAGAAAAAAAGTTGAAGATTGTAAAATAAAAAAAGTAATATAAAATTTTCTCAAACCAACTTCATGAATAGCAATATATATGTATTTTTATGTATATTTGTGTGTATCCATGAACTTTCATTTTAGAAACATAAAATATGATAAATGTTTGCTTTCTAACCAGAAATCTGGCTAAAATTGTTTGTACATTAATCATCACTGTAGCTAAAAAGCTTTAGAATGAATAAGTAAGGATATCAAAACCCGTAGACACAAACACTACTTGAGAAACTATAAACTAGGAAAATTCTCAGGTATTTCAAGGATGAATATAACAAAACGAAATTGTGCAACAAAATTGGGCCACAAAAATCATATGAAACCATAAATAGGAAAATGATTGCCCTCAAATTTCTGTGAATAAAAGGCCACTGGTGAAAAGTATTTACAATAGGAAATATTAAACTAATTTTCTTAATTAAAAGCAAAATTTGAATATATAAGTTGAAAAGTTTATTTGTATTTTCTCCAACTTCCTGATCCATCTGAAGTCAGTTGTAGTATATGATGTCATACATTTGATATGGTCTTTAAGTAATCTGTTATGCTAATCAATTTATAGTATCTAATTTATCAGATATAAGGTATAATAAAGGTATAATAATGTATAATAAAGGTAGAGATTGAATTTTTCTTATCCATATGTCAATACTGCTTATGTACAACACCATTTTAGAAGATTTAAAACTCTCTAGGATAGAGCATTTGAAAAAAGTAATCCATAGTAAAACATAGAAATATGTTTTAAGAAGTTTCATTGTTATATCCTTTAAATTAAATTAAATAATTAGCATTTTCCAGAAGCAAAATGAAACTATAATATTCAATAAGGCTCATATAGGGGTCCATTTAATCCAGGAGTTGGAAAATTTCAAACACTGGGTACTCATATTTTATACTGTTGGCAAATTATGGCCTGTTTAAATTAAGTTTTCATAATTTGGACCTTCTTATTTTATCCCAGAAACTAGTCCTGTAGAAATAATCAGTGTTACAGACTGTGACTTATTTTTCTGGAGATAGACAATATATCATTTATGGTTTGATCAGGAGAGCAAGACTCCTGTGAATGACATGGCATTAGAGATTTCTTATAGTGATTTGACTTTGACCACTTGTGGGAGCTGGTGAACAATCTATGGGAGGCTGTTGCCTCTGTGTCTGGTGGTGAATTTAAAGTCACTCTTATCATAAGGGTCTATAGTTAGTAAGAAAAACTGGTCATGAAACCGAGGTGGGCAGGACACAGTGGAACACATGAGAGCCAGAAACATGAGGACAATTTTGGAGGTGACACATCATCGCATGCAATCTGAATCTATGGAGCATGCAATCTGAATCTATGGAGTCACATGCTTGACCACCTCATCATGGAGTGATGAGTGTACCAGATCAAGGATGCAGAGAGGTTCAAAAGCTCATTAAGGGGGGTTTGCTTTTAGGGCCGGTCCTGGTACTGCCTTCCTTTGGGTTCTCTAGAAAACAGAGCAAGAGAAAAATCCATGTTGTATGTTGTTGAATACAATCCTAGTTCACCAAAGGAGGGAGAAAAGAGACTGTGTCATGGAAAAAGGGAAAGCAAATTCAATGAGGTGTCTTATTAAACTAGTCATAGCCTCTCAAAATAGTACTAGTTGCTGGGACACTTAAGCCTTATAGAATCACTACGTCTTCCAATTGGCTGTGAAGGGGAAGAAGTGAATGAATTTCATTCTGGATTCTCCCTGGTGCCTTTCCTTCACTGAGAAAGTTCACTCCATCATGCATTAACTTTCCTTCTCTTCTATATTGAGTTATAAGACACTCAATTCGGAGCCAATTCTGGGGTAAAGAAGAAACAGTGTTGTGATCACATTGGTCCTTTATGGACCTGAGTATTAGTTCTGTCTAGGTACCAAACAAAGTGGGTACAAAAGAGGCTGAGCCAAAGTCCAGCCTTTATCCCATAGAAAAGACTAAAATAGCTAGCACTGTTAAATAGGAAACCATATAATAAATCTAAATGTAGGCACTTCTGAGATTGAAAGGAGTTACTATTAATTACACTAAGCACAGTAATTATACGAAGTTCTCAGGCATAAACTGGGATTGTCCTGGTCAGACTGGGACATAAGGTCATCCTTAGAAGGTGAGATAACACCCTTGGTCATGGGTCTCTTATTAAAAAACAGTAGTTGATGCATAAAAGTAGGTGGAGCCAACTGCATCTCAAGTGCATAGCATGGATTTTGCCCACACTGTGAGGTAGATACTACTACCGTCTATGTCTACAAGTAAGGACACTGAGTTACAGTATTCTATCATATATGATGGAATTTGTTGGAAGCACAGTAAAAAGAACCCTCTTTTTCTTATTTCAAAATCATCTGGTAAGAGTAAACAAGTAAGTAGATTAAGAATACAAATATAGCTCATATTGATCAAAGATAAGAATTTGGTTTATACAAAAAAAAAAAAAACAGAGTTTGGCATATACATAGAATACTCTTATATTTTAGATATCAGAATAAGATTCAATTGACTAGATACAAGTTCCATAGGGCCACAGCATGTATCGCTAATATGGAAGCATGTTAGAGAGTCGTTGAAGTAAATGTTCTGTTTTTGTTTGTTTGTTTGTTTGTTTCTCTTAGAGGTGATCCCAAAGGAGAATGCTAGATGGATAATATTGACAAATCTAGCCAATTTCTTCATCCCAAATCCACCAATGAGACAAAAGAGGAGTATATGAACATCCTGAGAAGGTCCAAGAGCGTTAGCTGGTGAAGCTGCCTTTTACATAGGAGCAATGATTAGGAATGAGATCCTCTAAGAAGAGAGGTTAAAATAGTTTAGCAAAATTATCCTATCATTTAAAAAAGGTATAGTAAGATTAAGGTGTAAATAATTTTTGCATATTAGAAGAGGGGATAAATTCCTAGCAGTGGAATGATTGGATCAAAGTGCATGTGTCTTTTTTAATCATCTGGATACATAATACCAAGGGTGCTATAAAAAGGGTATGCCAATTTGTACTCCAATTCACACAAGAGAGATATTTAAAGTATTTCACAATTACTAGAATATAAGCACTGACCAATTAGAACAGACGCTTGCACCAATTAGAACATATGGCCATACTGGTGTGTTCTACCTGAGGATTAGCCCTGCACAAGTAGGACATAAAAATAACAAATCCCTCACTCATTTGTCAAGATGGGATAGTATCTGACTGTCTGATGGGTTACCAACCTAATACAGGAAAAATGTTATATCGTTGTTATTTGATTTGCATGCCTTTAGTTAGGATAAGGAAACATTTTAAAGTTTAACTTGTTATTTATTTTTAATTCTACCATATTTAGGTCATTTGTCCATTTTTACTTTGTATGTTTCATATTTATAAATTAATTTATGAGTTTCTGGAAAACTTAGGAACTTAGACTAATGCCCTTCATATAAGTTATAAATGTTCTTCATATAAATATTTATGCTTATATATATATATATATATATATATATATAATTTTTATGTTCTTTGCTGTATCATATTTTCAAATTTTTTCTTATTTTACTTAGTCATATTTTATTATACTTTATTGCTTCTTGGTTTTCTTTCTTACTTAAAATGTCATTTTACCCAATGATTAAAAATAAACCCAAATAGTTTACTGTACTTATATTTATGAGCTAATCAATATGGGATTCATTTTGGTGTAAAGATTAAATTAGTGATCCAATGCTTTGTGAAAAGAGCTGGCTACATGTCCAAATACCAGTTGTTGAATAACTCATCTCTTTTCAGTAATTTAAAGTATGTCTTTATCGTTTACTAAATACTTACAAATAGCCCTATTTATGGACCCATATTTTATTTTTACTCTATTTACCAAAGCCCTGCAATGATAATCATAATTCCTAACAATGAGAATGCATTTAATCATTTGGTCTATCCTACAATGAAAATAAATATTGTTTAATTTCTATACCAATACCACTACTCACAAGTATATAAAATAAAGTGCATAAAACAAGTATGTGAAACAGTCACCCACACTACTTCCTTCTAAGTGTCATAACCCTTAAACCAACAGGTGCAACAGCCAGTTGACCTAATGCCTTGACTTCTATCTATATGCCACACCAATTATCTTTGCAATTATTTTTATCTTTAGAATAAATATCCCTTTGATAGTTGTGTTGTAAAGTTACTTAAATTAATTCTTTGTATGTGTAGTTATTTTATGAATTTGATATGGAGTTAGGTTTTGTTTCTGTTTTAAAGATTCATTGTGAAGTTTCTACCCTCACTTAAGATATATAAATATCTTACAGTTTAGAATATGGATTTTTTAACAGGAACATCATTAACATAGTTTCAATTTTCACATACCCTCTTTGTAAGCATTTTTTTTTTATTTTTGTTTTATACTTTCTATGTCTTCTATATTTTCCTTTGAAAAACCAAGAAATACATTTAAATACGTTTAATTGCTTCATAGTGTTCAGCACCTTGCTGGTTTTCACTCCACATCAGCTGATTACACAGTTGTAACTCTTTCTTATTCCTTTTCACTACTGCACGGAATCCCACTGTGGATCTGAACCAAGTGTCTTACTTGCGTGAGTATCCAGGTGTTTCCTAATACATTGCCATTACAAAATCAGCCACTATAAATATATTTTTTTATTTCTTCCAAAAATTTCAAAAGATATTTTTGGACTAAGTCTAGAAGTGGGTTATCTGTGTCCAAAGGTAAATGTATATGTAGCTTCATTGGATGGTGTCCATTTTCATTCCTATAAACAGTTCATGAGAGAACCTCATTCCTCAAAGCCTTGCCTCTTCAGTTTGGTGTGAAATCTTAAACATTTTTATAATCTACCTAGTGAAAAAACTGAATCTTAATGCATAATTTGCATTTTTCTTATCACGTGTGAAATCGTGTTAAAGGCCATTTATGTGAACTGTCCATGTTCTTTACCAGTGTTCTATGTTCTTGCTCATGCTTCTGAAAAAAAAAATTATGTTAGGATGTTGTGTTTTGTTTTTGACTAATTATATCTCATGTTGCTATTGAGTAGTCTGATGCTGAGTGGGATTATGTAATGTTTTAGATATTTGTTATTTTTCTCTGGAAGTTTTACAAATGTGGCAGTGTTCTTCCATTCAACTAAAATTTGTCTGCTTGTGTGATTTTCCTTATGTCTCCTTTGGCACTTTATGGAAACAATCTCTCTCTCTAATTCTGGACAGTTGATCACCGTATTTCTTCAAGTAACTCCTCATCTACATTTGTGATATTTTTCCTTCAAAACTTCTATTCTCTGATTGAATTTATTTTATATTACCTTTCTCTTTATCCCCTCCAGCTGGTTTCAAAAGTGTTTCTCTCCATCATCCTCCATTTTACCACATTTTTTTTTCAGAATTCAGTCCACAATTTTCCTCATCTGTGTTGTCTTTCACATCAACAATTAGATTTCCTTGTTAATATTTCCTTAAGTCACCTGTATGCCTTCCCGAACTTTTTCATTGTACTAAGATTTTTACTTACTTTCTGAATACATTTATACTGCTCATTGTAAATTTCTGGTGCACACATTTTAATAATTCTGCTTTCAATGGTACGCCCTGTTGTGGTTCATTTTCTGTCTTTTGAGGGTTTGTCTTTTGCAGGCAGCGGTCTGGTTACAGCCTGTAGGCTCTTGCTCTCCTAGGCCAGGCACCTGTCTTTTCTAAGTATGTTCCTGGGAGGATCTGATACCAGGGCTACCATTTACATTGAGCTAAAGGTAAAGTGTGTTTAAGAGGAAAGGTGGAAAGAACACCCCCAAAACAATATTCCGGGTACAGAGAAGTTTACTAATCTCTCCCTTGTACAGCCATCTCGTTTATTTCCTTGAGCCTTGGGATCACCTTGAAACTCTCTGAGGTCCTGGAAAAGGTCCCGGAAAGGTGGAGAAATGCCTTTTCAAGAACATTTCCTTCCTGTTTTCTTGTTCCTAACTTGGGTTGTCTACACCCTGTCTGTGAAACATTAACACCATGGCCTTGACTCTTGCCACACATCCCTTCCACACTGAGAAGAGCAAGAAAAGAACATAAAAAGTTTTCTTTTGCCCGTCTTCCTATCACTTCCTAGAACACAGGCTGCCCACGCCGCAGCCACTCACCCCCCACATCACCCCGAGGCGATAGGACATTGAGTTCCAAAGTGAGGTTCTCTTTTTTGTGTACTTTCAGAATTCGAGTTTTCCTCTTGCTCTGTATTTTCTCCAGGTTGATTTTTGGAGTAAAAGCACTGTGGCTGATGCTAGTTCATCTGTTTTAAAGAAATAGAAGACACTTCTTACTGACATTTTTGCTTCCTGGCTAGTTGTCTTTATTTCTGAATACTACCCAGATTGTACCCTTTCTTTAAAGTCTTAACTTTTTTCTAAAATTCACCTGCCATATCTGAAACCCACCCCCATGTGGTAGACCCTGAAATAGTGATTATCTGCAGCAGTGGTAATAAAAACCAAGGGATCATTGATACACCCTGGGAAGTATTAAGTGCAGACCCTCAGATATTAATCCCAGATGCACTTCAATCAGATTGTCTGGGGTCATAGTTTAGAGCCGATATGTTTCAAACTCCCCAGGTGCTTCTGATGATCAGCTCCACTTGGTTACCACTTATGTAAACCATATAATTGAGCAGTTAATTTATCACTCTGGTCCATGCAAACATATCTGTTCTTTTTACTGTAAACCAAATTATTACCAATATGACAGAAAGGACTGTGATTGTATGACACAGAATCACACATAGAAACACATAAATACACATAGCATGATTAATGTAAGACATATATGTTGAAAAAATATTAATGTCGGGGATCAAGTCTAATACAGAATCTTCTGCTTTGCTTCCTGTTTCTCAACCCTGGACATTCAGTGGTGTGTTTTGATGATAAATTACTACAGTCTGAATTCCATACTCTTTAATTCTTCCATTTAGTCCACAAATACTTAGTACTTAATATATGTCAGACATTGTTTTAGGTGCTAGGACATAATAGTGAACAATATAAGGCATTACTCCCATAAGAATATAATGTACACGAAGGCGGGTATGCAATAAACCAACAAATTAAACTATATTGAGTAGTAGTAAGAGCTACTATTATTTTTAGAGAAAATTATTATTATTAGAGAGTATGGCGTCTACTTTAGCCAGGGCTGTTGAGGGAAGATTTTATAAGGAACTAAAGAAATGAGGGCTGCATTCATGCATGTAGGCAGGAAAGAGCAGGAAGAGTGAATGTCCCTACACCTTCTTTCTCTGTTCAAGGAACAGCAGGGAGACCAGCTTGGCTTACAAGAAGGGGGGGTGTGTCAGGAAAAACGTTAGAACATGGGTTTGCAGATCATGCAGACCGCATTAATGCCCAACTCCTTTCACAGAATGACCCACACGGAGATGGAGGCACACTAGAGTATCAGGATGGCGAACCTGCGTTCCAGCTGGCCTGGGGTCCATGCTGATTCCTGAAAACCAGGAGGGGAGGTCAGTATCAGGATATTTATGACACCAATTCTGGACACCGGGCTGGGAATCTCTGTTCTAGGTCCTTGTAGTTTTGGAAAAGTCCAGGAATTTGTTCTGATGAGAAGGGGGAATACGGGCTAGCTTGGTGTTTACAACATTAATTGAAAATTTCTCACCAAGGTTGCCAAGAATCTCATGGCATCAGAGCATGTGATTCTTTGAATTCTTTCTTTCCTTACTTCTCCACATTTCATACTACTGTTGACCAACTTCTGTTTTTTAAAGCTTTCTTCTCTTATGGAAATACTCTCTTTTGTTCCTCTTCTAGATGCCCATGACTTTTGACCAGTGCTTGTTATAAAAAAAAAAAAAAAATTTTTTTGCTACTCTGTCTTGTTGTTGCCCCACAGGGCTCTGTCTTTAGAGTTCTATTCTTATATTACCAACTCCCTGAGACACTATATCCAGATCTATGACTTCAAATACACAGACACACTAAGGGATTGTCCCACTTTTATCTCCAGGCTAGACCTCTCTCATGAGTTTAAAAAAAATTCTGCACAGAAATTTTATTTAAAAATCAAATATTCACCTTAAGATCTTTAGGTTCAGGCTAAAATAACAATCCTTTGCAGCAAAGACAGGACTCCTCTTCATATGTTTCTGCCTTTATGAATTGAACCTTTGACTGTTTCCATGACACGAACATCTATCACTAGCCCCAATCTCATAATCCTTCATACAAATCGATGACTATACTGTCTTGTCTATTCCATCTCTAAAATATTCCCCATAAATATTATCTTCTGTATACCCCTGTTGTTGCAGCCATGTTGAAGTCATCACGATTCTTTTTATAAAACTGTTCCAAAACAATGGATTAATAAAAGATGAACATTAAGTGTCTTAAACTTCATATGTGGAAGGAGACATGGGTGGGGGAAGAGGAAGAGGAAGGAGTGAAACACACCATTTCTCCCTCCATTGCATTTAGTGGCTAACATGAAATAGGATTTGGAGTGTTTTTCTTTGAGTCTTAGGTGCCAAATACATCCCACTATGTAAATATTTTTTCATTGAGCATCTTCTTGGGCTATGACAATATGTGTTTTTCATACACATACATGCATGGACCTTGACATAAAACTAGCTACTTACACTGGTCCTAAGCAGAAAAAAACAAACAAATAAACAAATTGAAACTATTAGCACAGGAAGACAACATAGCTATTGATAACTAATTTTACTGTTTGTCAACCTGAAAAAAAAAGATAAACTGAGAGAAGCTCAAAATTGTCAAAAAGATGAGTTTATTCAGGAATAGGAGAGGAATTAGAGTCATGGGCACACAAACTATAGCAAGCTTCAGGTGCACCTGTTGAGGGTTTGTAGTCATCTATATCTATGGGTAGGAAGTACAAAGGGGGAAAAGTTTAGCTGGAGTCTTAAAACCAAAACCAGATGGAGACCAGCTTTGAAAATTCCCCAAGCAGACGCAACCAGTCCAATCATACAAATAAAGCTTAATTCAGTTTAGTCTGTGAGATCAACCTCCCTGAGTCATTTCTTATTCATACCTCTGAAAGCCATAAGCAAAAATTTCCCAAGGTTGATATGAGGTAACTGCAGATAAACTCCCTATCATTTAGGAAATTCTAACACTGTCAGATTTCTATACATCAGGCATTTGTGGGAAATCAGGTTCTCTTAGTCCTTAAGTTTTGTTTCCCTGAGGGCACATGTTTGAGATTTCCCATTGTATATCCCCTGGGTCCATGTTCCTAAAGTTATCTCACGTATTTAACCAATGTTTACTAAACATGTGACAGTGACAGGCATCATTATAGGCTCTAAAAATGTGGTAGTGAATAACATAGATAAAATGCCAGTTAGCAGAAGTGTTTATTTTGTGTTTAGAGAGAGGTAATATGTTGATCTTCATTTTTTTAAATTTTTTTAACATTTATTTGTTTTTGAGAGACAGAGCGAGACAGAGAATGAGTGGGGGAGGGGAAGAGAGAGGTGGGTACACAGAATCTGAAGCAGGCTTCAGGCTCTGAGCTGTCAGCACAGAGCCTGATGTGGGGCTCGAACCCACCAACCATGAGATCATGACCTGAGCCGAAACCGACGCTCAACTGACTGAGCCATCCAGGTGTCCATAGATCTTTATTTTTTTAATGTTTACTTATTTTTGAGAGAGAGAGAGAGAGAGAGAGAAAGAGAGAGCATGAGCAGGGGAGGGGCAGAGAGAGAGAGGGAGACACAGAATCTGAAGCAGGCTCCAGGCTCTGAGCTGTCAGCACAGAGCCTGATGCAGGGCTTGAACTCACAGACCAGGAGATCATGACCTGAGCAGAAGTCAGAAGCTTAACCCACTAAGCCACCCAGGTGCCCCAAGATTTTTAATGTGTCATGTTTCTAATTATATTTTTTTCTGGGAAACACTGACTATATGTTATTTATACTTTAAGATGTAAATTTAGAATCAAACCCTTTGTGTAAATGAGTCTGTTGCAGCCTACTTACGATTCTTCCTGCCCCTGCCTCTAATTGGCTCCCCTCTCAATCCATCAATGCTTCAAATGAATGTCAAAATCCAATTTTAACAAATCATATACCTCCTTCCTCATTTTCTCTGAGACTCCTCATTTGTTCTGAAAACAAAATTCAGACTCCTTATTGCCTGCAGTGGTAGGTTTCCTGCCTTATTTCTTGCTTCTCTCTGCTGTGCAGTTCAATCTCTAGAATCCCTTACATGCTGCTAGCCTCCTCTTGCCCATCTCAAGGTGATCTTTCAGGATTAGTTATTTTCACATTCCAGCCACTTGCCTGAGATCCTCCCTACCCTTGGAGTCTCCCTGAAGAAAACACTACTCAGATTTTCACTCAAATATTTTATTCTCTTCTCTGTCACCTACTTGTATCCCTACTTCTCTAATAAGATATAGAAGCTCCGTGTGTGTGTGTGTGTGTGTGTGTGTGTGTGTGTGTGGTGTGTGTGTGTGTGTGTGTGTTCTTAGACTATTTAGTACATTCCTGTAGTTTTATATTATAATTTTTGGCATGTATTCTCCTCCATAGGCTATTAGATTTTTTAAGACTATTTTTTTTAGAGCAGTTGTAAGTTCACAACAAAATTGAACAGAAGGGACAGAGATTTCGCATATACCCCCTCACCCCACTTGTGTGTTACCTCCTGCTTTATCTACGTCCCCTACCAGAGTTGGATATTTGTTACAATTAATGAAACTACATGGACACATTTGCACCCTCCCAGAGTTCAGGAGTTACACTGCAGTTCAATCTTGGTGTTGTACATTCTGTGGGTTTGGACAAATGTATAATGACATTTATCTACCATTATAATATCATACCACGTATTTTCACTGCTCTAAAAATCCTCTGTGCTCAACATATTCATCCCTCTTCCCTCAACCCAGGTCAAACACTGGTCTTTTCCTGTCTATAGTTTTGTACTAGTTTTGTTTTGAAGACAAATAACTTATATTTTCATATTCTTGTATTTCTGTCATCAAGCTCAATCCCTGGCATATAATGAGATATAAATGTATTCCTTAAATGAATACATGCTGGAATCTAAAATATATATTGATATATCCATAGATATTCATATTAATGGAAGAAGACAATTTCTCCTTTTGTAAGTTAAGGAGTGCAAAATTTGTACCTATCTTATGCTTGAATTTATGACTGGTAGAACAGCTCATAAGAAAGCAGATACAAGAAAATAATATATTTTTAAACGAACCATGAAAGGAGAAGAGTAGAAACAGAATACACAGAGAAAAAAGGTAAGAGAAGGAAAGAAAGAAAGAAAAGAGAAAGAAAGAATACAGGCAGAGAGAAAAGAGATTAGTTTGGTCAAGGGTAAACTTAAGCATGTCATGCTACTTGCCCAACACAGTAGGGTTTTCCCTTCTACAAAGCTTTGTGAACTGTTAGATTTTCATCGTAATAGATTTATTTTATGGGCACAGTGGCTAATAAAAATATAGAATGTATATTCAAACATATATATTCAAATATTTTATATTCTATATTCAAAACATCTTTCTATTTCTGACACTAGGTAGAAAAATTATGTAAAACTGCTCAAAAGTCTTATAACTCTAATTTAGACAATTATTAATGTTTTATAAGGTATAAAGTAGTCTAAAAAACACATCAGTGTACATATACGCTGATGTGTAAATGCTCTGTACATGAATCCTGATAAGATGGTTAAGGACACAATATTAACTCCATTTTACGGACAAAGGAATGGGGACAGAAGATGCTGATTTGCGTGATGTTGGTCAGGAGATGTGCCCCACCTAGTTCAGATCACCTCTTGCCAGGGTCACTATGATCCAATTCCATAGCATCACCTCTTGGCCTAAAGTCAGCTCATTCAAACATCTCCACACATTGGTTCAAATGAACTTGTCATTTTTGTAGGTCATTTCTTCCTCAGAATTTCCCAACATGTGTAACCTGAGAATGGATTCTCAGAAGGCATTACACGAATTTGTTGTGTGAAAGCTAACCGTCTAAAGCATGAGTGAATATGATACCACATTTAACAATAAATAATTTAATTACCTCCAAGCCGATTGCATTTGAGTCCGAAGTGCAGATCATTTCTGTGTGAACAAACATTTAAAGGCAGTGAAAATTTTGAAAAGAAGATGTGAAACATCACTTACTTTTTAAATTTATAATTTCCTTACATGTTGTTTACTTTTAAGTACTAATTTGCTGGAAACAATTTTATGAAAGAGAAGAAAGGTTTTCTGAAATAATACTTTCATAAACTTTTGCCATTAATACAGAAATTTAATAGAGTAATTTCAGGTTTTCTAGGCTTCTACATTTAAACACATATATATTAGCTCAAATGGAAAAGTGGAAGTAAACACTTACTAAAAATTAGCTAACTGCACTGATTTTGTAAGAAACATTTAGGGAAATATATTTTGTATTGTTTTCTGTTGTTTAGTACCAGCATGAGGTCAGTGCGCTTAGAGTTGGTAATTAGATAGAAGGTTCTAAAACGTATTACCCAAATACCACATTTTCCATTTTAATTAAATTATACTTGCAGACACGGCAGGTATAGCTACCAAAATTAAGTTAAATTGTCCTATATACGCAATTTTGTTATTATCTTGGCTTCAATCTTTCATGATAACAGATAACTTGGTCTACAATAGTATATTTATACATATATGAATATATTTTCTTTCCTTTTTTCCTCCCCCCTGCAAACAAAATGGTCCCAAATAAGAGCAAAAGAGAAGGTGCTAAAATGAAAGGCATGACTTTTTAAAGTTTTTTTTTTAATTGTTATTTATTTATTTGAGAGGGAGAGGGTGAGTGGTGAAAGGGGGACAGGGAGAGGGAGAGGGAGTTGGAGAGGGAGAGAGAGAGACAGAGACAGAGAGAGAATCTTAAGCAGTCTCCACGCTCAGCAGGATGGCATGGGGTTCGATCCCATGACCCTGGAATCATGACCTGAGCCAAAATCAAGAGTCAGACACTCAACCGAGACACCCAGGTGCCCCCCAAAATTGCATCCTTTAAACTTAAACTTCTCTTTTAGGCAGTATTTCCCAGAGTATGATACTGGGAACATTTGCCTTGAAATCATGTGGGAATTTGTTACAGTTTTCTTCTCGATCCTATCACAAATTTGAATTCTAATCTCTGGGTATGGAATCCAAGTATTTATATTTTTAGCAGAATCAGAGGTAAAACTCGATAACTAACAGGATAACTTATCGACTGAATATCAAATGAATCATCTCCAAAACTTCCTATCTCACTTAGAGAAGGTATGCTAGCTATAAAGGTAGCTAGGGAGCTGTGGGGCTAAATAGGAATAAATTCATACTCTTCTAGTAAGCCTAGCAAAACATGGAAACTTAGGAATTTCTGTGTTTAATTTACGGAAACTTATGTTGAAATTGCATAAATAATTAATGCTGATGTGAGAAGGAATTGTTAGGAGAACTCAGACCACTAAAAATGGTGGGTTTAGTGAAATTAAAATACAACTTTACTGAACTGGTTTACTTACCCATTTTGAGCCATCTTCTCATCATTCAAAGATCAACAATTGGTGTCTGCTTCATGGAGCTATTGAGAAGTGAGATCATGTGACTGGGAGTGCCTGATATATAGGATATATCCTCTCTCTCACTCTGACAATATAAGTGTATGTGTTCTATAAACTGTGTGTATGGGCAAGCATCTATATAAACATTTTGTAAATTAACTGCAGTAGGAGTAAAACTGTCATGATGAAACTTTCTCTTTGAGTAAAATGGAACAGTGTTTGTAGGTTGCTCTATTATATAGAGAAATCTATTTGTTACTTGACCAAATGTAACATTTAACAATAAGCATTATTCTGTTTTTCCCTTCATTATCTATCTATGACCATTTGTCTTAGGTTTCAGAAAAGAAATTACCCACATGCATGGCAGTGTCTGATTTTACTACTGAATCTCTGAAATATTACAGTTTTTTTTTTTAGCTAATGTTTATTTATTCTGAGAGAGAAACAAAGACGGAGAGCACAAGCAGGGGAGGAGCAGAGAGAGAGAGGGAGAGAGAGAATTGCATGCAGGCTCCATGCCACCAGCACAAAGCCTGACAAGGAACTCAAACCCATGAACTGTGAAATCATGACCTGAGCCCAAATCAAGAGTTGGACGCTTAACTGATTGAGCCACCCAGGCAGCCCCTCCACTTTTTTTAAAGTTTATTTATTTGTTTGTTTGTTTTTTTTTTTTGTCTATTTGGAGACAGAGACAGAGTGTGAGTGGAGGAAGGGCAGAGATACAACTTTTGATAAAAGTTTATTTTGGCTTATTTCACTAGCATGTTAAGCCTTTTCATCATTAAGGTGTTTTGTCATGTTGTATCCCTTAATATGTTTTTCCCCTCAAACAAGATATTTCACAATTAAAATGAGACAAAGAATGTTGCTATGACACAAAAGAAAATCTACCTCAGCCAATTTAAATTGGAAATTGTGTGTGTGTGTGTGTGTGTGTGTGTGTGTGTGTGTGTGTGTGTGTGATTTTCTCTCCTGGTAGCAGATATAAGAGGGATATAAGATAACAAGAAGAATCTACTCTTCTCACCTCTTCACTTTTATTTATTTATTTTTCTTTCTGGACTGAGACCATTGACAAATGCAGATATCTTCCAGAACCATCCTTTGTTGCTTTTCTCCATCTGTCTGATATGGCCAATATGATGCCAGTTGACACAGGTAATATCAGGAGGTGGGAAGAGTAGAGAACCTTCACTGAATCTGGCACACGAAATGAGTACTTTTACAGAAATGAAGTGATGCATGACACAAGGAAGCTGAAAGTTGACATTAAATGTTGGGAGATTTTCAATTCTCATTCTTGGGACTCTTTTGTGGTCTGTGTATTCTCATCACTTAAACCTTATGAATGTCAGACCCACATGTTTCATTAGCTATATGGAGTAGAAATCAAAGAAGTTGAGTACAGCCACCCTAATTTGCTTTTTTATTGAATATTTAATCAAACAGGCTCATTTGGTTGCAGAGAAAGAGAGTGTTGTTTGACCTCCTTAAACCAAAACCTCAGAAATCTTTGGGACGTTTTCCTGAAGTCCCACCTCTTCTGAATAATTTCATAACTAGTGACTGTTGTCCTCCCATCATTGTTTACTTTTCATCCTGCTTCAGAAGAGACCAGAAAAGCCACCTAAGAGACTTCCTCCTAGTAAAAGATCATCATGAAACTGAACTTTGGGGAAAGATAGACTACTTGTTAGTAGAAAAAGTCAGAAAAAGGGCAGAGAAAGATGGATAAACTCATCTGTTAATACATGCCTTAATTCTCTTCACATTAACCGTATATTTTTATTTGCTAAAAAGATATATGTCTTTAATATATATGTTTATTTTTAAAAAATAATGTGTATTTATTTCTTTTGAGAGAGAGAGAAATTTAGAGCATGGGCAAGGGCAGGGCAGAGAGAGAGAGGTAGGGAGAGAATCCCAAGCAGACTCTGCATTGTCAGCCAGAGTTGGACGCTTAACCAACTGAGCCACACAGGCACCCCACCATAGATATATTTCTACATCTTAGTATTTTTTCTTCATTTTTAACTATACCTGTTACTATGTGTATTTTGTCTTTGCTTCTATCTATCCATCTATCCATTTTAACATTTTCCAGCAGTTCTAGGCTAAATTGTTTTTCACCCACATACTCCGCAGAATATCTGAATTTATCTGACATAAAATTTTCTGGCAGTGTAGGAAATCTACCAAGGCAGCAAGAATGTGCTGGATGAAGGCTACAAAAGAAAAGAAACCCGGAGAAGATAGCCCGTCATTTGGCCCAACTGCACTATTTTTGTCATTGAGAAAAGTAACTATAGCTGTGGTTGATAGCCTAAAATCTAAATAGCACTGCCTTCTTCTGGGCTCCCCTGACTCCATGTGCCCGACTTTCACAGTCTGTAGAAACCTTGGCTCTGCCCTTCAGTCATTCTCTCCATAATCAGCAAGCCACCCTGAGTCACAGTGTGCCCCAAACCAGGCTTATATCCCAGGACATTACCCTCCTTTTAACATAGTATTCTCTATTTTCTAGCTCTTTAATGCAGGTGGATTTTATGTTTATCCAGATTTTCTACTTGTTTTCAGCTAGAGAGTAGGCTGGATTACTTAGTTAATGGTAAACAGAAATTTCCAAAATGTGCTTTTCGCTCTAAATTTCTTTGCTGAAGTAAGTTTTTATACCACCCATGATGCTTCCTTTTTACTCATGCTGATTATGGGCAGTAGTATGAAGTACATCTAAATTTTCAAAGTCTGTAGAGTGAATTACTCTTGACTCCTTCTGTGGAAAGAAGTTCACATTTTGGTCCAATGAGAACATAGAGATTTTATCTTCCTCTCTGGAAATATCTTGGATGGGAAAATTCACCTTCAAATGAAAGAAAATGCATCTATCTCTACATTCATATGCTTTTAACCTTTGCCCTAATGCTAATGACTGAATAACAATTTGTAATAAATTGCAGTTTTTCAAAAAGAAAGAGGGACACAAAATTATCATAGGGAATTAAATACATTTTACTGGTAAGAAATATCCTATTTTTATTTGAAAGGAAACAAATATATTTTTAAGGCAGTTATATTGTTAGTGTTAGACTAACCCCTGGACAAAATTAAATGCTATCATTTCTTGTGATGAGGTTGTTAATTTACGAAACAGTGCTGATTTGTGCTCATTTTCTGGGTATGGGTGCATATATAATTACAAAAGGGAAATGTTCGACCAGAAACATCTTTCTTTAGAAACAAATATTTTGTAGGTTTGTTGTATGTATGTAAAAATAAATGTACATTCCTAGTTTATACAACTTGTAAGTAATGGGTCAGATTGGAATTGGCAGTATGTCTAAATGTAGTTAAATTATGAACATTGAAATATGGCATGTGAGGGGTCCAATAAATAATGATACCCTGTTCCATGTCCCAGCAAAGGTTGGATTTACAGATGGGCACAAGAGGCAGATGTAAATTAATGCTTGTTTTATTGAAGACTACAGCCTAGACTTGTAGTCATCAAGTCTACATGTCTTGATGTAGACGTACTTATCACAGGACTTTTAATTTAATTTATCCACCCTCATGGGTACACACCATGAAAAACGATCTGCAGCTCACCAGGGAGGAGCCCGCCCACATTTACTGACTGCAGAGAGGGACATGCTGTCTTCAGATAGAACATCTAGAGAGAAGATGGGGCTTAAACATGCTAGACCCTTCTGTCAAACCCAGCAGCCATATGTATCTCTGCCTTCACCAGGGGGAGAGATTAGGAGGCTGAGGCAAGAGGTCAGTACTGTTACTAGGGGGCCTATCTTATTATTTCATTATTATTATTATTATTATTATACATAATTAATGATATCATTGTACATGAGGCAACACATAACCACAAAGAAGTTCCCAACTAAGAACATTTTTCCCTTTCTATTAAATCCTATAGCCTTCACCCCCCGAAGGATGGACACTGAATACTCTGCATCTTTTGTTCTTCCTAACTACACTGAGTACAACAGTGGATATTTAATACTTTTTAAGTTAATATTAAATGAAGAAATGTCTCCTAGTGGATTTTCTGTGACACATAAGTAATTTTTAAGAGGATGGACCTGTCTCTCCACTGCTATTCCTTAGAGATTCTGTGATAGTCCTGTAAAAATAATCATATAAGGGGCGCCTGGGTGGCTCAGTCGGTTAAGCATCTGACTTCGGCTCAGGTCATGCTCTCGCGGTCCGTGAGTTCCAGCCCCACGTTGGGCTCTGTGCTGGCAGCTCAGAGCCTGGAGCCTGCTTCGGATTCTGTGTCTCCCTCTCTCTCTGCCCCTCCCCTACTCCCCACTAATATCTCTCTGCCCCACTCCCCACTAATATCTTTTTATTAGTAGGGGCAACTCACCTGGCCTCTACAAAGAGGTACAAATTGATTTTAAGCTTAGTCGTTTTCATCAATACCGTGTACCTTATGAAGAGCACCGCTCAGTGTTTCCAAGAGTAAACAAAACCCCACGTGTGTTCAACAGTCTGTCAGGGACTACAAAACGGGAAGTCACAAATTGCACAGAAACATGCTCTTCATAAAGGAGTGTGGTTTTATGTGCGGGCATGAGTGTCTGTATGTATATATCCAAACAGATTTTTATAAGCTTTTCACGGTGTACTGAATTGTTATTAAACTCTAATGGCTCAGCAAAAATATTTGTTGAAATTTCAGAAAAATACATTTAAAAATACCTTGTAAAGAAGTTACCCTGGGAGAAAATTACAAGCAAATAAAATCCTAATAATTTAATGTATTTGGGCTTAGAAAGGTAAGATTTGTGATAGGTGAATAGAGAATTTATTATTTTTCCAAAGTTGAACCATATTTTAAGAAATGTAATTACTCCATACATAAGAATTCAGAATGGAACTGTCACAGACAGAAAAATAAATGAAGAAGAGAAATGTACTTATCCTACACTCTAACACACGTACTAAGGCTTTAAATGAATATATATTTATAAAATTGCCTCTGACAATTCACACGATCTGATTATGTGGCAGGATGCTCTGACAAAGGATTTGATTACATGGTGCATTGAGCTGTGGCTAGGAAATAATAACCTTCCTTGTTCGTGCTTCTCCTTGTTATTGTTGGAAAAGAGACAGAATAGGGAGAATTCATTTGTATCATAAACAAATCAATTACTGATGCAAGCCCTAAGATAGCATGACATTTATGTTATGCCACTGAATTTTATGAATGGGTAATAAATTTTTCTAAAGTGGATGCTAATTTTGATTAGGTCAACTGTGCTTGTGGTAAGTGGTCCATGTCACAAATCTCCACCATCTGTGCTGAATGATTAGATAGGCTTGTAAAGACATGTCTCAGGTAGAGGTGCAAATATCATTAATCATACTTTTGTATAGCAAGAATTGTCATTACTATGTATTCAAGTCCTGTACAAGAGTTAAAGTAAGTGATATTTGATTTCTTTATTTATTTTTAAAGTTAATTATTTATTTTAGATGACAGGGAGGGGCAGAGAGAGAAGGAGAGAGAGAGAGAGAGAGAGAGAGAGAGAGAGAGAGAGATAACCCCAAGAGAGAAGGAGAGAGAGAGAGAGAGAGAGAGAACCCCAAGCAGACTCTGCACGGCCAGCGCATAGTCCACCACGGGGCTCGAACCCACGAACCTTCAGATCATGACCCGAGCCAAAGCCAAGAGTCAGACACTCAACTGACTGAGCCACCTAGGTGCCCCTAAAGTAAGTGGCAATTTAAATATGAGAGAACGAGTTTGAATTGGAGGGAGAGGAATGTCAGGAAAGGGTACAATATTAAGCTAAAAAAATTAATAATTATTTTAACATAATTATTAATGAATCTGTTCTTTTTAATATTGCTTTTCCTGTTAAGTAAATGGTGCTGTGCTTAGCACAAAGAAAATGTTATGGGAAACTCCACTGAACTGTTACAGGTTTTATATAATAAATAAGTGTGTGTACATATGTGTGTCTATGTTTGTGTGAACTGATAAAAGGTAAAGGAAATTTTATAAGTATATAAATTATATAGAATTATATATAAATTATTTATAAAATAACTATATGAATCATATAAATATATAAATTTATATATATATTTATATAAATGTTCCAAAGTATACATATATATTTATATAAATATACATACATATTATATATATATGTATATATATGTTCCACAGAATCAAAAATATTGTAGCAAGTGATGAATCTCAGAAATAATAAATATTCAATGGGAAAGATAGCGATTGCAAATTATGCATGTAAAACTGTTAAGATTGTATATAAGACAGACTGAGTAAAGTTGAAATTTATTTGGTTTTACTCAATTTATTTTTCAACTAGAAATTTGTGAAGTATAGATATTTTCTTTACCTGTGGTACCATGTCACACACACAAAAAGTTGTTCAATAAATATTATTTAATTTTCACTGTGAAATATAGAAATCCATGTCTCCTGACATAGATAAAACTAATAATTTATGTGGCTTTCGTTAATGAGGATGACTATAATTTCTCACAGGGTCATCATCGTATGCTTTATACTACTCTCGTTGCATAGACAGATTGTGGTAGAAACGTTAGATAAGCCATCGAATCCGATCTCATTTCAGTCCATCATCTGGAACTGCAGGCAAGACATAAACTATATTTCCCAGACCACCTTGCAGCTTGGATTCTTGCTGTACTGGCTGAACCACGGCTCCCATTGGGCAGCTGCAGCCTAGTTCTGGGGCCAAGTGGTCTGGAGCACACTTTCTGGTTTCCAAATTGAAGCCAAGTTATTGTTTTCCTGAAGCCAGGATTTAAGAAAGTGATTTTTTAGGGTTGCCTGAGTGGTTCAATCTGTTAGGCATCTGACTCTTGGTTTCAGCTCAGGTTGTGATCTCACTGTTGGTGGGTTCGAGCCCTGCATCAGGCTCCCCACTGCCGGCTTGGGATTCTCTGTCTCCCTCTCTCTCTCTGTCTCTCCCCTGCTTGAGATCTCTCTCTCAAAATAAATAAATAAACATTTAAAACATTTAAAACAAAAAGAAAATTATTTTTTTATCCCTAGAGTGTAGATAAAATGGCATACTCATGTACCCGGCAGCTGCCTCAATGTCGCTCTCAGTACAGTGGAGGTAAGTGTTCTGCTGGTGGGCAAATTCAGTAGTGATGTCCAGTATGGAATTCACCCAAGCCAGGCCTAGAGCCTGCCCTTACAGCCTTCTCAGCGATTTTGTAAGCACTTAAATTCCTATATTCAATCAATGAATGCCTGAAAACCTAAAATTGTTTGTTATCTACATACAAACCTTAATTTTTATATAGATTCTGTTTTCTGACAAAGTCTTTATGATTTCCTGTACCTTGGTTTTCTTATATATTATGTTCCTTAATCTGAACAGACTGGGATTTTGAAAGAGTTATTAAAAATTTAAATGCTAGGGTGCTTATTTGAATGGCTTTTATTAATTACAAAAATAATACATTTTATATTTCAACCAATACCTATTTATTTAGTTTGGGTCACATAACAGACACTGGGATGGTTACTAGAGACTTAACAGTAAATTAGAGTTCTCACTACCTGAAATGTCACTGTATGTTAAGGGGAAAAGATAAAGACATAAATTAATATACAGTTCAACAATGCCACAGTGAAAATCATGTATGAGGCAAAATAAATAAGCGGGGATTTTTTGTTTGTTTGTTTTTATGTAACAGGCAAGCGTACTTATAAAACAGAGACTCTCAAAAAGAGGAAGAAGGTTCTAGCAGGGCTCCTGGCTTAGGAGTCATTAAGCTGTTTGCCAGCAACAATAAACCATTTAATGTTGCTAGACTTTAGAATACAAAGGGAGGAGTGGCTGAGTAGAGATTTAATAGTCAGGCAGAGTCCATCATGAATAACACCGTGTGCTTTGATAGCTGTCTTGAACATGACCAAGGAGAAAGGGGTAAACACTGACACGATTTGAACTAAGAAAAAACATGAACATATGTTAATTTGAATAATAAATTTTTCGGCATTTGTGAGGAGGAGAGGTCAAGGACATGAGATTAGCAACTAAATCATTGTAGAAATAGCAGAGGCCAGAAAAAGTGAGGGATGTTTGAAGGTAATTTCGAACTTCATGTGACTGGTGCAGCCCCTCAAAGAAAAAAGCTGTCTCAGATGGTGATGAAACTGTGGCCTAAGCAGATAGATGTATGTTGACAACACTGATGAAGATTAAAACCAAAATGAAGAAAATATAGATGAAAAGTAGATTGGGACTGAAACATGGACGGGATAATAAATTCAGTTTTGGAAGATGTCAGTCTAAATTCACGTTCCCGTGGATTTTCATGGTATGCCATTAGATATTGGGGTTTGATTTTAGCAGAGCTGGAAGCTAGAGACACAAATGTGTGTCATGTTGCATTCATCCCAGGACAGTGCTTCAGAAGGGCACAGCCTCCATCACTTCCTCTTATGTAATTATGTCCCTAACCACCATTCCATCTGATGTCTCACTTTTTATATGTTAATATCTTCAACCAGGTGATAGCCGAGTTGTATCCATTAATGATTTTGTTCCATTATCTGTGTCATTTTACATATCTCTCAAGTGGGTAACATTTTTGTTAATCTTTCTGTTGATCTTAGACTTCTTACACTTTCTATGCGAATCGCTACAATATGACTAAATAATACTTACAAATTGAGTCTCTTATGTTTTTGTAAGCCCATAAGTGTATTCTGCAATGGCATTCTTTTCTCTTTCACGCTACTAGAAAATTGTTTACATGAAGCCAAATTAAAGTGCTGGTGTTATCAATATTGCTTACCAACAAATATGGTATATATTTATTTTCCAAACGCAATCACGTTTTGGAGATATTTGAGATGAAAAATCATACATACATACAATGTGTGTGTATATGTCTGTATCTCATAGATATCTAAAACTGCTCAAACAGTTCTCCATTTTCTAACAGCCACTTATGCAAGGTAACCCATGAGCACACACATCTGTGCACATATACACACTAGTCAGCTCTATATAGTTTCAATTTCAGTGAAAATTTGACTGCATTTCTAAAATGTTCAATAAATGGAACTTTGAGATATCTAAGGAAAGAGGACTATCAGATTTTCTCTATAGTATAAAAAAAACTTTTACACTTTAAAATATTCATAGTTATTGAGACAGGAATAGCACTTCGCAAGATTTATTATTTGGAAACTGTTGTAAGTTGAAAAAATATTTCTGTATTATGTGATTTTGTATCATTATAACATGAAAATCAGAAGCTACATTTAGGTTCATCAAAGGGAAATGGTTAAAAAGGGGAAACATTCGTACAATAGAATATTATGCAGTTCTGAGGTGCCTGGGTGGCTCAGTTGGTTAAGCGACCGACTCCTGGTTTCAGGTCAGGTCATGATCTCACAGTTCATGAGTTCAAGCCCCCACTTTGGGCTATGCACTGACAGTGCGGAGTCTGCTTGAGATTCTCTCTCTCTCTCTCTCTCTCTCTCTCTCTCTCAGTCTCTCTGCCCCTTCCTCTCTCACGCTTATGCTCTCTCTCTCAAAATAAATAAGTAAATTTACACACAAAAAAAGAAAGAAAATATACTATTACACAGTTCTTAAAAATAAGATTACAGAAGAATAGTTAATAATACACAGTGTGCTTATGATATGAATTTTATAATAATGAGTATTATAGAAAATCAATTTTATAATACATTAACTTAAATTTCTTGCTAATGAAGTTATAGATGATTTTTACTTCTTCTTCCATATATTTTAAAAATAAAAATAAAAGGATGTTATAAAAACAATATGGAATTCTGGAAATTGTCCTTGAATTCACTAACTTTTACAAGTCTCATGTCTTTCATTGTTATTTAATGAAAAGCAAACTAATAGATAATACTGGCAAAATTCCCTTTTCTCACCTTTTACTTGATAAGTCAAATAAAAATATATAACTAAAAAGCCTTTTTACATGGAACACATTGTTTTTAGTTGGCAGAATTAGAAACTTTAGTATTGTTTCTGTATTGCTGCTATGGTGAGCCATATCAAAAAAGAATATATAAGTTCTTTATATAAATTCTTCATGTAAAAAAGTAGTCATGAGCTAAGAACTTCATGTTGTTGGGAAGACATGAGTTTCCATATACATTAATTGAGGATAAAAATGTTAGTGCTCAGAAGTATATAAATATGAGTATTTCTTAGAGGTAATCTCTGAAACTTGGGTAATATTTGACCCTATGTGTTTTGCCTTAGAAAATAATCTCATTCACAATAAAAGATAGAAGAATCTCATCATAAATTTAGTATTCGTAGAAGAGGCCAAACATGTTTTCTAAGTAATTTACTAATCAAATTAGAAGTTAAAGAAAAAAATAGGTTTTAGACAATAGTCGAAGTATAGCTATATTTATATAATAATTATTATATTTTCATGTATACAATAAGTTACGTGTATGTGTGAGTATGTGTACCGTTGAGATTTTAACCATTAAGCCAAAAAACTGGACATTTGAAATAAAATATATTGGGTATTATGTACAAAAAAAATGTATAGAACAAAAAAATAATATAAGGACTCGGGTAGGTTAATTGGGAAAAGTTTAAGAATCAGCTGGAACACTGTTCTTTTCTCAGGAGGGATCTGTTAATGAGATTGCTCTAATATGATCTTATGTTTCCCTGGTAGGGTACGCTATCATTTAATAACCAAATGAGAATACTGGTACTAAGACATTGTAGATGAACCCAGATGAGGGAGTTTTCCCCCTTGCTGTGTCTCTGTATTAATTTCTTAAGTTCAGTTGTTTTTTGTGTAACTTGTCTTTGGTCTCTTATGTGCCATTGTTCCTTACTTTAAATATATAATAGGAATCATGTGAACACTTAAAAATGAATTTCTCAGTGTATAACTCAAGATGCCAAAGGAAGTTGCACATATTACAATAAAACTTAATATTACATCGGTAAACCTTTGTGATTCCTTCTACTGAGTACTCATAAAATAATTGCTTTTTCATTACATTCCTAAACAAAAAGGAAAAAGATCAAGTAATTATCCAGAGATATTACTTCTTCGTACTACTGGTTACATGAAAGATAAAATATATGAGTCTTATCATATTTTGGCACTGATTATTATTATCGTTATTATTATTATTATTATTATTAAGGAGAAAAGGAGCAATCTACAGAATCATTACACAGCAAGACAGATATGCTGTATTTTCTTACCATGATCACCATTCTCACTGAAAATATCCAGCAGATGTGTAAATGTTCAGCTTTGATCTCTTTGTGTGAAAATTATTCAGTAGAAATTACTTTAGGAAGAAATAATTATTTGAAAGGAAATGTTTTATACAAACATATCTTAAAATTACAAATTTATAAAAATTTGCCAAAAAATTAATTTATGTTTTTCAGCCAAAATTCACAGAAGAAGTGATTAAAGCATTTAATATATTTATAAATAACAAAATCTAAATATCTCAATGTTGTAGGAATGAATTATTATTGAATGCAAAGTGTAGTTTTATTATTTTTAATGAATAAATCATATACTTTTCTTCATAAACAATTGAAGGTTTTTTTAGGATAAGAGTTCCATATGACTGGGAAGATTGCTATTTCAAATATGACTTAGGCTTTTATCCCAAAATGAGAATTATAATACATTCAGCTAAAGACTACAAAAACAAACAAATCAATCAGTCATTCGCTGAATATATTTCTATGCTGAAATATATTCCAAGTTTCTAACACTAACCTCTTCTATGCAAAAATTGGTTCCTTCCAGTAGTATTGATTGAGTAGCAAGAAATTGGTAATACAGTGCTGCCCTTTAGCAGGTTAGAGATTTGTGGAGAAAATGCAAATTTAAAAGAAACAAAAGAACACAATAAAGTGTCATAACTTCTGTAACAGGGTAACTTCTGAGTGTCACTCTAAACCAGAGATCTGAAAATAAACAGGTGAGACCAGAGGAGAGCACCCATGTCGGGGAATGGAAAGAGAGCATCCTGGGAAGAAGTTTGCAGGAAGACTAAGGCACATGAGCAAGGCCCGCAGGAGCGTGAGAACATGGCATCACAAGAAATAACAAGTATCTCGGTGTTTTAAACATGTAAATGGGACAAGGCAGTGTGAGTGATGATAGTGGAAAAGCAAGCCCAGGTCAGATCAAGAAGGTGTGCACCATACTGAAGTATATTCTCTGTTGCTGGGAGAAATTGGCTTCCGCGAAAGAGTTGTAAGCAAGGGAATTGAGGTCCTTAAAAGTATACTTTGATTTAGAACAGGAGTAGCAAACTTTAAAAGTTAAAATTTGAGTTAAAAAACTCAAGAGCCTTCTAATTCATGAATTTATTCAAATCCATTGGATAGATGTCACAGAGAAATTCATTGGGCTAAATTCTAAAGAAAATGGGGTACATGGTGCTACGGAGGGAGAAAATGAGAGTAGACACTCACCTGAAATTGATGCAACTGGATATAAATCGAGAGGTCACCGTGAAAAAATGAAGGGCAGTGTGAAAAACCTGGGAACCACAGGATTTGGGGGAATCCTGCAGCTCTTTCTCCAGGAACTCTATTGAGTACTCCCAGGAAATGCTGGAAAGATTGCTAACAATTACTCATTGTGGATGCTGCTGGGAAGGAGAACAGCAAGCTTGTGAAAAGGGCATGAAACTGCCTAGATCCTCCTCTCCTTTTTCTGAAATGGGTAAAAAGCTTTAATCTGTAAGGGGAAAGGCAGCAAACACTGCTGTCCTTAGTGCTTTGGTGAAAACAAAAGGCAGCTGGAGGAATAGAACAGAGTAGAAAAAGTCCCTCTGAGCCCACAGGCACATCGGGGAGAGTGGCAAGACAACCAAGAAGGCCAGACCTCTAAGACCCAGGGACACATACACATCTGAGACCAAGGAGATTGAGAACAAAAAGACACACATCCTGCAACCCTTCGTCAACCAACTAACAAGACTGAGTGACAAAACAACAAAGAAGTCCTGAGAAAGAGGCAGAAGAGGTGAAAGGGTGCACAGAGATGCCCTCTCTCACACATGGCACAAAACCTCTACCTCATAACCAAGCAGATGTGCTCTGGTAAGTCAACTCTCATCTTAACTCCAGGGTCTCTCTGTAAGAATGTCAAGTTTGAGGTACAATATGTGTAAAGACAGCAGTCACATATCTCAATCCCAGCCCAAACCCTACATAGATTAGCTCAATCCCCTCACTAAAAGTCTAGCAGGAAGTAAAGGGATGATCTTTTCCTGATATAAATACCCTTCCAGGCTCTACAAATTCTACATGGCATGTCCCACTGTCATTTTAAAAATTACAAGACCTATGAAAAACAGAATTTTCATCTGAAGAGCCAAAACACTCATCAGAACCACCCTAAGATATTATACACATATTGAATCTACCTGTGAGGGTTTTGACATAATTGTGAGTAACACATAAAAGGCTCTCACATAAAAGGGGGACAATATGCAAAATAAGATGGGTATTTTTTATAAAAAGAGGCAAAATAAAATTCAAGGCAGATAATAGGTTAACAAAAAAAGAAAAAAGAAAAAGAAATGCTAACAGAGATATGCAATAGAATGCCTTTTCCAGGCTTCACAGTAGAGACAACACAGCCAGGAAAAGAATCAGTAGACTAGAAGATAGGTCAATGGAAGTTACACTAATTGAAGCACAAAGGGAAAAATATTCTTAAAAAATCAAACACAATTTCCAAGGTCTGTAGGTCAATATCAAACTTCTAAAAGATGTATATAATTAGAATCACAGAAGGAAATGAAAAAGACAAGGGCAGAAGTAGTATTTGAAGAAATATGGGCAGCAATTTTTGCAAAAAGAAAAGTGACAGATATCTAAACAGTCATATAAAAATCATGCACAACACAAAAATTCTTTTGAAAACCACAGAACGTATTGTATTTAAACTTCTGATAACAAAGTACAAAGAGAAAGCCTTGAAAGTAGCTTGAGTAAAAGGAAATGTGACACAGAGAAACAAAGGTACAAAACTATTGCTGACCCTTTGTCAGAAATCATGTAAGCAAAAATACAGGGGGATGATATTTCCTAAATGCTGAAAGAAAAGTAATGTCAACCTAAAATGCTATACTCAGTGAAAAATATACATCAAAAGTGAAAGCTTTCTTGACAAATACCATATGTTATCACTTACATGTGGGATCCCCCCCACCCCTGCAAAACAAGCTTATAGATACAGAGAACAGATTCTTGGTTGCCAGAGGTGGGGTGGGGGATGGGCAAAACAGGTAAAGGGCGTCAAAAGTAATAAATTTCCAATTGTAAGTAAGTCCTGGAGATATAATCTATAGCATGGTGACTATGTTAATAGTCAGTAATGTTGAATAGTTAATAATGAATAATAGTTAATAATGTTGAATTTTATATTTGAAAGTTGCTGAAAGACTAGATCTTAAAAGTTCTTATCGCAAGAAAAAAAATCGGTAACTATTTTATGGTGATGGATGTTAACCAGAGTTATGGTGGTGATCATTTTGCAACATATACAAATATTGAACTGTTATGCTGTGCACTTGACATTAATATAATGTTTGCTGCAGTTCAGTTATACCTCAATAAAAAAAGTGAAGAGTTTCTTAAGATCTGAGGACATTTGGGGCGCCTGGGTGGCGCAGTCGGTTAAGCGTCCGACTTCAGCCAGGTCACGATCTCGCTCGCGGTCCGTGAGTTCGAGCCCCGCGTCAGGCTCTGGGCTGACGGCTCAGAGCCTGGAGCTTGTTTCCGATTCTGTGTCTCCCTCTCTCTCTGACCCTCCCCAGTTCATGCTCTGTCTCTCTCTGTCCCAAAAATAAAATAAAAAACGTTGAAAAAAAAAATTAAAAAAAAAAAAAAAGATCTGAGGACATTTACAGCAGTCAGACTCACTCTTTAAAAAATGTTAAATACATTTCTTCAGACAGAAGGAATAGGGTATGAAAGTGAAGCTTATGTCTATAAAAAGAAACAAAATGTTGGAGGAAACTAAAAATAAATTCATTTTTAAAACATTTCGCTTGTTCTAAAAGGTGATGGAGTGTCTATAGAAACAGTGTTTTATTGTGTGTTAATACATGTAAAAGTAGATGGTATAGAAAAGATACACCAAAGGATGGGAGAAAAAACATGAGACTATAGAATAAAAAGTTCTTACACTACAAAGGGAGCAGTGTAATCTTATTTGAAGGAAGATTTTGATTACTTGAAGAGGTATATTGTAAAACTTAAGTAAGCCACTATTTTTTCAAGAAGATATAACTAATATATCAACAGAGGAGATAAAATTCAGCTAATAAAGTAGAAGGCAGAAGGGGAGGAAAAATGAAACAAAGAGCAGACAAAATAAATGGAAGAGGCTAGTGAGTTGGTAAATTGTAATCCAGCATATCAACTTCAGTGTGAAGAACTTAATACACCAGTTAAAGGAGTTTTCAGATTGAATAAAACAGCAAATGCAAATATATGTTGCCTATATGAAGATCACTTTAAATATTTTAAAAAATAACAAGTCACGTTTCTGACATATAACTTGAATTCATATTTTATAAAGAACTCTGGAAATAATGTGGACACAAAGTGATCAAGAATGAAAAACACTTGGAGCTCTATATCCTAGAGTGTATGATGTTGGGGAGTTTTGGAAATCAGTTGAACAATTTGTTATTTATTCCTTTGATGCTTCTAATGTATGACCAAGCAATCTATCTTCTGTCTTACTGCTAGATATCAGCCCAATCGATTAAAAAATGTGTATTTACTAAAATCTTTATGGGGCTATTTTATTTTACTCATAATTATCAAAAATTGGAAATGCAACTTCGACTGGAAAATTAATAAACAATGATGATATACTCATAAAAATGACTACTAGTACTTAGTAACTAAAAAGTACAAACTATTGGGGCACCTGGGTGGAAACTGGTTTGTTGAGCATCCGACTCTTGATTTGGGATCAGGTCATGATCCCAGGGTCACAGGATCGAGTCCTGTGTCAGGCTCAGCACTGACCATGGAGTCTGCTTAAGATTCTTTCTCTTTCTCTCTTTCTTTCTCTCTCTCTGTACCTCTCCCCTACTCACATGTGCATGCTCTCTCTCTCTCTCTCAAATAAAAACAAATAATAATAAAAAATTAAAAATACATTTTAAAAATTAATTAGATTAAGTTAAAATTAAAAGCACAGATTATTGATTCTTGCAAAGATATTAGTGAACCTTAAAATTAATTTTCTAGTGAAAGAAGCCAGTCCCCAAAGGTTTACATATTTAGCTATTCCATTTATGTTATATTCTGTTAAGAAATTAGATCAGTAGTCGCCTGGGGTCAAAAGGGGTATGACTTATAAAGGTGCAGCATGAAAAAAAAAAAAAAAACTATAGCAGGGGCTATTTTTGTGGTGATAGAACAGTTCTATATGGAATTGTAAGGGTGGACATATGACTCTATATACTCTTCAAAGTCTGTGTAACTGTACCCAACCAAAGGTGTATTTTGCTTTATATAATTGTTAAGGTCACCTTCAGAGGCAGAAGGAGGTCACCCCAAGTGTATCAGATGTAGAGACAAATCGCTTCACACACATACAAAAGGAGTATGAAAAGGCTTATTACCCACACATGTGAAGTGTCCGGGCAGAGCAGGGCAGGCCTCTCAAGGAGGTTGAGATGCCCTGAGACAACACGGGGAAAGAGTAGCCTGGGGTTGTAGTGTGGGCAGGAAGGGACCGGTGCGAGAGTTCAGTCCACCTGAGGGTAGGAGCTTAATGTTTGGCTCTCCTGTTGGCACCACACGAGGGAACGTTTTCTCATTTTCTAACCTCTTGCCCAGATGAGGGGCACCACAGGATCCAGAAGATGTGTTACTGAGCACGGAAAGGTGAACAGCAGCTCAAGGGGCAAAAGAGATAAGGACTATATGGGTCCATTGGATTTTATCATAAACTTCTCATATTTACTGGTCAGTATATTTTATTGATCAAAACTTCTGGTTCCAAATGTAAATATTGGCTTTGAATTTCAACTCACTCTCAGATGTATGATATGAAAATGTAATAAAATTATGTTTTTTTCCAATATAACCATTTCAAGTATTTCACTGTTGCTATAAGGGAAAACAAACAAAAAAGGAGATCAATGAAAAACAAACTTACAGCCATGCTGAGAAGAATTACAAGGGCATAGAGATTGAAATTATTGTCCAAAATGATATGTATGCATTAGGCAGTCAGTCGTACATAATGAAACAGGAAAATGGTTATTAAACTTCTGAATTACACCTGTCATGTCATCTATCTTTCCATGTCAGATATATAGCTTGGCTGGATATCTGCATGTTCAATTTTATTTCCGATCTCTGTCACTTGCTTTTACTGTCACATACAATACCCATAGTTTGCCTTCAAGGGTGATATCAATTTTTTGAATTTCTCTGCTTTGTTCTTTCCTCCTTCCTGTAGAGATCATATTGGATATACAAGTCTCTTTCTATCCACCAATCTGTATCTGGTGCTTCGGATGCATTAGAGAAGAATATATACCCAACAAAGAAAGCTTTTATTTAATCAGCAAATATTGTTGAGCTCCTACCAAATCATGGTGTCTATTCTACATTCAAGAATTATAAAAATAAATCACCAAGAGCAAATCCTAAGCTTCAGGGAATTTGTATTCTAGAGGGAGGGGACAGGGAAACTTAACGTTAAAAAAAAAAAAAACATGAAGTGATTTTAGATGTAGATAAAAGGTTTGAAGGAAATACAGTAGGGAAATGCTAGAGAGCAAGTGGAGGTGGGAAGTGACAAGATAAGTCCTAAGTAGATGATATTTGAACCGAGACAGAAATGAAGAAAAAGAGGAAGCCATCAGAAGACACACAGGAAGAATCACAGAGGACGTTGCAAATACAAAATTGTGACATAGGAACCTGCTTGATGTGTTCAAACACAAGCAAGAAGAAGAATGCAAAAATTAAGTTTGTTCAGTGGAAATTTCTGGAACTCTCATGGGAACCAAGGAATGCTTTAATTATCAAGCTTCAGGATTGAAAGAAACCAGAGAAGATCCAAGGACCTTTATAGTATGAGGATTCTGAAATTGTGCAATTTGTTGAAGCTTCATAAAATATTTCATAATTTATTCATGTTTCATGTATATCTATAAATTTATTATAAATTTATATGCCTTTATTAAATTTATATAATGAATACAATGTTAAAGTTCAATATGTACCATCTGCTAGATGAACTTTTATTTTTTTATTTAATTTTTTAAAGTCTATTTATTTATTTTGAGAATGAGTGGGGAGGAGGGGCAGAAAGAAGGGGAGAGAGAGAATCCCAAGCGGGCTCTGTGTGATATGCATCTGGATCCCATGAACCATGATATCATGACCTGTGCCAAAATCAAGAGTCGATCGCTCAACCAACTGAGCCACCCAGGTGCCCTAGAGGAAATTTTAGTATAAAATAAGACAAATGTCTGGCAGCATATTGTTCCATATCATAGGAATGTCTTGTGTAACAGATCTACCCAAGGATTGTATCAGGAATGTTCTTTGTTCCACTTACTGTTTCCTGTTGATAAGATCCTATATTTCATGAACTAAGGGAATGACTCCTGGTAGAAGAGATAGCTCCAAAGGTTATGGTTCTTTTCCCTAAAGGCTATTAACTCCTTTTATGTCTAACACAGCAAATTCATTTTAACATTATTTTATTCATTTTCTATAATTATCCGGCTCCTTAAATGCTCTTTGACCAAGCCTTATCATCATCCTGGTTTTCTCATTAATTAGTGAATAGAATGAAATCATCAATGTATATTCATTTTATATTTGTATAGGAATCATTTTTTAAAACTTTTTGATAATTTTATTTTAACAGACATATAAAACAGTTTTCCAATCAATGTATAGATGAGATATACTGGGGCATAAAATGCAAATATCTTAATGCTTTTTCTTTGGTTCAGATTTGTTTTCCTTCCTGCCAAGAATTGCTACATAAACGTATGTGGAGACTTGCCTGGAACAAACTGTATTATATTGCTTATAATAATGTACAGTTTCTTCCAAGACAGAGATTATGCTTTGACATAATTGTGTACAAGTACATAGTTTTGAAGAAGAAAAGCCACATGATTTTAAAAATTTCATTCTAGTTGATTTGTTACTGTAGTTACATCTCATGTAACTTCTTATTAATATTTCTTACAAGCAAAAATAGTCTTTTCCCATGTGAGTAAAGAAATAGAGCATAATACTGTCTGATGCAAATGTATGCTTTTGTGAAAATTCTAGCATCTACAAATATACTTAATTTAAGTGTACTTTGTAGCAAACAGAATTTTTGGTGTGTAAATTGTGAGATAATTCAATTATTTTTAATGTGGTTTTTATATTTTTCTAAAAGACCTGTGCAAGGGAAAAAAATATGGGTGAGATTGGCACAAGACAGACCTCAGTAGAGAGTGGTTTTACAGAATTTTTAAAAATGCATGAGTAAAATCGAAGAGTTCTCTGCTTACACAGATCACATCAGCACCTTTTCAGAACTTGTTTTGAGGTGGACAGAGGTATGCAAAAAAGGGAAGCACTTGTTAGAAAAAAGGCTCGTGATTTCATTGCAAAAAGAGTCATGCACATATTTGAAAACAGAGGTGAAGCGTGTATTTGAAACCTGCACATTTGAAGGGATTCAAGTATAGATTTTGAACACAGAGAAGATTACCACAAGCAATATAAACTATAATATATGTGAAAGCAAATTTTGGAAAAGTGAGTCTAAATAATTGAGTAAAAAGAACAACTGGGGAAACAGTGTTGAGAATCGTTGTGCTTTATATTTTAGAAAATATGATATACAATTGAGTTGATTTGGAGAGGCTAATTTTCCTCACCACAGGATAATTAGGGCAAAAAGTAGTTAGCAATTATAAAAAAGGGAAATAAACACATGCAATAAAGAAATTAAAGGTTTTTGCAGTAAAATAATTGAAAGGAGGAAAAATCCAAGTAACATGCAACATACATCCTCACCCCCCATTCAGATGACACATCAGATGAGGGACTGAATTGAAATATGTGTCCAAGGAAATTTCTGGCCATATGTGTGCGATCGGTAGGCTAACAATGTAACTATGTATTTGGGCTGGTTAAGGGAAAGTGATAAAATGTGTGTGTGTGTTGGGGGGGGGTGGGGACGGTTCACCAGGAAATTAATCTGCATCCCTAGGGCCATAAGTAGAAGCAGGATTCAGGAAGAAAATCTCAATGGTTTCTACCCAGGTAATTAAAAAAAAAAAAGGAATAATACATGTTTCAAAGGAGAATTAGATATAAAGGAACATTTTTTTGCATACATTTTATCTAAAACAAATTTAAATGAGGTTAATTTCTACTTGAGCATTTATAGGAATCTCAAAACTTTTCAGTTAAGTTGAGGAAAATGATTGGCAGAGGATATGGAGTAACCATTTGTACAATTTAACCTGCATAAATTGCCATTATATTCTAAGTTAAATTTTGAATTGTTCTTAATATTACGTACTCACTACAATTGTCCTTAGTCCACCTTCAAGATTAAAATGGATGGAATTCATCAGGGGCTAAAAAATGGAACATAGTAGTTGCTGAATATGTGAACATATTTGACAAGATAAATGAAACTAAGTCTGCCTGTTTTGTCTTTATGCTCCAAGATGGAATAATTTTCCCTATACATTGATCTTCTCATTAAGAGAGGTGGCTTTGGAGGGGCACCTGGGTAGTTCAGTCGGTTAAGCATCTGACTCCTGATTTCGGTTCAGGTCATGATCTCATTGCTTGAGAGTTTGAGACCCGCATCAGGTTCTGTGCTGACAGCCTGGTGCTTGCTTGAGATTCTCTGTCTCCCTCTCTCTCCCCTACTTGTTGTCTCTCTCTCTGTGTCAAAATAACTAAATAAACTTAAAAAGAAATAAATGTGCTTTGGAAATACGACATTAATTAGTGGTTCTATAAAGAAGTAAATATAGTCCTACTCACTTTATTTTATTGTGCTTCACAGGTATGGCTTTTTTTTTTTTTTTTTTTTTTTTTGTTACAAATTGAAGGGATATGGCAATCCTGTGTCCAGCAAGTCTATCAACACCATTTTCCCAATATCATTTGCTCATTTTGTGTCTCTGTGCCACATTTTGATAATTATCACCATATTTCACTTTTTCATTTTTATTATATGTGTTATGGTGATCAGTGATCTTTGATGTTACTACTATAATTGCTTTGGGGCACACACTTACTAAATGTTGTGTGTGTTCTAATTATTCCACTAGCCATTCCCCCATATGTCTCCCTCTCCTCTAGCTTCCTTTTTCCCTGAGACACAATATTGAAATTAAGGCCCATAATGGCCTCTAAATGTTTAAATGAAAGCAAGAGTGGTGTGTTTCTCACTTTAAATTAAAAGCTAGAAATGATCAAGCTTAGTGAGGAAGACCTGTCCAAAGCTGAGATAAGGTGAAAGCCAGGCCTCTTGTGCCAGTTAACCAAGCCGTCAATACAAAGGAAAAGTTCTGGGAGGAAATTGGAAGTGCTTCTCAGGGCGCCGGGGTGGCTCAGTTGGTTAAGCGTCTGACTTGGGCTCAGGTCGTGATCTCACAGCTCGTGAGTTTGAGCACCGCATCGGGCTCTGTGCTGACAGATTGGAGCCTGAAGCCTGCTTCAGATTCTGTGTCTCCCTCTCTGTCTCTGTCCCTACACTGCTTGTGCTCTCTGTCTCTCATAAATGAATAATTGTTAAAGAAGGAGGAGGAGGAGGAGGAGGAGGAGGAGGAGGAGGAGGAGGAGGAGAAGAAGAAGAAGAAGAAGAAGAAGAAGAAGAAGAAGATGCTTCTCCAGTGAACAAATGATAAAAACACAAAACATCCATATTGCTGATATGGAGAAAGGTTTGAGCGGTCTGGATAGAAGATCAAACCAGCCACAACATTCCCTTAAATGAAAGCCTGATCCTGAGTAAGACCCTAACTCCTTTCTTCAATTCTATGAAGGCTAAGAACTATGAAGCTGCAGAGGAAAAGTTTGAAGCTAGTAGAGGTTGGTTGGTGAGGATTAAGGAAAGAAGCCATATCCATAATTGTCAAAGTACAAGGTCAAACGGCAAGTACTGATGTAGAAGGTGCACAGGATTATCCAGAAGATCTCACTAAGATAATTCAGGAAGGTGGCTACACTAAACAATAGATTTTCAGTGTAGATGAAACAGCCTTTAATTGGAAGAAGATGCCATCTAGACTCTCATAGCTAGAGAGGAGAAGTCAATGCCTGACTTTAAAGCTTCAAAGGACAGACTGACTCTCTTGTTAGGGGCTAATGCAGCTGGTGACTTTAAATGGAAGCCAATACTCATTTACCATACTGAAAATCCTATGGCCCTTCAGAATTATGCTAATTCTGTCTACGCTCTATAAATGAAACAACACAACCTGGATGACAGAAAATCTGTTTACAACAAGGCTTACTGAGTATTCTAAGCCATCTATTTAGGCTTAAGGAAAAATTCCTTTTCAATTATTACTTCTCATTGACGATGTCCCTAATCACCCAAGAATTCTGATGGATCTCTGTACAATGAGATTAATGGTGTTTTTATGCCTGCTAACACAACATTCATTTGCAGCCCATAGATCAAGGAGTCATTTTGACTTTCAAGTCTTGCTATTTAAGAGACATTTTGTAAGGCTGTAGCTGCCATAGATAGTGATTCGTCTGATGGATAGAGCAAAACAAATTGAAAACCTTCAGGAAAGCACTCACCTTTCAAGATGCCATTAAGAACATTCGTGATTCTTGGGAAAAGGTCAAATTATCAACATTAGCAGGTGTTTGGAAGAAGAGAAGCAGCTTCCAATCCTCATGGATGACTTTGACGCGTTCAAGATTTCAGTGGAGGAAGGAGATGTAGATATGGTGGAAGGAGCCAGAAAACAAGAATTAGAAGTGGAGCCTTAAGATGGGACTGAATGCTGTCATCTCATGATAAAACTGGAATGGATGAAGCATTGCTTCTCATGACTAAGCAAAGGAAGTGGTCTCTTGAGAAGGAATCTGTTTCTGGTGAAGATGCTGTGAAGATTGTTGAAATGACAACAAAGAATTTGGAATATTACATAAACTTAGTTGATAACGAATCAGCAGGGTTTGAGAGGATTGATTCCAATTTGAAAGCAGTTCTACTGTGGGTGAAATACTGTCAAACAGCATCACATGCGACAGAGAAAAACTTCATAAAAGGAAGAGTCAGTCAATGCTGCAAACTTCATTGTTGTCTTCTTTTAAGAAATTGCCAAGGACACCCCAACCTTCCACTACCCCTGCCCTGATCAGTCAGCAGCCATCAACCCTGAAACTCAGATGGTGGTTAGAATTTTTTAGCAATACAGTATTTTTTAATTAAGGTATATACATTTTTGACATAATGCTGTTGCGGACTTCATGAATTGCACTATAGTGTAAGCATAACTTTTACATGCACTGGGACCCAAAAAATGTCATTTCACTCACTTTATTGCTTTATTCATTTTACTGGCTTTCTTGTGGTGGTCTGGATCCAAACTTGCACTCTCTCTGAGGTATGAGGTAAAACATTAGTAGCTCTACTGAATCTTGAGTCAGATGTATGAGTCACTCTCTGCTTTTCCAATACAGAGAACTAGAAAAGGAGATTGCATCCTCTGGTGTCATCCTAACAGGATGGCAATAACTTCCAACTCATATAGCTTCATTCTGTGACCAGCAATCCCATAGTTCATAACGCTGTCCCCAGTACAAGAACACACATGATGAGCCCACTCCTGAACACTGGAGCAAATTTAGTTTCAGCTCAGTTTCTTATACATCTTTGTAAGACCAGGGTGGCATTTGAGAAAGACAGTGGGGAGGTAGAGCCTGTAACTTATCGACTGCTTTTGAAAAACCACAATAAAAGAGAATGAAATCTAACTTTCATTGGATTAATAACTTATCTTATTTTGGGATTCTACTTTAATAAATCACATCATATGGCTGGGTCATATTACCTACCCCCACTCAAAAAAAAAGTCATGTTTGATTCAGAATGTGTTCTAACTATATAATGTACTCATTTTTTAAAATTATAAATATTATTTGTGGCATGGATTCACTCGTTTTCAAGGGGCAAAAAGTTATCTTCAAGGAAAGATTTTAATAAACAGCCTAAAAATTCTTCGTTTATTTTTTTCTTATCCAAAAGCCCAACGTAGCTACTCATCAAAATATCTTAGAGATTTTTCTCTGTTAAAATATATTTATTTTAATGTCTAAAAATCATTATAAGTGCTCTCAAAAGTCTTTACCAAACCTAATCTTTTTTCCCCAACCCCTTTCAAACCCCAACAGGCTACACTTGGGGAGAAAGTAATATGAAGTCTTTATTGTAGAGTATGGGAAAGATTCATTATCTAAAAATTATGCCTACAAACATGCTATTGAAAATACAAGTTGACAAGAAATTCAGATGTATCCTCAATGAGATAGGATTTTCTATGTACTTCTGGTAAAAAAAAAAAATTATAAGCTAATACATCTAAAATAGCAATGTACAAGTAAATGAGGGATCTCCTCGCAGCTAATTTCCTCTGGTGCCTCATTGCTGCACATAGACTAGTGTGTGACTTTGACAACGAAGGGAAAATGAATCTTACTCTGTTTTCAAACGCTGTTTATTTATTCAAATAATAGAACGAGTGCCTGACAGCTTGAATGTATGGTCTCTTTTCAGATTGATCAACTGATTCACTCTAATTAAGGAAGTTTCCCCCTGCTATTTAAATTGTTTATCGTTTCACTTAGGTCTATATTGTGGCTACCATACATAGCCCACTTTACCCACTGTTGTTTTTTAATAGCAGTCATGGCTTCTCAGGGTCAGGAGAGAGGCCCCCCCTACTGGAAGGATCTAATGACATTTCTCAGATCACACATCATTCAGCATTCTCCACGTCATGCTCAATTTATATCTTGGCTCCAAGAAGAACATCATACAAAATTTATCAGCTCCAATATTACATTATTCCCCATCTTCTCTCCAGTAACAACAGAAGTACCAGGAGAGGTTTCTGCTGATTTTTTTTAAATCCATGGAATTTGTTCTCTTCCTTTCATATCCTAATATTCGCAACACTATCAATATACTCAGCATTTATTATTCAAATATTCCTACTGACATTTTATGTGTCAGTGAGGATTCAGAGTTCCCATAAGAGGAACTGGAAAATAAGAAGGTTTTCTGAATCAGTGAATTGTGCTAAACACATCAACAAATCAGAGAACAACTGAAAAATCTTTAGGCAAAAGTATTTCCATTAGGGAGTGTTCTGTTTTGAGGAGATGTCACATTCCCAGCAGAGGATGAGAGAAGTAGGGGATTATGATTTTATTTGAATATGGAGCCCCTCTCTGGTTCATTGTAACACTGATAACCTCTGCCAGAAGAGCTAGTAAGTACCCCTCAACAACTACCAGGTGGGCAAGTTAGGCAGGAAGTACCAGCCTTTCTTCCTTCTCTGCCTCCTCTTCTCCCCCACGCAGTCTGATTCATTTCTAAAATGCAATGCGCTTGCCCCAGTGCCTTTCCAATGTAAATGTTTCCTCCTCTGGCACTTCCTCCAGATCACCATTGTCTATACCTGCCTGTGCTGACCCAGTAGCCTCAAGATCTTCTTGTGATTCCTGGGACACCAGACCTTACTAAAATATCACACTTGGGGTCAGCTCTCCTCCATGCTAGCCATGCTGGATTCTTCAATTCTATGTTTTCTACACTTCTGTTATTTATCTTCGGTCTTAAAGAAAAAGTTTTGTATTTCATTTTCTTTGAATCTACTGATTCCAAACTTCTTTTTCAGTCATGAATGAAATCTACCCCAGGATATTCTCCCTTAGGCTTTCTGTGTACTCTAGGAGGTATGCGAAGGAAAAAGTCCTACAAAAGGAAAGAGGTCGTTGTTCAGACATGTGAGACAAATATTAGCGTGGAGAGTGTCTTTTTTGGAAATGTCTAAGCAGTAGTTTTATTTATCTAGCACATAATAGGGACATATATCTTTGACTACCTCACAAGGGAAAGCTTTGTGCAATTAGAAGTTTGCTAGGCAGCCAAAAGAAAAAGCAATTTATTCCACATAAATTGAATTTTATTTGCATATATTGATGTGTTGGTTCAAGATACCAAAAGTGAGATTTGCTTCAGTTACCTTTAACAAAGTGAAGGAAGGGCCACAGAGAGCCTTACACAATGGAACAGACAACAAAGAACATACTCAAGCAAGATTCTTTTATAAGCTTGTTATTGTAAGCAGTGTATCACATGGTACCTTGTATATTTTAATCTAAAAATAAGCTTATGATATCACAATTACAACTGGAGTCACCTTGTTTCGATAATTTCAAATATCCTTTCTATATTAATTTCAGAGAGGCAATATGTTTTCAACACCCATTAGATTTCTGTTCTCATTATTCATTAAATAATAAAATGACACCCTTTATAGATGCGAACTCGTTTTCATGAAGTGCATGTTGAGAGCAAGAAGAACATGAAAGGCACCAGGAAGGGTGCAGATGTTGTCTGGACTTGAATGTTAATGTGCTACTTCTCCCAAATGCTACTCCGTCAGAAAGAGGGAAATGGTAGTAGTGTTTCAAGAGGCTGAAACGCAATATGCCATATACAGCTGGCTGAAGGGAGAAAGTGAGTGAAGAATTATGATCAGGAGAGGTCAGATGGGAATACAAATCGCCTACTATGGAGGGAGATCGCACTCCTTCTGCTGTGTGATTTTAAGTTGGGATGCCTTGGGAGCGAATACTAAAGATGTTTTGGATATTCCTCAGGATATCGCCACGGTAACAAAAGCATGTAACATTTATCATCAACTGCTAATATGTTGGCAATCGAAAACTACACATTATTCTTTATATGGGACCAAAATATTAGAAGACATGGATAAGCACAGAAGAGCTGAATCTACCAAGAAGGCCACGGAGGGTTTCACCGTGTCCAAATTGAACTGACCGTTCTTCCCACGTGTTCCTGTAGCTGTGATGTTTAGGAATAGACTCCAAAAATTAGACAAGCTAGCAGAAATCTTGAGCTTTTCACTTAGAAACTATTTATTGGCTTCACAGATTCTATTCAGTCCATCTCCTAAATAATTATAATATGATCTTTCATATTTTTATTGTGGCTACCTTTATTCATCCCTATGACTTAGTCTCCTCTTTTTTTTCTAACTTGTTTACCCTTCTCTATTCATATCATGCTTGACTGTTTTTTCTAATCTCCCTTCTTATTCTATACCATTGTCTCACAATCTGTTCCTGTCTGTCTCTGTCTGTCTCACATACCCATATACGTTTACATAAATAGTATTAAAATTTGGAAAACAACAGGGACTTGGATAGTATTTGTAAGATTTAAACCACTTCCCCATACCTTCTAAATATTTAGATTTTAATTTTTTTTTTTTTTTTTTTTACAATTCAGATTTGCTTTCAGGTAATAAAACTTATATTTACATTTATAGTGAGATGGGGTTTTAGAGCAGTAGATGGTAACTTCCCCCGCACATTCAAGAAGCGGATTTTAGCATGACCCAAGCTAATGCTCTCCTGGTCTTTTGTATTCTCTCCTCCCACCAACCCCATCCTTCAGCAACCAATCATTTCATTTCTGTCCACATAGGGGGTTTTTCCCCCTTTTTTCAGAACATCATATAAATTGAGTCATGTAGTCTATGGTATTTACGTCTCTTCTCTTACACTTAGCATGATGACAAATGTAGACACGTCCCGTACGTGATTGCTTCATCAGCACTTACAGGCAGTGGTATCCATTGTATGAGTGTACCATAGTTGGTTTTAACAGTCGCTCGTTGATAGAATTTGGGGTTGTCTTCTATTTGGACACTTTGGAGGAAAGCTGGTAATAAACGTTTGTGCACAGGTCTTCGTGACGACGTACATTTCATTTCCGTCAGGCAATTACCAAAAGTGCACTTGCTGAGTCATATGATGAGTCAATACCTAACACGGTGAGGAACCACCTTACCGTTTAGCCGGCAGCTGTGCCCCTTTGCGTTCTCACTAGCAGTGCGCAATTGCAGTTACTCATTGTTATCCTCGCCAGCAGTTTGTGGTTTCGTTTTCGTCCCTTGTCTCTTCCTCCTCCTCCTCCTCTTCCTTGTCAACTGTAGACGCAAAGCAGCCTCGCACTGCTATTTGCATTTCACTAAGAAGTAATGACGTTGAACATCTTTTCATATGCTTCTGTGCTCCCCCCATGTATTCTTCAGGAAAACGTCTTTCAAATCATTCACCCATTTTAAATTAGGTTTTCTGTCTTCCTATTGTGCTTTAAGAGTTATTTATATGTTCAAAGTAGAAGCCTTTTGTCAGATATATGTCTTGACCATATTTTCTCCCAGTGGCTTATCTTTTTAAGTTCTTAAAAAATACCCTTTTGAACAGCAGACATTTTAAATTTTACAAGGTACAACTTATCAATTCATTTTATTTTTTTATAAATTGGGCTTTTTTGGGTCGTCTGAGAATTTTTTGCCTAAACCAAGGTGATGAACATATCCTTCTATGTTTTCCTCGGTATTTTTATGTGTAGCATTTAGGTCTGAGTTGCTTTGTCAACAAAACAAACAGTCAAAGATTCAAGTGCCATTTCCGAAGGCCATTCTTTCTCCAGGGCATTGCCTTGGCCCCTTTACTGAAACACAGTCAAATTCATCTGTTTAGGTTCGTTCTCAGGTTCAATATTGTGTTCAACTTATTTATATGCCTATCACATTATGCCAAGATCACATTGCTTTGATGACTCTAGCATAACAATTTTTGAAATTTGGGAGTATTTTCCTCCAACTTGAATAACTGGAGGACATGTACCCACCCAGGATGTGCGGATAGAGGGAAATACAAATGTGATTGGGCCCTGGGAAATACTGAGAATTCATCCGCTAGATGCACTACCCCAGAAGGTCAGACCCCCTCTCTATGCTGTTCACCACTGTATATTCTATTTTTGAAAAGATGTGTGATCTAAGGAGTTCTCTCTGTAGACAATTCCTGGTCGTTTCAATTAATACACAATCAGTTGGAATCGGTGAAGTTTCTTGAAACCTTCAGACTTTAGCAATGTTTTGAAAGAGCTGCAGATTTCAAAGTAATGATGAAGTCAAATTTGCTGCCTAATCACAAGAGACATATCCCAAACAAGTTCTCCATATTTCTAGCTTGTGCTTTTACGTATTTTCTTAACCCTTTTTGTGCTTAATATTATTTATCTTTAAAGTGTGGAAATTGCCCCACCTACTTCTCTAGTTAGTTTTAAGGATGAAATGTGTTTGTGGCAACTGGGTGGCTCAGTCAGTTAAGCTTATGACTTCAGCTTAGGTCATGATCTCACGGTTCGTGAGTTCAAGTCCCACGTTGGGCTCTATGCTGGCAGTGCAGATCCTGCTTCAGATCCTTGGTCTTCCTCTCTGTGCTCCTCCCCTGCTTTCACTCTCTCCCTTTCTCTCTCTCTCAAAAATTAAAAAAAAAAAAAAAAAAAAAAAAAAAAAAACTTAAAAAAAAAAAGGATGAAATGGTTACTATATGTAAAAATTGATTGTCACAGTTAATACTAAATTAAATCATAGCGACTACTATCCCTAAAACTATCACCAATATCACGGCCTTTGGCATCAGTATGCCCTCATTTACAGATAGACTGCTTTTAAGGGTGGCTGGGGTGGCTCAGTCAGTTAAGGATAGACTGATTTTATGAGGGGAAATGGGAGAATAGTGTTAACCCCTAGTGACAGCACTTGAACGCCCAAGTATCTTCTCTGATACTGAGTTGCAGCCTGTTTCCTGCTCTATTTGAAGCAATAACCAGGTGCTAATCTGCTTTATTTTTCTGTTCTCTTCCAAGTTCTAGTCCTTGTATTTTCCTGCCACTGAAAATACAAAGCAAGAGTAATCTTCTCCAACCCCTCCTTTTTCACAATCCTCGTGACAAGGAAATAAAGCTCAGTTCCAGTAGTGATTTTGGAGCTAATTGAATGAAGCATGGAAAAGTTACAAAACTAGGACATCTTAAAAACATTAGGATGCTAGTGTATAAGTTCAACTTCCCCGTTAAGATAATAAATAGAAATACCGGACTTTCAATAATTCACTTACATTCCTGATGGTGGTTTTACCAAACTCCCTAAACTACACTCCAAATTGCGTCTTCACAGACAAACATCACATATCTGTCAGATAACTTGTGATTCTCTTTTCTGTTTTCAAACCAATGTCTAGAGAGCTGGGTAAAATAATGTGCCCATTGCCTAAATTCACTAGTGCACATTTACGAAGCCGTACAGACTAGTGTTACGCGTTTAACAAAAATTGTTTTTCCTAACTGACCAATCCATTTCAGAGAGTTGTACAAATGGAATTTTAACACCACTAATGTTGTAGACACCAACAGGCCACTGAGGTCAGAAGGCATCTTCTAAAAATAATGAGAATAGGAGCCATTCTGAGAGGGAGGCATTTCTGACTTTGGCACTCACCTGGTTGATATTTTGAATCTAAATCTTTGTCCAGCTGTTAGAGGACAATATTCATTCAGTTGTATATGAAATGTCTTTCTAACAGAATACTCATTTTACAGAAAAGAAAATCAATTGAAGTGTTATCGCCTTGCTCTTATCTAGATTATTCTACAAACAGCTTTGAAACTCATTTATGTTCCTAAAAGCCTTGGGCATCTTCTGTGGCAACCATTGATGAATTTTCAATCAGAGGAAAACAAAAGGCAAAGGAGTTTACACATATATTTTTTTTCCTTGATGTTCTCACAATGTATTAGCAAAAAGATGTGCATGGGGGAGAGGAGGAATAGGACCAGGTAAATAAATGTCAAACAAATTAGGCATAAAAACAGATGAAGAGCAACACACAGAGAATGAAAATAATCAACTTTCCAAAGGCATTTTTACATCGAAAATTATATGTGTATATGTATTTATATTGGAAATATAATTTCAAGGGTCAGTATATATTTTATATTTCTCTTAAAATAATGCTAGCTTTTATCACTTATACCTTATCATCTACACAACATCCTAGGGAGTCAATAATGCAGTTTTCCTTTTGTCTATATTACAGGCAAGCAAGCATTTAGACTTACTCTTTCCTTTCAAGTTCTAAAGAAACTTTTACAGAAAAAAAGAAAAAAAATCTTTATTACGAGTGAACATGATTCTCACCTGCATCATATTTAGTGCCTTGTCTGCTCCATAGAGCAGTAATTCAGAAGTAGAAAAACATCCTTTTTAGCCTTGCTCCAAGAATTATGTAGACATATTTACTTCATACCTACCTATTCATGAAATACTTTGCTAAGGGGATGCCTATGTCCTAAAACAGAAGTGCTGAATAATCACCTGTGAAATCGAATACAACTTCAGATGATGATCTCTTTCGTTTGTACCCCAAGAGCACCTGAAAACTATTACTTTGGTTCTTGTGGCCCTGTCTCTATTCTACTTAGTGTCAAATGAGAAGCAAACGTCAATTTCTTTCCTGCAGCCTCTTATAATCTTATCAATAATGTGAGTACTGCTTTAAACACAGGAGAGTTTAAAAGAATCAGTCATAATGGGAAAAAGAATGTAGCTAATGTTTTCAGTGTTTTTGTGAGTAGCACGTACTTGAAGTTGAAATTAAAATTCTACATTTAGACCTTTATAAAAACCTTTCAGGATATATTTAATGATGCATCTACATGTAGATTTAAAAGCATTTATCTACAAAGAAATCTTTTTTTTTTTTGTAAAATACCTGTATTTAGCATAGTAAAGCACTCTGTCTCTACTCCCTATTACTGACTCTTATCTTGTTACTCCAAGTACATTTTTCTTAGTTTCCTTAATCTTTCTTTTTAGAATTTTTTTTTCATAAAGAGAGAGAGAGAGCAAGCACGAGTGGGAGAGAGGGGCAGAGGAAGAGAGAGAATCTTAAGCAGGTTCCACACTCACACAGATCTCCATTCCATGACCCTGGGATCATGACCTGAGCTGAAATCAAGAGTCAGATGCTCAATCCACTGAGCCGCCCAACTGCCCCTCTTAGTTTCTAAGTGTTATTTTGAGGTATGGAAAGCATATAATTCAGAACGAAGTTAGGCATTAGGACCCAAGATAGTTATAATTACAGTGACAAAACTTTCTGTTTATTTATTTAGATTAATGTGAGTTTAGTAAATTCACCCACACAGAAATTTTGAATGTCAATATTATTCTGAAAAATGGGAATGTAAAAATAAGTTTAGAAATGCATACGTCTCACATTCTTTTCAGGGAATGGATATAAATCTGATTTGCCATGATAAAAAAAATAAATGACAACAACTATCAGTTGCATATAACCAGGAAAATCATCTATATATTTAACTCTAATAAAGGTAATATGTAGCCTAGAATATGTCATACAACGATCTAATGTATAACAGAAATTGTACGTGTTTAAGCAGCCATAAAAGCAATACCTCCTTGCAGCATCTGGGTATCTCAGTTGGTAAGGCATCGGACTTGATTTCAACTCAGGTCGTGATCTCACAGTTCGTGAGACCCAGCCTGACTTCGGAGTCTGTGCTGACAGCGTGGAGCCTGCTTGGGGTTTCTCTCGTCATCTCTCTCTGCCCCTTTCCTGGTCACATGCACACCTGCACACACACGTGCTCTCTCTCTCTCTCCTTCTCTCAAAAATAATAAACATTTAAAACAAATCCAACCTCCTCAGTTTTCTATGTTATGATGAAGTAAAGTGTTAAAATCTTAGTTGTAAACAATGTAAACATTTCCTGATCATCATGCCCAATAAATGCATATAACAAACTGTGTGCAAGTTTCGAAAATATGATTTAAAACTTCGAGAATTTTAAATTTTTTTCTTTTAATGTTTGTTTATTTTTCAGAGATACGGAGTGGGAATGGGCGAGGGGCAGAGAGAGAGAGAGAAGGAGACCCAGAATCCAAAGCAGGCTCCAGGCTCTGAGCTGTCAGCACAGAGTCTGATGCAGGGCTTGAACCCACCAACCATGAGATCATGACCCGAGCTGAAGGCACCCCAAAACTCTGAGAATTTTATATCATACTTGCTCATTTTTAAAGGCACCACTCTGAGGGTGCCTGGGTGGCTCAGTCGGTTAAGCGTCTGACTTTGGCTCAGGTCATGACCTCACGTTTCGAGCCCCAATTTGGGCTCTGTGCTGACAGCTCAGAGCCTGGAGCCTGCTTGGGATTCTGGGTCTCTCTCTCTCTGTCTCTCTGCCCCTCCCTACTTGGTCTCTGTCTTTCTCTGTCTCTCAAAAATAAAAATTAACGTTAAAAATAAATAAATAAAATAAATAAAGGAACCACTCTGTGTTTTTGATAAATTTTTCTCATAAAAAGAAGGAAATATTGCTGTAACATTTAAGTGTATGTTATAAGATCACAAAGATTACCATGATTTTTAAAATGTGGTAAGTATATATGGTCGTCCTTATTTGTGATGTTCGGTCATATCTGACATATGGATGACATTTGACTATGCATTTCCCTCTGTGTGTGTTTATATCTATGTGTAGTTATACAGTTTATTGTTTATATATATTTATGTACATATATATACACACACAAAATAGAAACACACATATGTGCTCTCTGATTTTATAAAAAATAAAAGGTGATACTTAGAAAAGTTTTTTTTGTTTTTGTTTTTGTTTTTGTTTTTTTGTCACACAGTTAATTACTCATGAAGGAGGTACTGGAATCTAGACCTTGATGCCTATAATTGTGATTTATTGTAAAAAGCCTATATTTGGTTTCTGTCACAGAATTCCAAAAACCCTTAGAATTTCCTAGGTGGTGAGGGCAAAACAAGATGCCTTTCGTATGCTAATGAGTGACTTTTAGAACTCACTTACAGATGGGGTGTTTGCCAGTTGGAGCCCACAGTAGGATTAGAGAATTGGAATTTGAAATCCCCTTCCCTGTCCTCTGGAAACAGGAGAGAGCCTGCAGGTTGAATTCAGTCACCCATGGCCCAGGATGATTTAGCCAGTAATGCCTATGTAATGAAGCCTCAATAAAACCCCAAAGGATGGGGTTTGAGGAGTTTCCAGGTTGGGGAACAGAGCCCTTCCGCAAGGAAGGCCCCTATCTCCTTTTTGTGGGGGATCTCACCCTATACATCTCCTTACTTGGCTGTAGGTTTGTACCCTTGAATATACTTTGTGATAAACCAGTGATCTCATGAGTCAGGTGTCTCCTAAGTTCTGGGAGCACCTCCAACAAATTCATCAAACCCAAGGAGGAAGTTGTAGGAACCTCTTATTTAGAGCCAACGGGTCAAAAGTACAATTAACTACCTGGGTGTGGGATTGGCATCCTGAATCCAAGGGGGTTGTTGGAGCCTCCAGTCTGTAGCCTGTCAGTCAGAAGCACAAGTGACAGCCTGGGCTTGCGACTGGCATCCGACGTGGGGGCTGGGGGCCAGTCTTGCAGGATTGAGCCTTTAACTTGTGGAATCTGACAGTATCTCCAGGTAGACAGCGTCAGAATTGAGTTGAATTGGAGGCTACCCAGCCGGTGTCCAAGAATTGCTTCTCAGTGGTGTGGGAACCTCCCGCCACACATCAAATTGGGTCCAGAAACCCAAAAGAACACCTCTCCTGGGAAAGAAAGTTCTAAGCTGAACTGTTTCTGCACCCATGCAAATGATCTTTCAGGCTATTATGCTGCTTGCTCACTTAGCCGCATTTGCTGTGTTTTGGCCGATATCTGAGCCCCAACTAACAAGTGGTCGGCGCGAGAACCATGGCAGCAGTGTGACGTGTCTGGGGCCCAGACTGAAACAGATTGAAAGGACACATAGCAGAGTCTCAGCTGAAGGGCCTTGTGATTTGTTCGGTCTGCTTTTTGTTCTGGTGCCCCCTCCCACCTTGTGAGGGCCCACCGGGCTGCCCAGTGAACAAGCAAGCCTCAGCAGTTCACAGGAGTTCCTTCCCTCAGGCGAGCCCTAACCTCTGAGATGGGGGAGCTGGTGGGTAAGTGGTCCAGCATGCCCTTCCTCAGACTCACACATCCTCAAAAGTATTCCCTCTGCTTCTCAGAAGGTCCCACGTGGTGACCACGATACCACGCCCTTGCTGGATTTCCTTCCTGTTCACTCGCTACAACTCTCAAATAAACCTTCTGCACCTGTTTGGGCCCTGCTTCTAGGGGAACCCAAATTAATACTGACTGGTAGCTGAAGAGACATTTAGAGTTTCAAGGAAGGGTTTTGTTCATTCATTTCCATGTTTTAAGGGGGGAGAAGTAGAGCCATATATAAAATCGAACTGGCAAGATCCAGGAGGGAGCGAATATCAATGACAAGAATGGTGTAATAAACTCAGGCAGTGGATACTGGTGACGTTCACTATTCTGATAGCCTTAAATGAAAAGAGGGATACACATACACAAAGGAATAAACATGGGGTTGGATGAATGTTGCTTCTTTATGATGGGAAATATGTGGAGTGAAAAAACAAAGCATGATAAAACAAAAGTCTCAGCTCTGGGGTTATTCCACTGTTATCTGATCTTATCCCATATGACGGACATGCACCTCCCCTCACTCCACCCATTTTTACCCTCTCCACATTCCCAAACCTTCCTTCTCCACTCTGGAACCCATACACTGATATCATAAAATTACCTCATTTTTTATTTTGAAGGGTGTCTTTGCTTTTTTATCATTTCACACAATCTGGTCTTCTACAGCTTTCATTATTTATTTTAGTGACCTTACAAAAAACAAGAAGATTTCCTTGGGTTAGGTTTGTTTTGATTTCTTACAACAATACACCCTAAACAGCACAGATTTGCTGCTGGGATAGGTATGGTCTACTGGCTCTTTACTGCTGCTTCCGAATGATCACTTTTCTTTCATGCTCTGGTCATCTCAATCAGACGTTTTCAGAGTCAAGCTCAGCATCTTTCCCTGCATTGCTGTTAGTGACAGATTGAACACCCACGCAAGAAATCCACCTAAGACTCTTGCCTGTCAATTATTTGACAGCTTCGTTTTCATAATCTTTTCCTGTATCTGTCCTTACCCCTTACCATATATCATCCTATCAGAGAACTGGACATCATCCATTATTTTACTGCCCCCAAAATTTCAAATTCAGACATCCTGTTCTCCACACATCTTTCCATTGTTCAAGATTATTTACTCTATCCGGTAAGTAAGGCAATTTTAATGAATGTTTGACTCACTGGCGTCTTCCTTGGATCCAAAACATTTTTTCTCTTAGCATGCCCAAAACTTTAGATTAACAAGTTTTTCCTTTCCTGTCTTTTCTAAAACATTTTCTTTCCCATAGTCACTTTCACTTTTGAGTACAATATCCTTTACTATACTATTTACAATAATCTTTACTAGTTAAAAATACGTCATATCTTTGCTTATTCAGTGCTGACTTCGTTACTCAAATGCAAGCTCTCTGAATTTTTCTGTCACTTCCTATACCATCCCCAGAGTTTGGCAAATAGCAGAAAATAGTAAAAAATTTGCTTATTAAATAAGTGTATGAATGAACTGATTGTCACTTCCATTCTACCATATATATTTAAATATTGATCATCTTCTCCATTTACTTCTTAGTTATACTTGCAGTCAAACTATGCATTACTATTTCGATTGTGCCTTGGATCATTATAAGTTCATAATTGTTTTGAAATCAGAGAGAAACCATATAACTTATTTTGTTCTTAAGCTTGATATTTTGTAACAATAGTTTTCATATTTAGTATTTACCAAAACTACTACTCATGTAAGATAAAAGATAGTAAGAACAGAGAAGCTAAGTGTTTAAACACTTTGAAATTTTGTTATACTCTCTTTAAACTGTGCAGATGAAAATTATGCACTCTGAAAAAAACAAAATTTAATTTTGTCAGGCTTGGTAAAAGGCTAGTAAATATAGTATTCAGCATCAGTTTTCATAATCTTACTGCTTATAGTGCAATATACATTTATATATATTTCTTTACAGGGTTATCTATGCAAAATCATGTAGGGTGAACTTACGGGCGGATTCAAGTAAGTTTTCAATATTTTTCATACTGTAAATGAATCACACTTCATATACTAGGTTTCCTGTAAAATCTAACCTCTACATGGATGCAATTCTGGTTTTTTTTGAATTATGATAATTATAGGGCCAAGGATTTGGCAAAGCTTAGTGATTGCTATATATTGGCCTTAAAATGTAAATTTCCTTGAAACAAACTGTGCTTGTTTGAGATGAAAAATAAAGGCATAACATGACAAATCTGGAATACTTAATGGACAAATGGAAGATATTATTAAGTAGTAATACTTTGAGTTACATACATATTTATGTGGTACCTAAATAAAGACAGCTTAGCAAGGTTATTTATATACAGAATGCTTATTCATTTCTTCTTCTATTGTACAACAGACGGTGAATATAATTGTATAGCTGTTACCATCCATTGAAAGATTCACATATATGTGGGGCACCTGGGTGGCTCAGGCGCTTAAGCGTCTATCTTCGGCTCAGGTCATGATCTCACGGCTGGTGAGTTCGAGCCCTGCGTTGGGCTCTGTGCTGACAGCTGGGAGCCTGGAGCCTGCTTTGGATTCTATGTCTCCCCCTCTGTCTTCCCCTCCCCTGTTTACGCTCTGTCTCTCACTCTCAAAATAAATAAACATTTGTTTAAAAATTTTTTAAAAAGACACATTATTCACATATATGTAAGTGATAAATCAATCACTACATTCTACTCCTGAAACCTATACTATACTCTATATGTTAACTAACTTGAATTTAAATAAACACTTGGAAGAAAACAAACAAACAAAAAATAAAACATAAAAAAAAAAAGAGAGAAATATCATTCATACTCCCTACCCTCTCTTCATTTTCTTTGGGTCACTCTATGTCCTAATCATCATATTCTTTGTCCTTGCAACTTTTTTTATGCTCTTTAATTCCTGCAGCCAGAAAACAACTCAAATCCATCTACTTTCATATTAAGAATAAATGTATTGTCTTTTTTTTGTATCCCTTAACTTCAAGCCCATGTCCCACGGCATGCCACATTTCATAACCAAATATTAACTTCAAGTAATTAATGTCATCACAGAAAAAAAAGGAGTTTAATACCTAAATGAATTCAGCTGATCTCCTCAATAACCTTCTTCCATTTATTCCAAAACTGTAGTAATAGGCTACAATGATAAATAGTAAAGTTGAAAATGTAATGTCAGTAGGGGCACCTGGGTGGCTCAGTCAGTTGAGCATCCAACTTCGGCTCAGGTCATGATCTCATGGTTTGTAGGTTGGAGTCCCGTGTTGGGCTCTGTGCTGGCAGCTCGGAGCCTGGAGCCTGCTTCAAATTCTGTGTCTCCCTCTCTCTCTGCTCCTCCCCTGCTCATGCTCTGTCTCTTTCTCTCTCAAAAATAAGTAAACATTAAAAAAATGTGTTTAATACAATGTCAGTAATACTAATTATAATAATATTCATTTAAATGTCCTGTTTTGCTGGATTTGTTCCAAGTATGCCTTGTCTACTAGCCTATTTAACCCCCGTGCATATTATTGGTTAAAATGGGATGAACACTGGGGGTTATATATAAGTAAAGAATCACTAAATTCTACACCTGAAACCAATTTTACCATATGTGTTAACTATAATTTAAATAAAAACTTGGAGACAAAAATAAAAATGAAAACAAAAAAAAATCTAATTCTGTAGAAAGTATGTTCGCAGAGAAAAATCTATCTCCATACCTATTCTCTGGTACCTGTCGTGTGTTAGTGGGGAATTGACAGTGAAGGTCAGGGGATGATGCAATGCAACTGGTGTCTTTAAGGAGAAGAAAAAGGAGAGAAGAGTAAGACTATGTGGAGAAATAAGACATAGAATGCAAATGCGGGATTCAGTACACACTAGTATACACGAAAGTATTCAAATTTAATGTTTCAGTATTTGACTTAAACATGTTCAGTATTTATAAAATATTTGGAAAACTATTGCCTTGTATAATTCATATAGCATCTACGTTTCAACAGCTTAATTTGTTTTATTTTATTTTTAATTAATTTAAAAATTAATTAAATTAATTTAAAAATTAATTATTTTTAATTAATTTATTTTTAATTATACTAGTTATATTAATGTTATATATGTGATATTATATATAACATAAATAACATATGTACATGTATAATGTATATAACAATATTATATATAACATATATAACATATAACATATAATGTTATATATATATGTAACATATATAACATAACATATATAATGTTATATATATATATATATACACACACACACACACAAAGTTTCAGATGTACAATATGGTAATTCAACAATTCTATACATTACTCAGTGCCCATCACCCCAAGTGTGCTCTTTCACTCATCCCCCCCCACCTTCCCTCTGTCAACCATCAGTTTGTTCCCTATACTTTGTTTGACTTTGTTCGTCTTTTTTTCTTTCTTTATTTTGTTTTTTAAAGTCCAAAGATGAGTAAAATCATTTGTCTTTTTCTGACTTCTTTCACTTAGGATTATACCCTCTAGCTCCATCCACGTTGTTGTAAATGGCAAGACTTTATTTTTTAAGGCTGATTAATATTCCACTGTATATATATATATCTTCATCCATTCATTGTATATCTTCTTTATCCATTCATCTATTGATGGATACTATGGTTGTCTCCATGATTTGGCCATTACAAATAATGCTGCAATAAAACATAGGGACATATGTCCCTTTTTGATTTTGTGTTTTTGTATTCTTTGAGTAAATACCCTATAGTGGACTTACTGGATCATATGGAAATTTTATTTTTAACTTTTTAAGGAACCTCCATACTGTTTTCCACAGTGGCTGCACCAGTTTGCATTCCCACCAACATCTGCTTTAAAAATCATGGGGTACATCTTTAAATAAAATATTTAATATAATAACATTGATTCATAAATAATGTTAATTATAGGGAGTATAATCTGAAAAAGAACACAACTCTAGCAGAAATGAATTAGTTTCCTCTATAGACATCATCTTTTCAATCAAGAACCCATCACATAAATTTCCACTCAGTACTGGTACTTTCTTTTCTACCATTCTTATTTCTTTCCTACAGCAGCCTCCCATTCTTTCCCTGTTGTAAATACACACAGACACACACACACACACGCACACGTACATGCACACAGAACCCAAAATGCAATTTATTAGAGGCTGTTCACTTCTCTCTCCATTCTGAAATAATTCTAGCCACACTCAAGTTTTTAGTTATCTCAGTTCATTGAACTGTGTCAAACTTATCTTTGAAACGTAGTTAGTACCTATATGGAGATAGTGCAGCTTTGGGATCAAAATAACTTAACTCTCATTCTCTTCATAAGTCTACTAAATGCTTGTCACATTGTAATAAACCTGTTGACATGTTAATATCCCACAGTGGACTAATTATAATGCAGAAATAATAAAAGGAATTCACAAATAATCAATTTAATGTTATAAGTGGAATCAAAAGAGCGTATTTTACCTTTGTCTGCAATTTATTAGCTGATCTAATTTTAACATTACCTAGTTTCCTGAATTAAGAACTAACCATCCTAGTTACAGCCAATACACCACCTACCTTTAGGGACTTATTCTACCTGAAAGTACTTGATTATGCCCCTAGTTGAAGCTCGCATGTGAAATATACCAACCTCCAAGAAGACTGTTCTATGAGTCTCTTCAGAATGAAAGACTTCCATAAGGAATTTTCTAGAAATGATCATAGAGACCTTCTCAGAGAGACCTGGTATCTATTGATAACAGTAAGGACATTTACATAGCACATTAGCCTAACAAACACAAACAGTCTCAACAGGCTCTTCTCTCATTTATTTTAACTGGGGATATAGTGTTATACTCATAAAAGATGTCAATTGTTTTTATGGTGACATGTATTTTGTTAGATAAGCACTAATCAAGTGTCTGCTGATTGAGGGTGATTGTTTGCCCCCCATCAACACATACACATAAAATATTACATTTAAACTCAGTGCCCCTGTCATGTCTTTTGAAATAAAATTGCTGTGAACTTTAATTCTCTTGCTCAATATCTGTTGTTTTTATATTTGTTGTTTTGAGATAAGTGCAATGAGGGAATAGATAACTTTCCTTCAGAGCCTTTGGACTGAGGTATTATAATTTTTTAATATGTCAATAAAGTGACTCCTCATAGTTTGTAAGTGTTCATAATATATTATTTTACACAACAGTGCCTTGAGACTTTTCACTCACAAAGGATTAAAAGTCTAAATTCATTTTCAGTGTCAACCCTCAAAAGAAATTAGTCATAAATGTAGTTGATATTAAGGATTATTATATCCTAACTGATTTTTCAATGAAATTAGAACATATGTGAAATTTAACCTCCCATTTTTCCTACCATATATATAAAATGTGTGTAAATTGAAACAATCATCTATGAAATATTTTCATTATTGCTGCTGCATCGTATTTTATTTAATAGTTGTTGGGAAAAACAGTTAATGTACATTAACAGAATCTAGAGTTTAGCATTTTAATTTTGAAAGTCTCACAGGTCATGAATAATAGTTTACAGATAGGCAGAGAGACATTGAAAGCTAAAGGATTAAGGGAAAAATGATACAAACTTCAAAATATTAATTTGTATGTCAATAAATTAAATATAAAAGACATAAAGATAGTGAAGTATTTATCTTAGGTTACATATTTTATTTTATTTTCACAAAATATAGTTGTTCTCTTTCAAAATGGTATTGATTATAAATTTTTATAATTTAGCAATATTATTTGTTCAGTGTGCATATTTCCACAATTCAGGGTGCTTTTTAAAATTATGTTTTCTTCACTTTCTCTTTTATAACCATCAAAATATATGTGAAAAACAATTCAATGCTAATGTAACAATAAGGCTACAAATCTAAACATATGTCAGAACAGAAAAGTTACAGTTCTCATGGTAACATTATATTATCAGCATTATACAGCCTGCACAGTAAAATATGTATTTAGAAACCTAACTGGTAATTTAAAATACCACATGTTATATATATTAAATGAGGATAAGTTAACATCCGTAGGAGAACCTTAACTTATCTCACTTTGTTTCAGTATGTCTTAAATTCATAACGTTTCACTATTAAAAGATCTCAGCATACAGCTATAGTCACCCTATACTTGAAATTCTTTTGCCCTTTTTCTCTGTACAGGGATTCACTTTAAAACTGAGTACAAAGGGTTGGAAATGTGTTGAGATGATATGTTTTATACATTACATTATTAGCCTCAGCATTTTTTCTAAGATAATGTTCTACTATTACCATATTTTATGGTAATATAATAACTCTATATCTGATAGAAAAACAAATTAGGTGGAAGCCGTACCATTAGAGTGTCCAGATGCAAAGCTTCCATTCTCAGATTCTAAGTAAAATATTTATGAGCTTATTTAAATAATAATGAGGTAGAATGCTCACAGTGCCATCGTTTAAGAATTATGCCACATATGTAATATTAGAGGGACTGGTAAATAGGAAACCCATGTTTCCAGCTAAGAACCAAATTTCACGTCACACAGTTCCAACCTAGTTATTCATCTGCAAGAAACATTGAAATAAACCCAGCTAACATCTGATTTATAAAAGTGTTTGTTACTCAAATATTTGATATCTCACCTTTCATGATAATGTATGTATAAATAAATCCCATGAATATTTCAATTTTAGGTACTCTTATAAATCTACTCATATTAAAATTACTTCCTAATATCATTTCTAACATACTTGGAGTATTTTCATAAGTTCTGTCCCACATATATCTGCAAATTTGAACTAAATGAAATTTATAGAGAAATAGTTATTTTTGGACTCTTAATTAGAAGGTGTTTTGATATTTGGTTTCTAAAGATATGCTGAGAGTCCAGTGAGGGGCATAGAGTTAGGGATAATAAAAGTCACCTTTTATTTTTCAATGGAATTAGGATCGAAGAATTCAGATATTTTTATCTTTGCTGAAGTCCAGTTGATCTGAACCTAAATATGCCTACCATTTTGTGTTACTTTTTTTTTCCTCCACATGAAATGATCAGGGGCATAAAAAGTTATTTTGTATTATTGGATAGAGTACATAATCGTTTGATTAAAGAAAGCCAGAAGGTAAGCTATTCTCTTTCATATGTCTCAGTTACATTTACTAGAAGTACTGAATACTCAAGAGAATTAATTAAATACTGCCACTGCCTTTGCACATTATTCGTGATTCTGAGTGAGGTCAGAAATACACAAAAAAATCGATCCAATCCTTAAAATATATTTTCCCTGGAAATTAAATTATATAATACACTCATAGGAACTTGAAAACATAAGAAAAAAAATAAAAGAAAGAAAAAAAGAAAAAAAAATCAGAAGAGTAAACATTCCAGTGTCTCTGAGGTCTTCGTTTTGTCAGTAGCTTATAAGTTGCTTCAAAGTTGACTTGTGTCTTATTTAAAATAACACCTGGCATTAGTAAAGTACCCCATGGTTACTCAGTAAATGCTGTTGTATGAAAATATGTGCCATAATCAAGTATTTTTATAATACTTTGTAAATTGTCCTGTATATTTTATTCATTATAATACAGTAAGATGCCCTATAAAATGGTCTTTAAGAACATAGTTAAGATAGTTATTAGAATCTGTATATATCATTGAATTTCTTAGATATTAAGCATTGATGTTACCATCCCAAACTTCATATCAACTTCTATGGCCAAGCTCATTTTAGATTGTGCATTAGTTTCTGAATGTTGCTGTAACAAATTACTACAAGCATAGTAGTTTAAAGCAGTAAAAAGTTACTATCTTGTAGTTCAGGATATCAGAAGTGTGGACCCCATCTCCAATGAGTCTCCTGTGTTTTAGAGATCTTGGTTGATTTCAATAACTGACCATTTAGGCCCACTGCCTTTTTTTTTTTTTTTTCTTTCTTCCTGTACTTTAAACCTCCACTCTTAGATTTAAATTCACGGATAAAGAAGGAGCCTGTGAAACTCTTCCTCACCCTTAACCTCAATAAAAGCAGAACCCAGGCCCATACTCTCTCGTTTATCTCTCCCTATAACCTTGCTGTGTGGCCACAGGTGCACCATATAATTTCTAGGACCTGTGGGTAATAATTTTTTTTTAAGTTTTCTGATAGTTATTGCCAAGGATATCTGACAGTCATAGTAAGAATCACAAAAGGTCATTCTAGCTACAACATTGATTATTGATAGGCTGGGACAAGCACAAAACAGTCCATTTGGATAATCCAGAATGATCTTCTCATTTCAAAGTATTTATCACATTTGCAAAGCCCTCTTTGGCATGTAGAGGAACATATTCACATATCCCTGCATTAGGATGTTTATATCTTTGAGGATCCATCATTTGGCTTTTGACAAGTGGAAAGTGTTAAAAAAAAACCTGACAAAGTACAGAAAGATAGGTTAATCTGGGGTGTCTGTTTGGTGGGAGTCTTCATCTTGGTAGTAATGCTCTTATTTCTTTTTTTTATTTTAAAAAATTTTTAATGTTTTTATTTATTTCTGAGACACAGAGAGATAGAGCATGAGCAGGGGAGGGGCAGAGAGATGGGGAGACACAGAATCTGAAGCGGGCTCCAGGCTCTGAGCTGTCAGCACAGAGGCTGATGTGGGGCCCAAACTCACAGAGTGTGAGATCATGACTTGGGCTGAAGTGAGACACTTAACCGACTGAGCCACCCAGGCACCCTATAATGTTCTTATTTCTGAATTGTAATTTCTGGACTTAGAATTCGAAATTAGGCATATCAGTAAAATGTATGGACCTTGACAAACATTGTGTAAAGTTAAGTGAGTCCAGATAGACTGACAGATAAAATCATGAATTAATGTTTCTACTCAAAATATAGCCCTAGATGCTTTTTAGAGTCTTGTAATGTTGAGTGTTTCCTCTGAGTCCTAAATGATGATTTTCAAAACAGGGTAAATAAAATAATGACTCTCGTCTGGATATAAATAGAACATGTGGTAAAGATTTGAATTAACTCATTATTAATGAGGAAATTGGCCAGTTACACCCAACCCAAAGATTCACAAATTTCTATGGAGTAAAGCAAAATTCAAATAAATTACAAATGAACATGGAACTCGCTTTGCAAACAATATGGAGAAGGGACGTAAATTGAACCCCCATAAGGGAGAATGCATTTCACATCTATAAATGTAAAATATTTACATTTCATCAGAGCTGTAAAATGGCTCAAATACAATGATTATTGAGAATCAGACAATCTGGATGGATATGCTCTGAACAATGAATAGTTTTCCACTGGAGATAACTAATTATTATTATTTGCTCATTCCAAATTTCCTTATAAGACTAACTTGATTTCTTCTTTTGCAACTTCGCCCATGGTACCCTCTAGGGAAGGCAAGTTTTCTCTTTATTTCTAGTATCGTGAAAATTGATACAAACACATTACCATTTTTAGGAAAGCAATTCCATACCTAAGAACAGTTGGTAACCTCGTACTCTCTTTTGGAAAGAAGATTTTCTTTATAAAATATTAAAAGTTTGACAAGTGCTCAAATTACCTATACTTTCTAAGTGATAGAATATAGTTTAGGGGTCCTTCTTTAGAGAAACAAAACATTCTAATGCAAACACATTCTAATGATACTCATACTGGTAAGTATGATAAGGATAATTATCCTTTTCCCTCAAGTTCCTCAAGAAAAGGGATGACAGCTAGCATGTGTCTATACTAAGTAACCTAAGCGCAGAGAAAAAGCCTGGAATGTTGTAGTTGCTAAACAAATATTTGTTGAATGGAGGTAATTTCGGGACAAGTAGATTTTATTTTAAGGAACCAATATCAATTTTACTCCAGGTTATTGACAGTAATCATTTGAGAATGCAAAGTTAAAAGATATTCTGTAGTTTGAGTTTTAAACAGTGTTAGGTGACTGACCCGTTTTGTATTGGTGCATAACAAAGTACCACAAATTTATCAGCCTAAAACAGTAGGTATTTATTAGCTCATCATTCTGAGGTCGGAAATTTGGAAATGCATGGGTGCTCTGCTCAGATTGGCGCCTTGCTGAAATCAGCTATTTGACTGCAGATGGAACTCTCATTTGGGCTCAAAGCCCTCTCCAAGCTTATTCGGAAGGTCGGAGAACTTCAGTTCCTTGCCGGACATTGGCTTCGGTTCACTCTCAGGTCCTCACTGCCAGTTTCAGGTCCTTGGCATGTGGCTCATCCATCCACAAGCCAGTAAGGGAGAGCTTTCTGGTGTGTCAAATCTCCCTGTGCTTCATGCCTTCCACCAAAACCAAAACAAAACAAGAAACAAAACAAAACAAACAAACAAAAACAAAACCCCACAAGTCCTTTGAAGGACTGAGCTAATTTGGTCAGTCCACGGAGGACTGACCCTTTCTTACAGTCACTGTGTCATACGATATAACCATTATCACCCACTGCCATTAAAGATACTTTTGTACCAATGTGCTTCTCCAAACACAGTAGGAAAATTTAGCATTCAGAAATCATTTGTCTGACATTCAAAGAAAATATACTGCTTTAGAAATAATGACCAGTAAATAGAGTGTCATCATTTATTGTCAACCTCAAATTTTAAAAATCTCAATTTGAACGTATTGAATTACGTGGCAGAATTTTTTACATTGTTCAAAATGCTTTTTGACTTAAAAATTTTTGGAAGTATAGTATATTCTCCTTTTCCACTGTGCATGTCTAATACTAGCACATCCTGTCCTTTATTTTTTGGCCAGCTTCCTCAGAAATGAGAATGCTGAACTGTACATCAGAAATATGTATACACATTGATAACCAAATTTAAGATAGTATTCATGTGCAAACCATAAGAATCTTGCATTGCTCTTCAAACACTTGTAAATACCTTACTGTGAAAGGGCACAATACATATTTTTTTCTGAATATAAGCTGCTACATTTCTTCATCCACCTCCATCTATCATCAAGGGCATTATTTTTGTACAATTAAAATGCAAATTTAATTGGTAGCAGACTAGAGAATATCCACTCTAAAGTAATGCATCACCAATTGGAAAACTATGTCAAGCAGTATAATTTCCAAACCATGATTGCAAAATTATATTACTGAAGTCTAGGAACAAGTGGAATCTGCTTTCTTTAAGATGTATGGGAATTATAATTTTAAATGTTAATTTATCCCCAAACTGATTTGAGAATTTGAAAATGTAACACAAGGCTGTTTAGGGAAATTGACAGTGTAATATTGTCATTTACATGTTTTTGTTGTTAACATGAGGAATATAGACATATCATGACAGGTTTGATGTGCTATAATGTAAGATAAGGACAATGATGGAAAACAGGAGGGAATTGTCTGTCTTCTATACTTTCATTGGAACATTGTTTAAAATCATATCTATTTTTGCCAACTGCCAGTTTTGTGTCTCTAATGCTTAGAAAAAGTCACATTGTATTATCTTTGAATATAAGCCATCTCACGTGATTGTAGTCTTTAAATACTTCCTTTTCTTGGATCATATAGGCACTTTTGGTTAACATTTTATATTTTAATATCCCTTTATTAAGGCATTGAACGTGGTTCAAAAATTATGCAGGTGTCAAAACAATGAATTTCTGGAGGCTATTTTTTTTTCTTGTCTCTTAAAAGCCTGGTATTGTTACCGTCACCAGGAAAAGAATTACAGTGAAGCATAAAGTTGAAGTACAGTTTTTGTTCTTTATAGGTAGCTGGCAGTTCTTCTCTTAATTTACCATTGTAATAAAACAGAAATGACAATGCTTTTCCTAAAAGGGGAAAACATATTTTCTAATAGTAGATAGGCCAAAGTGGTGATATTTTTAATCACAAATCCCACTTAAACAGCATGATCCTAGATAAATGTATCAGAGTATGTTACCATGTGAGTTATCGTTTAAGCTCTCAGTAGCCTACTGTAGTGAGAGCAGATGGTTTGAGTTTATATCTTTTGTGCTTCTCGGTTATTGATGTGGATTATATGAGAAGATAATTGGCAGGGTTTTGCACATAATTGATATAAAATGCTGTTTAGGATATTCTCTGATTGGTCAAGTTTCTAGGACAGCTGGGACGGCAATCTTGGATTACATGTGGAAAAGATACAACTCTCAATCATCTGTATGCTAGCAGCAAAGTGCTGTAATGGTTTATAATTTTTCTGTGCATTTGAAAAAAGTGAAAATAGGTTTACTCAGGAAAATTGCTTGATTCAGAGCAGAGAAACCAATAATTTAAATATATATATATCTTTTTCCTTTATTTTTCCCTACACAGGAGGGTAGAAAAACAGGTAAAAATACAAACCAAATTTAAAGGGAAGAAAAGGAGAGTAGAATATTTTAAGACTGTATAGCACCCTGAAATTCCTCCTTAAATACCTTTCTTCAACACAAGATTAGGATGATTTCACATGTATTATGTCTGTCTGGAGACTTGAAAAACACTTGGCAGAGATCTGAATAATGGCAATCTTCATAATGGTTATCTTCAGCCACCAGAATTCACATGGTATTACCTATTTAAATAGGCAAAATGTGTATCTGGTTATCTAGTTTTTATAATGCCCACCATTCCTTTAATTAATCAACCTAAGGGTTGTTCACAGGTAGTATACACTGTTATCATCCAGTCTTACAAATTCTAAAATTCTGTATGACATCCAACTGGGAATTTTGCCTCTCCTATTTTTCTTCTTCTTTTCAGCTACCATGTTGAATTTAGTGTACCAGTCAGTAAATACGATGTTGACTACAGATTTTAACTGTGAGGATTTCAGGAAGTCCAAACACGCACATGCAAACATACAGGTAAACAGGTAAATAAACTGATGCCTTTATGCCAATGACAAAAGTTTTTAAAAAGGAATATGTTTCTGTAGGTTTGAGAGGCCATAAATGACTTCATAAAGAATAGCAAGAGACAATTTGTGTCCACTAAAGTTATGCCAGACTGACTTTACTTTCATACACTCTGATTACTATCATAGTGCGTGTAGATACATTTTAGTCAAATTTTTAAAATAATTTATAATCCTATTATGGATAACATTGGAAAAACATTACATGTATATGCTCCAGCCAGATATATTTGTAGTATTATATCTGCCGTATTAAAAATGTGATGAATATCAATGTGTCATTTAGGGGCAAACCATAGAGTTCTGCTCTTGGAACTTAGCTACCAAAATGTATATAATTACTTGCATTGCTACTGCATATATCTTTCTGCCTTCCTCTAAAGCCTATTTAGTTCGTCTACCTTTACTTCCACCTTCAGTATTTATTTCCCCCAGATTTTTCCTTGAAGTCAAACTTCGCTTAAACTAAATAAGCTAAATTTGTTTCAAAAAGCACACTATCCATATAGGCAGTATGCTATATCTCTCTTAATCCATCAGGCTTCAATGCTTTCTTAAGAATATTATACATTTCCTTTATATACTTGCTGTTTTACCATTTATCGCCCGCCAACCCCTTGCACCCTGCCCCCAGCCAGAATCTCTAGAATGCCATATTCTTTTTATTATTATTATTATTATTATTATTAAGTTTTTACTTTAGATTCCAGTTAGTTAGTTAACATAGAGCATGATCTTAGTTTTGGGCGTATAGCTTAGTGATTCAACAACATCATATTCTTAATGTCTAGGTTTCCATCAGGAGTCGATAGGCATGCAAAAAAAAAGGAAAAACATTAACGAATGTCTAGAAAAAATGAAGTCAATGGAAACAAAATCAAATGACTGCTGTTTGAATATATTTCTCATTCCTGTGGGACTCTTGATTAGATGCTCTGCTAAGTAACTCTCCTTACGAGAATATCCAGGGATCCAAGTTTCCTCCATTTCTTTCCCTTCATACCTTCCCCAGAAATGAGAAAAATGGAGCAGTGAGGATCATGTATGCAAGGCACATACTGACTTCCTTTCACTCCCATAAGCTCGCCATTGCTCAGAAATCACTAACAGGACCAAATATAACTACAAGGAGGTTAGAAAATATATCTTAGTCAAGTGTCTGGAAAGAACAGCGTCAAGCTTTTAAAGCATCTAACTAATTTCTGCCAAATTCTCCAACTTCTTGTCTGGCTCGTTTTCCCTTTCATTAAATCTAAAAGAGGCATTTCCTTTAATTTCTATTCTAAGATTGCTCCTTTTATGCTTTTTTTCAAAAAGGTCATCCCACCCTAGGTCTTCACATGACACATCCATAGGGGTCTCTGGGTGGCTCAGTTGGTTAAGTGCCTGACTTTGGCTCAGGTCATGATCTCATGGTTCATGAGTTCAAACCCCGCGCCGGGCTCTGTGCTGACAGCTTAGAGCCTAGAGCCTGCTTCAAGTTATGTTTCTCTCTCTCTGTCCCTCCCTTGCTCATACTCTGTCTCTCTCTCTCAAAAATAAATAAACATTAAAAAAAAAAAAACTTAAATGACATGTCAACATGCACTGTATAATTTTGAGCAGACAGAAGAATAGAGAGTAATACAATTTACAAATTTAAGTAGAACAAATTCAATCAACAATTTACTGAACCTTGTGCAAATAACTTAAAGTTCATATGCATGGATAGGCAAAATTTCTCCTAAATCTGAGCTGCCACCATTCTTTCTATTTTTGAGCTCTATCACAACTTTTCCTATTTTCTGATACTTTCTTCACTGTATGTTCCACCTCTTCACCTGGAAAGCTATGTTGCAACTCCAGCTCAGTTTGTTCAGAACTGAAGTCAATTTCCCTGCCTTTAGTTCCTAAATGAGATAATGTCAGATTTCTCTAATTCAAACTAAAACCATGAACATAAACGCACCCCCTTTCCTTCTCCATTGCTAGGATAAAAGCAGGGTCACTGCAATGTGAAATGGAACATGATATCATAAGATTTTGCTATCATTTTTACCTATCATTTTATCCAAATGATTTTGACAAATCATTTATCAAAATGATTTTGCTTATCATTTTATCATTGATGCTCAGAACCCACTTCCAAAATCGTAGAATCCCAGATTTCTTTGAGAAGTCAATTGCTTTAAAATACATTGGAAGTGATAAATTGATTGTGATTTATATAATACACCTTAATATGGGGTTTTTAGTTGATTGCAATTTATTTATGATTGATGAAGGTTTCATGGTTGTTAGTTCAAAATTTAGTGCCATTCTCAAATAAGGTAATAGTCCCGTTCAATTCTGTTCTCCTTACATGTTATAAAAAGAAAAAATGGACAATGTGAAGTGGAGCCAAAAAAGGGTTACCAGAAAGCTGAAAAGCTAGAAAATCAAGTAACATGAGGGGCCCCAGAAGTAGCCTGTGTTATTTAACATGGCAAATAGTTCTCTTCAAATATCTCTTTGCCAAAGCGAATACAACTTATTATTTGTTCCATAAAGCAGAACCGGAATATATGATATGAAACAGCCAGAAGTGATTTTTCAGTCTGTTCGAAGAATTTTCCAACAGAGCCCTTCAGAAATAGAATGGCATGTTCATAGAAATTCTTCACCCACCCCTGAAATTATTCCTGGTATGGAAAACGAATTCAAATATTTCATCTAACAAGTCCCTCTAAACTGAAGTTTCGTAATTATATGCATCTGTATCAATTCACTAAGGATGAAGTGTGTAAAGAAATACTTGAACATAAATGAAAATACCATTTTGCACCAGTGAGCTGAGGACCCTAATAATTGACATTTCTAAGTGCTTGGAAACTACCTGCAGTGGAGGATGGATAGAGCGTTCAGTGTATACACAAGAAAGAGCCAGTGGGGGGACACCAGAGTAGGAGGGGCAGCTAAGGTATAGACTCTTCAGAAGACAGTTCAAATTGAATTGCAGTTTCAATCCAGGGCTGACTGAAGGAAATCATATCTGCAAAAGGACAACATTTACTCTATTTGAAGATATAATTGAGTGATCTGTACAGGAAACATGTTATTTTTTAATTTTTTAACAATTTTTAAAAGTTTGTTTTAGAGAGAGAGAAAGAGAGCATGAGCAGGGAAAAGGCAGAGGAACAGAGAGAGAGATTCTTAAGCTCTACATTCTGTGCAGAGCCCAATGTGGGGCTCATTCCCATGAACCTGGGATCATGACCTGAGATGAAATCGAGTCAGATGTTCAACCAGCTGAGCCACCCAGGTGCCTGCCCCAACAGAGAAACATATTATAATGGTGTGAGCCTTTGTTTGAAATATGTTATTCTCCCTATGTTTTGTTAAGTTAGGCTTTGTAACAGGAAGTCTCAGTATTTCATTATTTTATACATGTGTAAGTGTATAGCTTTGGAGTTTCTTAGGTGTTCTCCATGAAACTCATGTTACTGAATGTCTAGTGATGAAAATATCAATCTGTTCATTTTAGATAACTTCCTCTAGATAACAATTGTTAGACTAATTGCATAACATTATCCTAGGACATAGGATATTATATTCTATACTGGCTACACCAGGTAAACTAAAAGTTAACCTCCGTTTTTTTAATATTTTTAAATGAATGCTCTAAAAATGTGAGGAATATGTCCAAGTTAGATGTAAATTTGATATAGGTATAAGTACATTAACATGACTGCTGTAAATTTATTTATACCTGTTATGTTTACTAAATTCGTTAATTATTTATATACGAATGCACCACTATTTGTATTATTCAATTATTTTATACAATTTGGAGATATACTAGCTTATATATTAGTCAATCATCAGTGGCAGTGTCTTATAAAATTCATTTTCAGTACCTGAGATATATAAAATCTTGGATGAGTATAAGGTGATTTCACCAGAGACTGAATGAGTGATAGTATAAATGACTTTCCTACACTGACAGGTTTACTATCAAAAGTTAAAAGAAACATCATATATTTGACCTTCTGTCTCTTTTAATGTACAACATTTCCAAATCCAATCAAAATCTTTATTGTCCTCGGGGCACCTACGTGGCTCAGTCAGTTAAGTGTCTGACTTTTTTTTTTTAATTTGTGTTTTTTAATGTTTATTTATTTTGAGAGAGAGAGTGGGTAGGAGAGGGGTAGAGAGAGAGGGAGACACAGAATCTGAAGCAGGCTCCAGGCTCTAGGCTGTGAGCACAGCCTGAGGCAGGGCTTGAACCCGTAAACCGTGAGATCATGACCTGAGCCTAGACCAAACTCAGATGCTCCATCGACTGAGCACCCAAGTGCCCCTTAAGTGTCTGACTCTTAATCTCAGTTTACGTCGTGACCTCACAGTTCCTGAGATTAAGCCCCGCATCAGGCTCAGTGTTGACAGTGCAGAGGCTGCTTGGGATCCTCTCTCTCCCTTTCTCTCTGCCCTCTCCATGCTCACACGCTCTCCCTCTCTCTCTCAAAGTAAATAAATGCATTTAAAAAAATCTTTAATCTCATAACATTTTTTTTCCAACATGGTCATTCCTTCCTATTCAGCTACCCTACATTATAAGTTATCACAGTAAAATGAACCTTGAGGTATTTACACCAGCATTGGATTCACCCCGCACCCCTCCTCTCCCGCCACCGCCCCGCACCTGTCCTGGCCCATTCTTCCTCACTCACGTCCTCTTCTGAGTCCTGTGGTTTGTCAAAAGGTTTTATCATCTGTAGCTTTCTCAGCTGCATCTTAGACTACGACTCTTCTACTGCCCAGAGTTCTCACTTGCTGCCTGCCATCTTTCAAGCTCTCCCTTTCTTGCATTTACTCTCAGTTCCTGAGGATTACAGAGGATGAGAGTGGCTGCGGGCTTTGCTGCATGTCTTAGGAGGAGACGTTGGGGGAGCATCTCTTAGACATAAAGCTGAAAATAGCCCTGAAATCAAAGCAGTGCATAGAGCCAAGAGTTCAGTAAGGTGACTGGGTCTGAAAAGTAGAGAATGAGGTACAACCTGGTCTTTCCCTGCAGTTGCTTATCTCTATGAGAAAGGTGATACTTTTCTTAAGATACAGCTTCAATGTTTTATCTCTCTACCAAGTGGACCATTCTGCCTATCCATTTGAGGATTTTTTTCTCTTTTATGTGCTGCAATAGAACATTGTCTTGTTCATAACACAAGACTGTATATAATTTATTACAGTTCCTTATATAAGAGATTATCAACTTCATTGGAATAAAAACCCTATCTCTCTTATGTATATGTCTCTAATACTTAATATAATGACTGACAAATAAAAAAGAGTTCAGTGGATATTTGTTGAACAAATGAATAGACAGATGCATAAAGAGCAGGGCCTCTAAGAAATATTAATGACTGACATACTGCATGAGGGAAAAGGAAGCCAGGGAGGTAAAATCATGAAGTATAAATGGACTTTGTACATTGGAATGGGTTCTGAGTTAATACTCCTGGATGGCATTGTTGTTCGAGATTGGCTTTTATATACTGTCCATAGCATGATGGTAAAGCTATGTTCATAATGCCAGAACATGGTACATTAATTCCGAGAATATTTACTGAGCATTTATTATGTGTCAGGGCATCACGCTATGTGCAAGTATACTGCATGGAACAAAATACAGAGATCTTAGCAAGGAGGCAGACAATAGTCAAGGCAGGAAATAAAATCATCCTTAGAAATTGTGATAAAATCAAACAAAATTATAGTATTTCTGAACCTAGAGGATTTAAAAATAGTGCCTGGAACAGAGTAGGACCTCAATAATTATAGATTCAATGACAAGTTAATGATAGGAGAAGGGGGACATTATAAATAGTGTCCAAAGAAGTAGCATATGAGTTTAGATCAGAATGGAAGCAGGAAACAAAGAATAGAAAAAGAAGTCAGAGAAATCAAGTTCAAAGTCACTGCATAAGAAATAACAGTATTCTTAAAGTCCAGAAAGAAGCCATGAATACATCCCAAAGAGAAGAAACACTGGTAGACATTAAACAAAGTGGAAAATAATTTATTTACATTTTTAAAAAGCTGTCTGTAGCTTCTTTAAATTTATTTTTGAGAGACAGCCTGAGCAGGGAAGGGGGCAGAGAGAGAGAGACAGAGAGAGAGAGAGATAGAGGGGGACAGAGGATCAGAAGTGGGCTCTGTGCTGACAGCAGGGAGCCTGATGTGGGGCTCAAATTCACCAACCATGGGATCATGACCTGAGCCAAAGCTGGATGCTTAAACCACTGAGCCAATGAGCTGCCCATTGCTTTTAAAAAAAAATTAACGTTTATTTATTTTTGAGAGACAGTGCAAGCAGAGGAGGGATAGAGAGAGAAGGAGACACAGAATCTGAAGCAGGTTCCAGGCTCTGAGCTGTCAGTACAGAGCCTGACACAGGGCTTGAACCCAAGGACCATGAGAACCCACAGACCACGAGATCATGACCTGAGCCGAAGTCGGGTGCTTAACCGACTGAGGCATCCAGGTGCCCCACTCAAATAGTGGACTGCAGAGCACAGAAGACCAAAGGATGTAAAACCCAGAGGGTAGGCTATTGGCAGTTTTAAGAAATGAAACTATTATTATTTGTTCATGGACCGGATACCAAGGTGAGAAAACGGAAAGACATAAAAATAATGAGTCCTACATCTCACTGGTTGAGCAACTGTGAGGCTTAGGTTAATGGAGGAGTTTAACTTTAGTGTGTGTGTGTGTGTGTGTGTGTGTGTGCACGCATGTGCGCAGGTTGCTTTTGTATATGACGTGAGGTAAGATCTGTATGTCTATCCTTATGCCACTATCACGTTGTGTTGGTTACTGTTGCTTCCTACTCAGTTTTGAAAGTAAAAAGTGTGAGTTTTACAGTTGTTCTTTTTCAAGATTGTTTTGGGTAGTATGGGTCTCTTGCAATTCCATATGAAATTTAGAATCAGCTTGTCAATTTTTAGAAAGAAGTCAGCTGGAATTCTGATAGCAATTGTGTTGAGTCTGTAGATAGCATGGGGAGTGACAGTCTAGCTATAAAGCTTTGTCAATTTTGTTAATCTTGTCAGGTAACCTTTTTTCAGTTTTGTTGGTTTTCTTCACTGTTCTTCTGTTGTCTATTTCATACATTTCTGGTCCAATATTTATTATTTCCTCCTTCTGCTTCCTTTAGGTTTAATTTGTTCTTTGTCCAGTTCATTATGGTGGTAGTTTAAGAAATTTATATTATTCATTTCAGACACTTTTTCATGTTTAATATAGGCATTTACCTCTGTAAGATTCCCTGAAGCATGGGGGAATCCCAAATCTCTTGGCATGTTATATCTTCATTTTTGTTCACCTCAAAATATGTTCTAATTCTTTTTTTAATATCTTCTTTGACACATTAGTTATTTAGTAGTGTTTTGTATAATTTCCACATGGCTGTGATTTTCCCTAGTTTCTCTGTAATTGTTTGCTAATTCAAACAAATGTGATCAGAGAACACACTTTCTATTATTTCTATCCTTTTAAATTTCATGAGGTTTGATTTACAGTCCAGCCTATGGCCCATTCTGGAGAACATTCCTAAACATGGGCAATTGAGAAGAATGTATATTGTGCTTTTGTTTGGTAGAGTGTTCTGTAGATGTCTGTTAAGTCTAGTTTGCTGATATAATTGTTCAACTATTCTATTCTTCTTGGCCTGCCTAGTTTTTCTATTCATTATTGAAGGAGGGATGCACTAGATTTAATAGTGTTTCCTCAAAACTCATGTGTAAACAAAACCTCAGAATGTGGCCTGTTTTGGAAATATGGTTTTTAAAGACAGAAACAAAAGAAAAAGGCCGTGTAAAGACAACGAGATGGGTATTTTACTGCTATGAGCCAGGGAATGGCAATGGTCACCAACAACCACTAAAAAGTAGGGGAGGAAGCACAGAATCTTTCCCAGTTCCCTCAGATGGAACATGGGTCTGCAGACACCTTGATTTCTGACTACTAGCCTTTGTAACTATGAGATAGAGAATAAATGTGTGATTGAAGCCATCCAAATTTATGGCAATTTGTTACAGCAGATTTAGGTACTAATATATAGATTTTGGTGCTGGGAAGTAAGGTATTGCTGTAGCAAATACCTAAAAATTGAAATAGGGCTTAGGATTGAGTAATGGCTAGAGGTGGAAAGAGTTTTGGAGTGCATGATGGAAAAATAGCTAACCTGCCTTGAAGATTTTCATAGAAATATAAATGTCAAAAGTGACACTGCTGAGAGCTCAGAAGGGCACAAGGAGAGCCGTAGAGAAGGATCCTGTCATCTTAAAGTACACGTAGGGTGTCCTGAACTGAATGTGGTTGGAAATATGAATACATAAGGCACTTTCTGGAGGAAGTCTCAGATGGAAATGGAGAACATGTGTTGGACACTGCAGAAAAAACAACCCTGGCTACTAAGTGGTAGAAAACTTGGCAGAATTTCATCCTACTGTTGGGTGAAAAGTAAAACTTGGAAGTGATGAACTTGGAATGATGATATGCAGCTGAAGAGATTTCCGCGCAAAATGTGGAAGATGTGAACTATTTTCTTCTTAATGCTTACAGTAAAATGTGAAAGAAAAGAGATAAATTGATGGAAGAGCTGTTAAATGAAGAGGAGCTGGCACTTTATGATTTGGAAAATTCTTAGCTTATCCGGGTAGTTGCTCTGGAATCGGGATCAAGGGTGTGGATGGAAAAACTTTCTGGGCACATGAAGTATGAGATTCATGGATCCAACTGACCATCTCAGCAGAAGTCAGGAATAGAGATGGACTTTCCCAGAAAGCAGCTATGAAGCATCCTCCTTTGTAGTGGATGAGTCCTCTTGACATCCACAGAAGCACAAGATTTTTGAGAATATTATATAAGTAGAAATACTGTCACCTTATACTGGAGAAGACAAAGACAGGAAAAAATATTTAAGGAAGGCTAGAAGATTTCTGGGATTCCATAAATAGGAAATGGGCTGCCCAGAAGGCAGGGGACCACTGGCACAGGTCAGGGCAAATTTTTGTCCACAGGCTCTGAGGCTGGGGCACCAAGGTCTCAATGGAAACAGAGTTGGGAGCTTTATACTACAGAGGATTATTCTTGGGCCTTGAAAGCTAATGAATTTTGCCCTGCTGAATTTTGGACTTGCTCATTACCTATAACCACTCTCTTCCTTCTAATATCTGCATTTTGTAATGGGAATGCCAATCCTATGCCCTTGTATTTTAGAATAAAATAGCCGGCCTGAAATAGCCTAGTGTTACAGGGCCACAGATGGAGATCATTTCTGTCCAGGATGGATCATACCCAAGAATCATCCATATCTGAAAAGATGATAAAATTTGGAACTTTTTGAGTTTATGTTTAGATGGGATTTGGATTGTAGAGTTGATACAGGAATGGGTTAAGACTTTTGGAGATGTTGGGCCTGTATGAATGCATTTTTCAAATGGAAAAGAAATGAATTTATGTGGGGCAGAGAATGAACTCTATTGGGTTGAATAGTGTTCCCACCAAAATTCATGTCCACTCAAAACCTTACAATGTGACCTTACTTAGAGGTAAGGTCTTTGCGGATGTACTTGGATGAGATTGTATCTTACTGGAAATATCAAATGGACATCAATGACTGGCATCCTATGAGAAGGCCATAGGATGTGGCCAATGTGAAGACACACAGACACAAAGGGAAGAAGACCACAGACAGATAGAAAAGGAGACTGAATTTAAGCTATTACAAGCCAAGAAATATCATGGCTGGTCCACAACCAAAAGAGGCTAAAGGCAAGGAAAGATTTTTCCTTTCCTTAGTGCCTTCACAGGGAGCATGGCACTTACAGCACCTTGATTTGAGAAGGCTAGCCTGCAGAGGTGTGCAAGGATAAATGTCTTTTGTTTTAAGCCATGAGGGTTTGTGGTCATTCGTTATGGTAACCCTAGGAAATCAATCCAGAGTGTCTCCTTACTATTGTTGAATTGTCTTTTTCTCCATTCATTTGTGTCACTTTTTGTTCTATGTATTTTGATGATATTATTTGGTACATATATGCATAAAATGTTATATCTTCCGCGAGTATTGACCCTTTTTTTGTAACAGTTGATTCTTTTTTTTTTTTTTTCCTCTAGGAACATTTATTTTTGTTTTAAGGTCTATTTTGTCTGATATTTGTATAGCATTCCAACTAATTATTATTGAAGTCTACTCTCTATGACCACCTTCATGGCCTCTACTGTGACCTTCTGTAGTCTCAACACTGTATTCTCAAAAAAGCATCCAGAGAGATCATTGTAAATATAAATCAGATATTACCAATCTCCTATTGTAAATCTCGTAATGCCTTAACCATTAACCCAAAGGAAAAATAAATGACCTTAATCTGTAAGTGATACTTGTCTCAATATCATTTGCATTTCTAATATCCCTTCCTAACATTTTTTTCCTATTTACTCTGCTCCAGCCACATCAGTCTCCCTCTGTCATCCAGATACAGAAGGCACACTTGTGGCATAAACTCTGTGTATTTGTCCCTCCTCCCTGAAACACTCTTCTCCCATTAATACATATGGCTGTGTCTTCAACTCCTTCATATCTAATTTTCTCTATGTGGCCTTCTTTGACAGTTCTTTCCATTACATGAGTATAACTGCTTGTCTTTACTACTTTACTTAATGTTTTTTAGTTATAAGTTTTCTGATATAGCATATAATTTACTTTAAAGGTTAGTTTTTTATTGCCTGACTCACAAAAGTAAAATGAGAGCCCTAAGGAGGTAGGGACCTTTATTTATAATTAATTTATTCCAGTGATTAGAGCATTGTCTGCACATAGCATATGTTCAATAAACTTTTGTTAAATTAACTCAATGATCTGCTACTATTTCTTGTCTCTGTTTCTATTTCAATATATATCACCCTTTAAAAAAAAACAACAACTATCCACTGTTACCATGAGTTTTAGATCAACTCTTTCCTAGAAGTTTTTGCCTCTATTTTAATATGAAAAAATAGCAAAATTGAAGGGTGGATGTGTTTCTGAAGTTTGATGTCACATATCAGTCTAATCCTTTAATTAAGAAACAAAGTAAAAGACAGAGAGGCAGAGAGAGATGGAAATATATAGCTAATATTTTTATCTAGAGAAAGGAGGGAAACACTTTGATAGACTAGAGAGAGAGATACGAGTGTCTAGATCTACAGATATTTGCTATTAATAGGTCTACTCACATGGAAAAATGCAATAGTTGTTCAGAAATGAAACTATATAACAAAAGAGTAAGACTTCACAAATATTAAAAAAATAAGCAATAAATAAGTCATAACTGTTATAGCAGAATTAATGAAAAGCCTCTCTATATGATAAAACTGTACAAAATACACCGTTCACACTCAGGAAAAATTTAAAGAATGACAACAGAAGATTCCTATTCACACAAAACCATAATGATGTTCACAGGAACTTCATTACAAGTATGCATTGTTAAAACATTCTGTATGTATAAAATGTCCTTATCTCTAATTCTAGAAAATAAATTTCATGTCTGTCTATCTATTATCTATCTATCTATCTATCTATCTATCTATCTATTTAGAGAAAGGAAGGAAACTCTTTGATATAGAAGTGAATAGTAGCCTTTTCTAACAGTTATACATATGTTTGGGGTCAGTAGACATATTCTAAGAAATGTAATAGTTAATATTCTACCTAATTTTGATTTTCCACTTCAGAAATGTTCTCTTTCATGAGAGGAAACCTGGGAATCTCATATCAGAAATCCTGGACAGGTTATTCTTAATCTAACTATGTGACTAGAAGCTAGCAGAGTTTTTCATGAGGTCCAGTAATTTGTTTGTCCAAGGTCCTCAAGTTTAGTTCTTTAAGGATTTGCAACATTTTTAGCTACTTTCATTTTATAATTATTATAGCTGGAATTTGGAGAAAGGTGTATCAGACGCTGACAGCTAGATGCCACGAGAGGCCTAAGTAAACATTTTTAGATTACTGCAATCAGTGCACATTCTCTTGTCTTGGGCTTTTACATCACATTTGCAGTTAAAAAGTGAAAACCTAGTGGGCCCAAAGCAGACAGTTTCAAGGCAGGCCTGCTGCTATTAGGAGACATTTGAAAGAATCACAAAGGAAGCAATTGTAGCGTAAAGGGCATTACAAGATTTGAAGAGACACTTTCTGTAGAACTCTGATCAGGAGTTTTTATTTCCTTCAAATGTCAGAAAAATTGATAAAACTTTTCCCAGCGCAGCAATTCAGAGGAAGAGAAGGGACTTTGAAAGCAATTGTTTTGCCTATTAGAGAACAACTTCTTTCCTCATGTTTCTGCACACACAGGGATCTGTGCACCAACACACAGAAACAGAAACAACTCAGACTGAAGCAATTCAACTGATACTCTCTATTCTTTAGAGTCTTAACTTTAAAAAGGGCAAACTAAGACAGATGCTTTTCTGCAATTATTATCAATCAGTCCTGACACAGAAAGTGACCCACCCAATGTAGAAGTGGTTTAGATCGATCAGCAAGGTCTCTTACTGAGGTGGGACACAGAAAAGGGACAGAAACTCTTACAGAAAAATGCTGCATGAAAAGAGGATCTAAAAAAGACCAGAACGAAAGTTTCTCATGGCTACATTTAGTTAAAGCCTTAATGCTTTCTTGGGGGGAGAAATTTTTATACTTACAAAATATCTGGTAGCTCTTAATTTGATTTGGGTTCACCGCAAGTTAAATAATTTGTATCTGTATATACTTGATTCTGCTGTGTGGGTCCTTTCGGCTTCGAATGCTGCTGTCATTGTAAATATTACTTTTGATGTTGTGAAAGAATTGTTTCTGGACTTCATGATCTTAACTGACATTAGTAACCTTGAAATCTTAATACCCACAGAATCCTTACTAAATGAGCTTGCATAAAGATAATTTCTGTTTCAGAATACAAACATTTCATGCTTTACCATTGTTTTGGCATTATGGTACAATATATTGTCCTGTTTACTGACTTTATGTGGATACATTACTTTCAGTTAATTTCAATTAATTAATTAAGGTAATACACAGAATATGTTCTGGTTTCTGTCTCGGTTGTGTTCAGAATGGTATTCTCTGAATGACTATATTAAAACTGTATTTTTCACTGAAAAAAAAATTCACATTAACAATGAAAATCTGAGTACAAAGCCAGCAATAGGTATTCTTCAGACGTGTGTTTTATCTTTTAATTTTTGTTCTTTAAACTTCTTTACAAAACCATAATTATATGTGAACCAATGTTCTTTTATTATTTCTTCTTCCATCATGCATTTTGCATTTTATGAAATGCTTTCAGTGCATGACTTTAGACCTCCGTGTTACTATATTTAATAGATGTATCAAAATACATAACCGTTTCCATATTTTTGGGCAATAAACATGTTCTGTGTTTTTAGTTATAAGTAAATATTTGAATGCACTTTATAATCTCATACCTAATTATTTCCTTAAGATATATTTCTGGAGCTTACATATAGGAATATTTTAAAATATCTTGTTAGTTGTGTCTAAATTGTCTGAAAAAGGCAGAAGAGGATGGGGAATTTTAATATTCTATATATTAGAGTAATTATATCACTCTTGCCTGAACAGTATTTGGTACGATATTAGTAAATTGTTTTCTAATTCGATAGGAGCACAGGAAATACCCTTTTATTTCCCTAATGTGATTACGTCACTTCTGGTGAGGTGAAACTTTTTCGCAGTTGATCTGATAAACAGTTCTTTGTTTATTTGGTGAACAATCGGTAATACCTTTCATTCATTTTTCTATTAGAGCATTATTTTTTAAATTTTTTAAATATATTTTTTGTCAAATTAGCTAACATACAGTGTATACAGTGTGCTCTTGGCTTCGGGAGTAGATTCCCATGATTCATCGCTTACATACAACGCCCAGTACTGATCCCAACAAGTGCCCTCCTCAGTGCCCATCACCTATTTCCCTCTCACCACCCTCCATGAACCCTCAGTTTGTTCACTGTATTTAAGAGTCTCTTATGGTTTGCCTTCCTCTCTGTTTGAAAGTACTTTTTTTCCCTTTCCTTCCCCCGTGGTCTTCTGTTAAGTTTCTCAAATTCCACATACGAGTGAAAACATATATCTGTGTTTCTCTGACTTACTTCACTTAGCATAATACCCTCCAGTTCCATCCACATTGCTGCAAATAGCAAGATTTCATTCTTTCTCATTGCCAAGTAGTATTCCCTTGTATGTATAAACTGCATCTTCTTTATCCATTCGTCAGTTGATGGACATTTACGCTCTTTCCATAATTTGACTATTGTTGAAAGTGCTGCTATAAATATTGTGGCAGATGTGCCCCTATTAATCAGCACTCCTGTATCCTTTAGATAAATTCCTAGTAGTGATATTGCTGGGTTGTAGGGTAATTTCATTTTTAATTTTGGGGGAAACTCCACACTGTTTTCTAGAGCAGCTTCACCAGTTGGCATTCCCATCAACACTGCAAGAGGGTTCCCATTTCTCCACATCCTCACTGACATCTGTTGTTTTCTGAGTTGTTGATTTTAGCCACTCTGACAGGTGTGAGGTTGTATCTCAGCGTATTTGGTTTGCATTTCCCTGATGATGAGCAATGTTGACCATTTTTTCATGCGTCTGTTGGCCATCTGGATGTCTTCTTTGGAAAAATGTCTGTTCGTGTCTTCTGCCCATTTCTTCACTGGATTTTTTTTTTCAGGTGTTGAGTTTGGTTAAGTGCTTATAGATTTTGGACACTAACCCGTTTCCTCTATGTCATTTGCAAATATCTTCTCCCATTCCATTGGTGGCCTTTTAGTTTTGTTGAAAACAGGCAACAATCTCTTTGACCTCAGCTGCAGCAACTTCTTACTCGACATGTCTCCAAAGACAAGGGAAATAAAAGCACAATTGAACTATTAGGACCTTAGCAAGAGAAAAATGCTTCTGCACAGCGAAGGAAACAATATTAGAACATTTTTCATTATATGATTTATTCACAGAGGCTATTTCGACTTACGTAATTAAATTTTAGCTAAGTATCTGTGCAGGTCAGTCATCACCCCATCTTGCTGATGTACAGACATCCTTCTCCAAGACTGAAGTTGCATCTACTTCCTTTCCTTTATCTCCCTTTCCTTAATTTCTGGATCTTCCACTTGGAATACTTCTGCCATTTGAGAACAAGTCATTTTTGGCCTATGTTTTTACTCCGGTTGTTTTCTGATGATATTATTGACATGTAATTCTTTATTATATCTGAGAATTGGTTTGGTTTAGGCTTTGAGGTAGATGGCTCCTTTTAGTTTCCCTCTTACCTTCTGCTTTGTGATTAAAGTGCTCAGTAGGAATTTTAATTTCTCACATTTATACTTTATTCCTTCAATCTGTACACACATACAGACACCCCATTTTACTTGTTTTATAATTTTATGCATGTGCGTTTAATATTATATCAATATTACATGAGCTATTATGTATAATGTGACTTTCATCACAGGAAATTTCAAATATACCTAAAAATCAAAGAGAACAATGCAGTAAACTCCAATTGCACACCAGACCGCTTTGACAATTATTGTCATTCTCATCTTGATTTATCTATTTCCCCCCATTTTTTTTTGTTTTCATTGTTGTAGATGTTTATTTATTTTGAGAAAGAGAAAGAGAGTGCAAAGGGGGGTCAGAGAGAAATGGAGAGAATCCCAAGCAGGTTATGCAATGTCAGTGCAGAGCCTGACTCGGGGCCTGATCTCACAAGGCGTGAGATCATGACCTGAGCCAAAAGCAAGAGTCAGATGCTAAACCAACTGAACCACTCAGGTACCCCTGTTTTCATTTTAGATAGAACATTTTCTCAGTAACAGCAAAAGAAAAATTCAAACATACAGAAAAAATGCAAAAGCACTTACATCCTCTACGTACATTCACCACTTGTTAATATATTTTGCTGTAATGTTTGAAAATAAGTGGCGTGAAACTTAAAGACACCACGGTTATTTTATTCTCACATACAATGCCATGTAGCGTCCAAGAATGAAAGCTTTCTTTCACAAAATCACAAAAATTTTCCCTTCCAAGAAATTAAACATTGAAACAATATTATCTCATATCGAGACCATAAATATTTTCCTAGGTGTACCCATCATGTCTTTTTAAAATCTGGTATCAATTCAAGGACGTGTTGATTTTACTATAATAATTTCAGAATCTTAATTTTTTTTTCAGATTTTTCAGAATCTATTTTTTGGTAATTCTTTTTTTATTTTTGAAGAATCTATACGATTTGCCTAAAAAATGTCACAAAAATCTCCATTTATCTGATTATTTTCATGTAAATAAATTCAAAGAAAACATTTGGCAAGACAACTAGAGGGGTGAATTGCATTACGTTAAAAGGATATGTGTCAATTTGTCTTATAGGTTGAACTAAGAGTATTCACCTTAATTAAGGTGGTCTTTACCAGCTTTTTCTGGAAGTATATTACATTGCCTTCCCCTTTGGAATTTACACTTAAACTGTGTGAAGCTCTTTGAATGTCATATTTGGCAGTAGTTGAAGTTATGAATTGCTTGAATTAATTCAGGTAGCAATTGTCTGAATCAATTAATGCGCTGTTGATTACAAAATGATTATTGTCTACTTTTCTCATCCCTTCTATATTACCTGGCATTTTTGTGTAGGCAAATTTCCTCCACTTTCTTCTATCTCCTTCATAGTTTCCCCTGCAAAATGATGTGCTCATGGATTCTTTCTCTAGTCAAGTTTATTAAAACATAATTGCCGTTATTCTTTTTGCTGGTACAGTTTCCTCAAATTTAGCCAATGGAAGCCTTCACATTAGCTGTAGTGTCTTTTTTGATACATTTGTCTTTTGGCATCTTAATTTTAGTACCCATAAGATGCTCCAGCCTCCTTTTTAACAAAATAGTTTTACATCCCCAGACAAGGCCCTGGGTGGCACAGTTGGTTAAGCATCAGACGCTTGATTTGGCTCAGGTCATGACCTCATGGTTCCTGATTTCCCGCCCCATGTCAGTCTCTTCACTGACAGCATGGATCCTGCTTGGAATCTCTCTCTCCCCTCTAGTTCTGCCTCTCCCCCCCTTTCTGTCTCCCTCAAAATAAATTAACATTTAAAAAAATAATTTTTTTACAGCCCAAGATCTATATTCAATACCTTCTTCATGGAGCTCTGGTTCCTTTTATTGGGAATGGTATTTAGATAACAAGAGCTGAGTAGTTCTTTTGCTTATTGCTACAGGCATGTTATTTCTTCTAGGCTCTTTCACTGGACAAAATTAAGGGAGGTATTGATTTATTTTTTTAAAGATCATGGCTTCATACTGATTTCTCCAGTTTCAACTTATGGTTACAGGATTTTTCTTCTTCTTCTGTCATTCCAAATATTTACTCTCTTGCTGCCACAGATAAAATGCTGGTTCCTGACATCTCCCTATTTAATCATTTGTCCTATCTTACGATGGACAGAAGATGTTTCTAATCATTATACTGATAATAATACCACAGAAGAATCTTAGTAAAAAAAAGATGATGATTACTTGGCAGATTATTTGTCTAAGGTGCATACATCTGAATGCTGTGCTCAAAATGTTGCTGAAATTAATTGCATGTGGTTTGCATATAACTTTGCTGTAATTCAATACATACTGTGGTTAATTTTTTACTTTTTAATATTCAGTTTTATATTTTACTTTTTTAGCCTTTTTATTTTTCAAATTATATATTATAGGCATAAAATGATGTATCCACCATCCAAGGCCCATACAGAATGGACCCTTCTGTCTAAAAACTAACAACAACAACAAAAATAGTCAACAGACGTGAGAATGATCCCGGGAAGAAATATAGACAAAGACAAATTAACACACCAGTATTATAAATGCATGATACAACTTCAAAGCAGAGAGTGAAAAAGCAGGAACTGACTTAAATAACTTTCAAAAATCAAGTTTGACTGGACACTGAAATGCCAAAGATCGAAGGAACTGAGCCCAAACACTGTTCTGGTTCTGGTAAATGTGTTTCTCACAGAGGACAAGTTAGTAATTCTGAAGCTAGTGTTTTCATATCCCAGGGTTACGTGTACTATAGATGTACATTACATATACTATAGATAATGGAAGCCAGATTTCTCAGAAAGAAGTTACAAATAAACAAGAAGGAAAGCTAGAATGAACCATACATTACTGGATTAGGGCCAGAGATATCAGCAGGAAGTCATGTTTAACAAAACCACATGTAGATAAGTGTGTACATATGCATTAGTATACTTACTTAAATCTAGCTCTTTCTGCTGAGAAGACCCACCAGCAGCAGTAAAAATAGCCATTGAAAGTAAACGGCCACAGGCTTTCATGGAGAATGGCCAATTCTGGGACTGGGTGAGGGACTATACAATACGATCCTGGAACATATACCCAAAGAGAAGGGCACTGAGCTCCACCTTTTGCTGTGGGATAGTTGGGAATTGAGGTAGGGAATATCTACATAAATTATTTATATTTGTCTTTTCTTTCATATATATTTACTAATGCAGGTATTTATTTGTGTCTGTGTAGAATTGTGGACATTCATTTTATTCTCTGGGTTATAATTTAATATTATCATTATTTATTTGGGTGCTCAAATTGTATCAGATTTGGACATTTGGGGACCCTTTGGATTTGCTGCCATGCCCTTTGACATGCCCTAGTCTCAGACAGAAAGAAGGAAATCTTTGGATCATGGGGCCAGGAATGTTTTTCTTATGGAACACCCTCCACAGGGAAGCATGAAACCGGGTTACAAGTGTCGTTTCCCTCTAGTATAAAATTATTTGAGGAATAATGCTTCAGTGGAAAAAAAAATAACATCTTTCCAAATTGCTTTGACTCTAAATTAATTTCTCCTCAGTCTTCTTTTTTAATTGGTAAAAATTAAAGCAAATACGTCTGACATTTTACTGTAGCATTTGTTGTAGTTTTATTGAAGTACAACACACAAATAAAGTCTGTCGATAATGGAAATTGTACCAGGATGAAAATGATGAACATCTGCTCTGATATGAAAAACGAGTATTCTAATCAAATAATTTTGCTTCTTAAATAATTCATGGAAAGATACAAGATTAGAATAAGTATTCATTGGTAAACTCCAAATTCCATAAAAGCCAGTTTATTTCATTTTAAACAAAGGGGATAGAAAGTTTTAAATATAACAATGCCGACAAAATGGTGCAGCTGCTGATGGCACCACATATATCTGTGAGACAAAATTGCCAATAAAATTGTATTCCTCTCCACATTATTGGAGTTTGAAATATATTTAGGAACACTCAGTGCTAATTACAGTACATGGTGCTTTTACTAAAGTATGGGCATTTGACAAACATTCCCAATTATTCTCCTTAGGTGAAGTATTTGTACAATTTGCCATCTAAAAATAGATAATATGGTATTTAAAATTGTGTTTCAAATTAGGTATACGGTGATCTGTCTTTTAATTTTTTAATTGTGAAATGTAATACATATGGTGCAGTCCACTGACTGTTAATCAACAATGTAATAAATTCTTAAAAATTGAACAGACTCGAAACCATCATTACAGTCAAGAAATAATACATTCATGATATCCCCAAAGCCCTTAAAATAACTCTTCCCAATTACTCACACTCCTTTAACCCCATAGGTGACCATGCCATGATGTTTATGACAATAAACCTCTATTTTTTTTAGCATGATATCACCTATGTCATTATACAGTACAGTATACATTTGCTGTTATTTGAGTTCAGGACATCATTAAATGGGATTTCTTTTCTGGTTGCTTTTGCTAAGCATTATGTTGTTTAAATTATTCTTGTGCGTAACGGCAGATTTTTTCCCACTGCTGTATTTGTTTGCATAGAAACATAAAGTGGAATAGAATAGAATAGAATAGAATAGAATAGAATAGAATAGAACAGAAATAAAACTAAGCTATTCCTTGTTTATGGCTAATAAGAACAAAGTTGAAACTTTTTTTTGCCTCTATTCTGAGTTTGTAATTGGACATTATTCCAGAGTATAGTTAAAGAAGTGGAAATGTTGAATCAGAAGAGATACAAATCTTAAACCTTGTATAAACACCATACTGTTTTCTAAGGTAGTTGTTTCAGTGTATATTCCTATCAGTTGAAAGTCCAAGGGGTCCTACTTTTATGCAAACACACACACACACACACACACACATATAGATGTGTGTATATATATATATATATATATATGTAAATATGTATATATATGTATATATAATATATGCAATAGTGTATACATAATAAATATAATACAATATATAATATTATAAACATAATTATATATATACACATATATAATATATGTAATGCAACTGTTATTGTGTGAGCCATTCTACTGACTTTTTGAAAATAAGAGGGTCATGGGAATCCTAAATTTATAGCCAATTGGTCAGAAACACAGCTCACTTGGGTACTACCAAAGTGTAGCTAGTGTGTGAAGTACAGAAATTCTTGTTGAAGACTGTGCCCTTTTACTTGTAGGGTCTGTACTAACTATGGGTGGTCCGTCCCAAAATGGAATTGTAGTACACCCTAGTTAGGTTTTGAACAGAATAGTGCACCGTATTGATTGGCCAATAGTCTCAGGATCTGACAGTCTCAGGATGTGACATGTGGTCCCTAGGGGCTACTGCAACTGAATGTAATGTAAGAATCATGGGGGTAGTAAGTTAACTTTTTAAATCAGTTGCACAAGTTAAAATGAGAAGGATGTGCTTTTGAATATTTCTGTCTTATATCCTTGATAGCCTTTACTTATTTCCGCAGTCCCTTTCATATATTGTTTTTTTGAAAGAGCTTTCTAGATAGTCTTTATATCTCAATCCTTCCTTAAGATTCTTCTATTGTCCCAACCTTATTTCAGTATATATTGATGTCTAACTGATTTCCCCATGTCATCCTTGCTTATAAGCAATCAGGTTGATAATTATGATTAAAACTTTTTATTGGCTTCCATGACCTTAGAAGATGGTTAAATCACTGTCATATGACTTAAAGATCCTTCATTACGTGGATCCTACTATTTTCCAGAGTTCTTTTTCTAGACTTTCAAAGTGCAATGCTGCTACTTTGAATTTAAGTTCCTCAAATGGTCCATCTTTTCTCTTGTCAAGATAAGTGGTTTTATCTGCACAAAGCATTCTTCACTCACCTATTTTCCTAGATGTGAATGCACCAAGTAGCTTATAAATACTATGATTTTAATTTATAGCCAGGTAAACAGACAGGTGACTTTCATTAGTAACTGCTTGAGGGGTATAGGTTTTAAGTAAGCTGTACAATTAGGGAATGACCCTGAAACTTCAAGTTTCAATTTTCTGTAATTCTTTATTTGATGAATACATTGGTTTTGTGCATAAATACCTAAAATTTGAGAACTATAAGACAAATTTCAAAGTTCTCTGAAATATATCATACCAATTATTTGAATTACACTTTTACAGCAAGAAAAAAATATCTCTAAGTTATTAGTCAGTGTTGCCAATGGGCTATTCTTGAGAGGTGTGTGTGTGTGTGTGTGTGTGTGTGTGCATGTCTGTGTGTGTGAAGAGTCTAGTAAATGTCCTCCAGATGGTACGATGGGTAGAGGGATTTGCTGCCTTTTTTTCTTAGCATTAAAGCCCTGGGTATCCCCGTGGCTATGCATGAGGAAGGTATCCCTGTGGCTATGTGTGAAGTTTAAAAGCTTTATTCTTGTTTTGTAAAAGTTTCTTTTAGCATAGCAACATTCAGAGATGAATCTAAAAGCAAAATAACTTTTAAGCTTGGAGTTCTTCTATGAAGATTACTTTCTTTGGTAAAAAGAATCCCAAATAGTGCCTGAAAACAGGTCTCCATGGACACATTTTATGATTTGAAAGACTTTTTTTTTTTCTTTTTCTTAGAAAGGCTGTTTGCAAGCCTAAATAACTAACTTTAGCGAAACAGAAAAGGAGCTCACCAACTTTGGAAAGTAAGAAAATCATCTTACGTTGTCTGCTGCCTATCTACAACTCAGCTGTCAGAATGAGAGAAATAGCACCTATGATCAAAACCACATAACTTTCTAAATACCAATCTCTAAGCATATAGCAAAAACAAACATTTTCAGCCCATCAGTTTGTCATGTTAATTTAATGATTTTTGAAGTTTCTCGTCCTGTATTTATTCTGAATGTTTTTTTTTCCCTCTCTTTTACTAAAATAGACATCTTCTCCATACCTGTCCAGACCCTCCTGGTCTCTTTCACCTCTTTCTTCAGTCATCACGTGAGTTGTAAACTTTAGACAATATCTTACTCTGTTACCATTTCTGCAGTCCATCTTGCATCATACTCCAAGCCATCTCAGTTGACGTGAAAAGTTCTAGAAACCCACTTTGTGCCCAGGCATGCACAACCCAAAGATGGAGGTGAGGTAACTGTGCAGGGGGTAAACATTGATTCATAGGGAATGTGACCTAATAAATAAATAATTGCCTCTTCTCCATTCCCCATAAAAAGGACAATTTTAATGTTGCCTCTTTGATGGTCCCAAAGTAATAAGCAGCTAGTTGCCCACAGGGAAGTCCAGCTCACTGAGACATCATTGTCATGGCTCTCCTTCTCCCTCCCCCTCTACGCCCCCGCCCCCACCTTTCTCTCCTACTGCCCTTATTCCCTTTCCCAAGAATCGCATCTCTCACAACGCCCACCCAAATACTCTTACATATGCATTTTTTCAGTCTCTTATTTCTAGGGGATTAAGCTAAAATGTCACCATTGCATCTAAGAAGTCATAAATATTTTAAGTTGTACTTATTAAATACATTGCAAACCTGTCCTGTTGTCCTATTCCCGGTGACACTAGTATCACAACTTTGGAGCCTCACCATCCGACAATAGCCTCCCTGTTTTCCTGTTTTCCTTATACACATTCTCCAGATTCTTCCATTACTGTCAATGTTTTCTCTCCAAAAAAAGCAAGCCCTACCCACTTCCCTTTATCTACTCTACAGTGATTAACATCTTAGACATTTAGCAAGATTTATAAAAAACTTTATAAACCAGTCAATGGCTACTTCTCTAACATAATCCTCTTACATCAATGTCCTGTTTCTTAGCACCTATATAATATATTTGCAAATAACAAGAACTTCTAGAAAGGTAAGCATGGGTTATTTTATAAATGACGCTTTATATTCTAATAAGGAATTAAGTATTAATCAGAATACATATGTATATACTGGCAGCATTTGCTTATATCTTTATACCATTGGCCATAGGAATATTACCCCCTTTCTAATACATTTATCATCCTCAAAACATATTCAGACATTACTTACTCTGAAAAAATAGCTTTGCTCACCTCACTTGATAGTTGGATTTAACCATGTTTCTGTACTGTTCTGAACCTGATTCTCCATATGTTATATCACAAATCCTTTTTCCTTCTTTCAGATATTTGTTGAATTGAATTGTATGTGTTAACCAGAAAAGAAAAATCTTTATATTTCTCTTTCTTAGTGATAGCTCTAACATGTAATCTTTATAATTTACTCAAAAGGTTAATTCTACATCAGCCTGCAATACCTCCTAAGAGATTCCTTTCTGCATTTGGTAGGTACTTGGATAAAATGACATTTATTAAGACCTTCATTGTACATTGTGCTGAAAATTGAAGAAAAAGATAATTAAGGAAGAATCCCTTTCAGTTTTTTATACTAACACCTCCGTTTAGATTTTCTATGTAAGTAATGGGGAGAGGCCACTCATACAAAAACCACTGAGAAAACATTACGGAATGCACAAAAGTAATCATGTGAGTAGTATAAACAACAAATTATTAGTATTTCAAGTGAAAGATGTATTGACTTTTATTTGTTTGGAAAGGCTTATAATTGATGAGCCGGATGGGCTGATTTATTAATGTCGAAGAATTAATTCAAAAATCCAAAATGGTACTCAAGATGTGACGCACCTGTAATACTTAGTACACATTGGTACGTAAAACATATATATAGTGCTAGAAGGTGCAGAAGAATTAAAATTGAATGGATCAGTAATCAGTAATGAGGGTAGCTCAGTGGATTCTTAAGTATTTAACTATGATAATCTATTCAAAAAATAAGGTGAAATCAAATTTTAAATGGTGAAACACTAATTTTATCTTCTATATCAAGATTTGATTTTTTTCTACCATTTTTTTAATTTCTTGAGGTTCTGGGAAATGAAATATACAATAAAAATATTTAAAAACTCATAGACTACCTCTATTTTACAGATAGTCTGATTACATTCCAAATAAAAACCCAGTTTATAATAAAATTAATTTGAATTAATATAAAATGATAACATATTTTTACATAAGCTAAAAATATATATCATTATTCTATTCCAAACAATATATACTTAATAATTAATATTTGAAAATAAAAAATTTTTAAGTGTATTCAATTTATTTAAATAAATTCAAGTTAGTTAATCTGCAGTGTAGTATTGGTTTCAGGAGTAGAACCCAGTGATTCATCTCTTACATATAACACCCAGTGCTCATCCCAGCAAGTGCCCTCCTTATGCCATTCACCCATCTAGCCCTTCCTCCACCCACCTCCCCTCCAGCAATGCTCAGTTTGTTCTCTGTATTTAAGAATCTCTTATGGTTTGCCTACCTCTCTGTTTTAATCCTATTTTTCTGTCCCTTCCCCTATGTTCATATGTTTTGTTTCTTAAATTCCACATATGAGTGAAATCATATGATATTTGTCTTTCTCTGAGTGACTTATTTCCTTAGCATAATACCCTCTAGTTCCATCCATGTTGTTACAAGTGGCAAGATTTCATTCTTTTTCATCACTGAGTAGTATTCTATTGTGTGTATATATTATACATATATACACCACATCTTCTTAATCCATTCATCTGCTAAGGGACATTTGGGCTCTTCCCATAATTTGGCTATTGTTGATAGCTCTGCAATAAACATTGGGGTATATGTACCCCTTCGAATCAGCATTTTTGCTTCCTTTGGATAATTACCTAGTAGTGTAATTGCTGGGTCCTAGGGTAATTCTACTTTTAATTTTTTGAGGAACTTCCACCCTGTTTTCCAGAGTGGCTGCACCATTTTTCATTCCCACCAACAATGCAAGAAGTTTCTTCTTTCCTCTCATCCTCACCTACATGTGCTGTTTCCTGAGTTGTTAATTTTAGCCATTCTGACAGGTGTGACATAGGATCTCATTGTGGTTTTGATTTGTATTTCCCTGATGATGAGTGATGTTGGCATCTTTTCATGTGTCTGTTTGCCATCTGGATGTCTTTGGAAAAGTGTCTATTCATGTCTTTTGCCCATTTCTTCACTGAATTATTTGTTTTTTGGGTGTTGAGTTTGACTAGTTCTTTATAGATTTTGGATACTAACCCTTTATCTAATGTGTCATTTGCAAATATCTTCTCCCATTCTGTCGGTTGCCTTTTAGTTTGGTCAATTGTTTCTTTCCCTGTGCAGAAGTTCTTTACCTTGATCAGGTCCCAATAGTTCATTTTTGCTTTTATTTCCCTTGCCTCCAGAGACATTTCTAGTGAGAAGTTGCTGCGGCCAAGATAAAAGAGGTTGCTGCCTATGTTCTCCTCTAGGATTTTTGATGGTTTCCTGTCTCACATTTAGGTTTTTCATCCATTTTGAGGTTGTGTGTGTGTGTGTGTGTGTGTGTGTATGGTGTAAAAAAGACACACTGTAGCAGACACTGATAGCTGACCACACAACAATTGATCACAGATCTCTTCTTCATTAATTAGCTTCCACTCTCCAGATGTAAAAAGTGGGGAATTTTGTATCTACCAAATTCTTGGGGTAGTCATGTGAGTACTATCTGCCCATTAAGATAGAGGGAGAAGTAACACTGAAAGCTTTTAGAAAGACATACCCTATTTAATTAAAGATGTGCCCATAGGTAATATTTGTAAAATTCTTACCTAAGAAATAATTTAAAACTGTCAAAAATAGGTTAAATGGAATGTTCAGTAATTAAGCTCTCCCCTATTTCTTCCTTCTCCCCACTCAATTTTTCCTTTAACTGAGACCAGGTGAGGGCCTGAAATATTGAATGACAGTCATTTCTTGTACTTGTGATTATACTGATAAGCCTAATATAAAAGTTCAATATATCAAAGCTAGTGAAGTAGAAACATACAATTCAGGGTCTTGAATAGCACTGTTGGATCTACAAATCGTTTTTGATTTCATGAATCAGGGTTAAGAATAAATTTCCATGTGTTTTTATCCCCTGTTACCTGAGTTTTCTGTTACTCCATTTATTAACTCGACAAACATTTGTGGAGTTTAGTCAGAGGGTAGAAACATTTGATGTGAATCTGTAATGGTAGTTAAAAATAGGAAAAAATATTTCTGCATTCATGGAGCTAAGCCTGTTGCAGAAAGAAGAACCAAAACTCACAGTCGGTGGAGAATCTGTCACCATATAATAGGGGATAAGGATCTACTTCCAGCCAAGGCAGCATGACTGGAATCGAATTTGCCATTCTGCCTGGAACACTTATAAATCACAAAATATATGAAACAATGATTTTTAGGCATTGGATGGGGCATGACAGTGATGCCTGAGAGACAGGAAGGAAGCATGAGAAATGAAAACATATGTTTACAACATGGCTTGTACATAAATGTTCACAACAGCTATATTGTAAAAGCCAAAGAGTAGAAAGAAAACATATTTCTCCATCAGGTGAATAGGTAAAAGTTTTATGATATATCCGTAAAATGCAATGCTGGTTAGTAATAAAAATGTGTTAACTGTTGATATACCAAACAGCCTAGATTAATCTCAAATTAATTATAGTGAATAAAAGAAGTGAGACCAAAATCAATTATTGATGACATACCATATGATCCCATTCACATGCAGTTGGGAAATCCAAACTAATCAACAATGGCAGAAAGGAGATTCACGGTGCCTTGAGAGGGGGAGAAAGAAGGATACCAGAATGGCATGAGGAAAATTTTGATAGTGATAGATATGGGCATGATCTCAAGTGTGGTGTTAGTATCACTGATATAATACCATCAAATCCCAAATGTCCACAAGTTCCTCAGAAGATAGTGTCTTTCTCTGTGTATCCAATGCCTAACTGCCATCAGGAGCCTCAGATTCTATTTAAAATATATTTTCAAATAATGATAGGTAGACATTATTATTTTACCCTGTGCCAAACAAAGCTTAAGGCTCTGCATGCATTATCTTTGTATGCTCCATAGTTTAGAGCAGAGTTTCTGAATCCAACTTTATATATGTTTGATATTATATAGAGTGACAATATATTTTATATATTTATATATAAAGTACATAAGTATAAATGTATCTATAAAGATACATGCATCTATGAATATGAAGCTATGTATTATAAGAATACACAAACTAATAATTAGAACTGAAATAGAAATCAGAATATAATTAAACACATAAATTTATTAGTTGATGATGAATTTGAGTTTTCTTTTCAATGGTTAAGAATACTCTATTTCATAAACTGCACTTGATACAATTGACAAGCCATTCAGAAGATAAACATGTTGATTCAAATTTCATACCAGATATAAATGTAATTTCTAGATGAATTATATATTAAAGTATAGACATTCATAAATCATTAAAAGTGAAGGTTATTGAGTGCATAGCACAATGAAGTGATGTTGAAGAGTACAATGAAGATTTAAGTGATTTTTTTTTCCAAGGTCTACATTTTTAACAAAACAATCCCTGTTTATACAATTTATTCAAACCCTTTTTGGCTTCCAAGCATTTAATTTTCTGGTCCAATTATGCTGGTAAAAACATGTAAATCTTGAAACACAAACCATGCAAACATTCCTGGCATTAATGGCATTTTCTGGATAATGTGTGTGTGTGTGTGTGTGTGTGTGTGTGTGTGTGTGTGTGTATAGCAATTCCTTTTAATTTTAATTTTTTTCAAGAGTTACGTATAACTCTGAAGAAAAAATATTTATAAAACATGCAATTAAATTTAGTTTAAAAACTCACCACATGTCTCCAGATTTGGTATTTGTGTTTAACTTCATTTTTCATTTTTTTAATAGTGTTCTGTCTTAGTTCATTAACATAGAATAAATGAAATTTTAAAGGAACATATTTATTTTGGTTTCCCAAAACAAGCCAAATGCAATCTGCCAATTTGTTCTGTAAATAGGACACATTCACATCGTGCACATATTCCATATTCATGTTCCTTTTAAGACATTTTACAGATGGTGAACTACCTACATACAGACAATAAGAAAAATTTAGATTTTTTTTTTAATAGGACACCATCACTATACTTCCATATTGATCCTGTGCATATTTATGAGCCTCTGACAAGGTGCACAAGGGACATGTGCCATTTCTTTTCCTGCAGATTGGATTTTCATTTCTCTGAGAGCATAAAGCTATGTGTTGGCTATATTTATATGTCTGACCAAAGCAATCACATATTTTCATGTGATATATTTTTTCTGGCTTTTCCAATAGGCACTTATGTAGCGTTGTCTCTCTAAAATAAATAGTATTTAATCTAATTGGACAATGTATAAATATATGTTAAATATTTTCCCAAGTAGCAGGTTAAGGAAATAAAACAGTGGGAAATATAGTAAAACAAGTTGTTGTTTTTTGTTTTTTTTTTTTTTTTTACTTTTTTTAATGTTTATTTATTTTTGAGAGAGAGAAACAGAAAGAGAGAGAGAGAGCACAAGCCGGGGAGGGGCAGTAGGAGGGAGACACAGAATCCAAAGCAGGCTCCAGGCTCTGAGCTGTCAGCACAGAGCCCAATTCGGGGGCTCGAACTCAAACTGTAAAATCATGACCTAAGTCAGAAGCTAAACCAAATGAGCTACTCAAGCACCCCTATAGTAAAACAAGTTTTATAGAAATATGATATTTGCTATCAAAGTAGTTGTTGAGATTTGAAATATCTTCACTGCATTTTGTCCGTCATTTGGCTTAAATTAAATTGGTATCTACACCACAAATATGTCTACAATCTCTGATAACTTACATCAAATCTGCTCCTTTAAGAAACTAAAAGATAGCAAAACCAAATGGATCCTTTCTATCTTTTCTATTAGCATATATGTAAACAAAATTATATTTATAACATCTGTATTTTTGTAAACATAATAATTTTTACCATTTCATTTTTATCATTAAAATTGAATTTCACTGGGAATGACATTTAAAGAAAAGTACTGCCTTGTAGTAAGTTTCTTCCATCAGAATTAATGTAAGATCCAGTTGATTTCCTGGCCACATGACTCCCACGTAAACAGTGAAAACATAATGGAAGGAACTACCTTACCTTCCCACTTACAGTCATGGTCCATTTGTAAATCATAAGCATCAGCAATTTTTACAAATGCCTTTGATAGTCTGCATACACATGTAAATGCTGGAGAAAGGAAAGGGAAACACATTTTACTTATCATAAAGCTACAGTGAGTTCTCAGTATGGCCCAGATAGTCTACTGATTAATTACACTGATCTGCCCAGATGTTTGCTTGGTCTGAATAAATAAGCCTGCTATTATAGCATTACATGGACACAATTTTAGCATGTAGGTATATTTGGACATGGCTTGTTTTATGAAAATTATGTCATACAAGTGAAATGGTAAGGCATCTTTTGTCTTACTTTTAAATTAATCAGGACTGTTTTCACTTTAATTTAAAGTATTCTAAAATTATTAAAACACTTTTCTTTTACCATTTTTAATTGGCAAATAAAATATGTAAGCCACTACAGCAAATACGCAAATCCATATTTGCATCAATCAAGATGCACGCCAAGTGTAATGTAAATACTTAGATCACAAAAAAATGGCAGAAGAATATCAAGGTAGCAGCATAGTTTTTGACTCTTCCCACGTCTCAAAAAAAAAATGATAAATAAGATGGAATATCTAGGATACCAAAAGATAAGCTCCAACAGAAGTCATTCAACAGCTAGGTGCCAAGGAAGGCCCACAAAGCTCACAATAGGATGGGAATGAAAAGGTCAAAACCACACAGAGGTGAGGCAGAAGAGAGGACCTGCAGGTTTGAGCAGGTGTGCAGGGATAATGCAGGAAAGACAAAAGGGGCTTGCAAAGGCCAAGTGCAGAAGCCCCAGAATCATCCACAGGTGTTCTTCAAAACAAGAGGATCTCCTGCAGCATAGAATTCTCAGCAACAGATCTGAGAAAAAATTAACGAACCTGGAAGAAGTGCTACAGTCCTCAAATTGTGAGTTAACACAAAACAAACAAACCAGAGTCCTCAAAGGGGTTTGTTAAAAGATCAGCAGTTTGTGGGAAATTCAAGGAGCTCAAAAATACCAAAAAGAAAAACATTCATTTGGAGAGAATAAACTTTTGGGGAGTGGAGGTGGGTAACTGCTAGTGGTCTGTCTAAATTTATTTAGGGTATGAACACTAGGAGTAAAGATGAACCGATCTTTAACTAGTCGTGGGAGGCATCCAGAGAGAGAGCTCAGAATTCTCAAAGTGGCTACATGGAGTGAAAAACATTCCTAAGCATTTTATTCAGAATGACAACGAATTCACACAGAGGTCTGTGATTTGTATCAGACAATCCGAGATACAGGAAATTTTCTTCCTGAGAAAACTTCCTGAGAGACTTCCTGAGAATTCCATCTTGGAAACAAAAAGTCTTGTGTTTTTGTGCCAAGATAATTAATTACAATTTTTGCTTGACCAAATACTTGTTCACATTTCTATCAAAATGGAATGTTTAAATATAGTAAATGGCATGATTGCTCAAACTGGTTTGGTTATTGGAGTGTTTGTATCTTTCATTGTTTGACTCCGTGAAATTCATGGGGATAAGAATGTAGTCAGATGATCCAGGTTTTTGTTTGTTTGTTTGTTTTTATTTAAATCCCAGTTAGGTAACATACAGTATAGTATTATTTTCAGGTGTACAATTTAGTGATTGAACACTTACATACAACACCCAGTGCTCATCACAGCAAGTGCCCTCCTGAATCTCCATCACCTATTTAACCCATCCCCTCCACCCCCTTCCCCTCTGGTACCCGCCAGTTTGTTCTCTATAGTTAATAGTCTATATCTTGGTTTGCCTCTCTCTCTTTAATATGGCTTCTGTATATAATGCTTCTATAAACATCAGGGTGCATTTATCCCTGTAAATTAGTATTTTGTATGCTTTGGGTAAATACCTAGTAGTGCAATTGCTGGATCCTAGGGTGATTCTATTTTTAACTTTTGGAGGAACCTCTGTCCTGTTCTCCAGAGTGACCTCACTGGTTGCATTCCCACCAGAAGTACAAGACGGTTTCCCTTTCTCCATATCCTCACCAACACCTGTTATTTCTTGTGGTGATTTTTGCCATTCTGACAGGTAGGAGGTGATATTTAACTGTATTTTTGATTAGCATTTCCCTGATGTTGAGTGAGGTTGAGCAGATTTTCATGTGTCTGTTGGCCATCTGGTAGTCTTCTTTGTAAAAAATGTCTATTCATGTCATCTGCCCATTTTTTTAATTGGAATATTCATTTTTTGGGTGTAGAGTTTTGTAAGTTCTTTATGTATTTTGCATACTAACCCTTTATTAGACACGTCATTTTCAAATATCTTCTCCCATTCTGTAGGTTGTCTTTTCATTTTGTTGGTTGTTTCCTTTGCTGTGCAGAAGCTTTTTATATGGATAAAGTCTCAACAGTTTATTTTTGCTTTTGTTTCCCTTGCCTCAAGGGACAAACCTAGAAAGAAGTTGCTACAGCCAATGTCAAAGAGGCCTGTATGTTCTCTCCTTTAGGATTTAATGTTTTCCTGTCTCACATTTAGATCTTTAAACCATTTTGAATTTGTTTTTGTGTATGTTGTAAGAAACTGGTCCAGTTTCTTTCTTTTGCCTGTGGTTGTCCAGTTTTCCCAACACCATTTGTGAAGAGACTGTTCTTTTCCCATTGGATATTCTTTCCTGCTTCATTAAAGATTAATTGACCATAGAGCTGTGCATTCATTTCTGAGTTTTTTATTCGGTTCTCTTGATACATGTGTCTGTTTCTGCACCAGTACCATACTATTTTGATTGTTATGTCCTCGTAATATAACTTGAAGTCCGAAATGAAATTGTGATGCCTCCAGCTTGACTTTTCTTTTTCAAGGTTGTTTTGAATATTTGGGGTCTTTTTTTGGTTCCATACTAATTTTAGGTTTGTTTTTTCTAGCTCTGTGAAAAATGCTGTTGGTATTTTGATATAGATTGCATTAAATGTGTAGATTGCTTTGTGTAGCATAGACATTTTATCACTATTTGTTCTTCCAATCCATGAACATGGAATGCCTTTCCATTTCTTTGTGTCATCTTAAATTTCTTTTATCAGTATTTTATAGTTTTCAGAGTACAGGTCTTTCACCTCTGTGGTTAGGTTTATTCCTGGGGGCATCTTACAGTTTTTTGTGCAGTTACAAATGGGATTGATTCCTTAATTTCTCTTTCTGCTGCATCATTGTTCTTGTGTAGAAATACAACAAATTTTTGTATGTTTATTTCATATCCTGTGACTTTATGAATTCGTGTGTCAGTTCTAGCAATTTTTGGTGGAGTCTTTTGGGTTTTCTATATAGAGTATCGTGTCATCTCATAGTGAAAGTTTTACTTTCAAATAGTGAAATTTGTATTTCTTCCTTGCTGATTTGGATAACTTTTATATCCTTTGGTTGTCTGGTTGCTGTGGCTAGGACTTCCAGTACCTTGTTAAATAATAGTGGTGAGCGTGGACAGCCCTGTCTTGTTCCTGAACGTGAAGAAAAAGCTCTCGGATTTTTCCCACTGAGGATGATATTAACTATGGGTTTTTTGTAGATGGCCTTTATGATTTTGAGGTATGTCCCCTTTAAGCCTACTTTGTTGAGGGTTTTTTTTTAAAGAATGGATACTGTACTTTTAAAATGCTTTTTCTGTATCTATTGAAATAATCATATGGTTTTTATCCTTTCTTTTATTAATGTAGTGCATCACATTGATTGATTTGTGAATACTGAGCCATCCTTGCAACCTAAGAATAAATCCCACTTGATCTTGGTCAGTGACTCTCTATTATAGTAGAGTCTTTATCTCATTTTGGTATCAGTGTACCTCTGGACTCAAAGAATGATTTTGGAAGTTTTTATTTTTGTCTTTGTTTTTTTTTTTTTTCCTATTTTTTGGCATAACTTGAGAAGAATAGGTGTTAACTTTTCTTTAAACGTTTGGTAGAATTCACCTATGAAGCATTCTGGTCCTAGACTTTTGTTTGTTTGGGAGATTTCTGATTACTGATTCAACTTATTTGCTGATTATCATTCTGTTAAAGTTTTATATTTCTTCCTGTTTCAGGTTTGATACTTTATGTTTGTAGGAATTTATCTATTTCTTCTGCATGTCCAATTTGTTGGCATATAATTTTTCATGATATTCTCTTATAATTGTTTGTATTTCTGTAGTGTTGGTTGTTATTTCTCCTCTCTCATATGTGATTTTACTTATTTGGGTTCTTTTTCTTTTATTTTTGATAAGTCTGGCTAAGAGCTTATAAATTTTCTTATTTTTTTTCAAATAACCATCTCCTGGCTTCATTGAACTGTTCTATTGTGTTTTCAGTTTCTCTATCATTTATTTCTTTTCCAAAATTTATTATTTCCTTCCTTCTGCTGGCTTAAGGCTTTATTCATTGTTATTTTCCTAGCTCCTTTAGGTATAAGATTAGGTTGTTTATTTGAGATTTTTTTGTGCTTTTTTAACGTAGGCCTGTATTACTCCATACTTCCCTCTTAGGACTACTTTTATTGCATCCCAAAGATTCTGGACTATTGCGTTTTCTTTATTTTTTTAATTTTATTTATTTATTTTGAGAGGTAGAGAGAGGGCACAAGCAGAAGAGGAACAGAAAGAGAGGGAGAGAGAGAATCCTAAGCAGGTTCCATGCTCAGCACAAAGCCCAACATGGGGCTTGATGTCACAACTGTGAGATCATGACCTGAGCTGAGATCAAGAGTTGGCTGTTTAAACAACTAAGTCACCCAGGCACCCCTGGACTATTGTGTTTTCATTTGTTTCCATGTATCTTTTTTTAATTTCTTTTTTTATTTTTTTCTGGTTTACCCAAGCATTGTTTAGTAGCATGCTGTTTAACCTCCACGTATTTGTGGTCTTTTCATATTTTGTCTTATGGTTAGAAAATATGCATGGTAATATTTCAATCATATATTTTTTTTGTATTTTTTAAGGTCTGATTTGTGACCTAGTACGTGATCTGTTCTGGAGAAAGTCCTGTGTTTGAAAAGAAAGTGTATTCTGCTGCTTTTAGGATGGAATGTTTTGAATATATCTGTTAAGTCCATCTGTTCCATTGTGTTATTCAAAGCCATTATTTTCTTGTTGATTTTCTGTTTAGATGATTTGTCCATTGATGTAAGTGGGGTGTTAAAGTCTCCTACTAGTATTGTATTATTATCAATGTGTTCCTTTATTCTTGTCATTAATTTTTTGTATGTTTGGGTACTCCCATGTTGGGTGCATACATATTTATAATTATTAAATCTTCTTTTTGGATTGTTCACTTTGTTATGATATAGTACACTTCTTCTAGATGACCCAATTTTGAAGAGTGAGAGTAAAACTGTCAGGATAGTTTCCCATGTGGAAATGGTCATCAGAATTCAAAGATAAGCAAAGTTTTGCTTTGAGAAAAAGTACCTTGGAAGTTTGAAAGTAGGGAGTTGTGCCTACTATCTAACAAATCTTCGAGAAATTTAAAGATGGTGTATCTCCTATTTGGCATTCAAAGTGGAGCTGTTACCATGGGTTAAAGTCAACATTTGTCAGTGGTCCTGGGTCAAATTTTATTAATGTTGACTTCAATGTATGTTTTAACAGTCATGTCATATTTTTATGTATTACTACCAGCAGAGTCTATGATCACTCTCTAGAACATCTGACAGATACTGAGTTATCTTATCCACAAAACTAGCCATGTGGCTAGCCAAATATTACACAGGGTGTTTTACTGTGGCTTTTAGTTTTGACAGCACAGGTTCAGGAAAAATCAGTTCACCTTACTACAGAGATGAAATTGAATAAATCAAACCTGCAACCATGACTATGTTGAAACATCATGTTTGAAGGTGAATTTCATTTAGTTGACTATGACAAGTCCATTACTGTGCAGAGTTTGAATGGTGTTGTAGTCAGTTTGGACTGCTATAACAAAATACCATAGACTCCGTGGCTTAAACTACAGACACTTGTGTCTGACAGTTCTGGAAGCTGGGAAGTCCAAGAGCAAGAGTCAGTGGAGGGTGAGAACCCTCTTCTAGCTTGGAAATTGCCACACTCTTATTATGTCCTTACATGTTTTGTTTTGTTTTGTTTTGTTTTTCTTTTTTTCCTTTTATTTATTTGTGTGTTTGTTTTTTTACTTATTTATTGGTGGCATACATGCTGAGAAAGAGAAGAGAAGTTCTGGTCTTTCTTCCTTTTCTTGTAAAGACACTAATCCTACCATGGAAGCTCCACAGGCATACCTCCTCTAAACCTAAGTTTCTCCCACAGGCCGCACCTCCTAATACCTTCACATTGGGGATTAGAGCTTAAAAATAGGAGTTGGAGGGTGTCCAATATTTTTTCTGTAACAAGTCATGTCCTCCCGAGGCCATGTGCATTTGGAATAGAAATGTGACCTTATTTGGAAATAGGATCTTTGTAGATGTAATCGCATTAAGATGAGGGCATACTGGATTAGTGTGAACCCTGATCTAATACTATTGGCCTTTTAAGAAGAGGGAAATTTGGACACAGATAAGCACAGAGGGAAGACGGTGGGAAGACACATGGAAACATACTGGGTAGAAGATCATGTGACAATGGAGGCAGAGGTGGGGATAAGGAACATCAAAGATTATTGGCAATCACCAGAATCTTGAGGAAGCAAGAAAGGATTCTTCCATAGCGTTTTCAGAGGGAAAATGGTCCTGCATACACCTTAATTTCAGAATTCTAACTTCCAGAACTATGAGAGAATAAATTTCTGGTCAGTCAGCCAGTTTGTGGCACTTTGCTATGGCAACCTAGGAAACAATAAAAATTACTAAGGAAAAATGACTGCACTTCACATATGAAAAAAACAAAAATGCCAACAGTTTCTAGTAGGAACTTGGCCTAGCCTTCTTCTTACTCAGTAGCTTTTAAATTTTCAGCCTTACAGTGATAAGGGACATTGACTCTTAGAAGATCAAGAAAGTCAATACGTTGTATAACCTTAGGAAAAGAGGATTAGCTCCATTTTTCTTAGGCTTGCAGATGACAAAGAGGCCCTTGAACAATAGCTTCTGATTTAGGAATGGACTTAATAACAAGTCCAAGGATAAGAGAAGCCATCAAAATGTGGCCATGAACAGATAGGAGCTACCTGGCTCTCTGTAGTCCATACTCGCTTCATAAATGGCCCTAGATCTGTTGACCACACTCGGTTTATCTTTGCTAATCAATGCCTCTTTTGCAGTTATATGAGTAAAATCAGTCAGAAAGAAAAGGTTCTTCTTGATATAAAAGCTGTGCCCCAAAGTATCTGCAGTAGCAACTACTAAAACAGAGTCACCATGGGACATTTTAAACATAGCATGTTTAGTTTTCAGAGTTAGAGTCTGCTAAATTGAAGTTTAAAGTTAGAGTACAAAATAAGAAAAAGAGATGTCTTCCTCTTGCTATGAGAAAATGGATTTAAAGGGAAAAAAATGCAGGAGACTAGGAAATGCTAGGTGTGTCCTATTAAACTTCTTAAATGCTCTAGGCATCCATAGGATCAGAAATATATTCATCAATTAAAAAATGTTTTTTGTTTAAAAATATTGTTTTTATCCCATTCATCCAACCCTCAACATACATACACATACACACACACGTGCCACAACTTACATACAAAGAAAAAGCATTTGCAAATTTGCAATTTGGTTTTGCAATGGGTTTATCATTGTAGTTACACATTTATTCTGGCTAAAACACTAAAAAGGACTCATCTTTGGGGTACTTTTTGACCTGTTTGGGTGAGTTGTCATCTTAGTAAATTTCTGTGATTTAGCCATTTCCAGAAGAACAATATTGAAAGTGGTGTGTATGACCTTTACTAGTTAAGATCAGTTACTTGCTCTTGAAATGCTTTGGTTAAAATGATCTTAAATATGTCCTGAGTGTGGGTCATATAAAGGGACCTCTGAACGTAGATATCACTGCCAACTCTGAATATTGCTGACAATGGTGACTAGATTAAAACTCTTAAATTGGCCCCTTGGCCCCTGCAGTGTGAGCATGAGGTAAAGTCTAGAAACACTCTTGCAAGCTATTAGCAGATGTCTGTGAAATTTTCCAGTCCTGATGCTATCTGCTAAGTTTACCTACAGATCACAAGAATGACTCCCACGGGGAGACCAAGGCTATCATTCATCTACATGGAAAGGGACGACCTAAAGTTTACCGCACTCTAATTGTAAAACAAAAATAGAAAATAAATTTAACCGTGACTTCATTCTTTAAAACATACATGAATCTACTATTCATACTACCATAACCCATTCCGGTTTAAATTTGGAATAGGCCCTGCTCAATTCCAGGGGATAGAATTTTTTCTCTATAGCCCATGCCTTATCTTCATCAAGATGCATTTTCTCTCTCAGTGTATTGGACAATCATCACTTCCAATTGGGTCTTTTCTTTCTTAAATATGATGCATTTTGCATGAAATGCTTTCATGCACAGATATCATGAAAAAAAATTGATATAATGTTCTCTTTTACCCTAAAGATAGACATAGTCAGATGTTATCACATAAAACTAAATTCCCTTTGATAATTCTCATTTTGAAGTGATTCTAAAGTCTTTTACACAGGGGGAAAGTCATATTCCTAGAAGGTAAGACAGAGAAAAAGATCTGCAAAACTTATTTTATTCCAGTACATTTGAGAGTGAATCTCAATCTGAGTATAACCAGCTTCTCATAAGGCAGGCATCTCAGCAACCGCATCTTCCTTCACAGCAGCTCAGACCCCAGATGAAGATACTCATGTTTTTAGAATTGAACATTTTAACATTATTCAAGTACTCAGGAGGCAGGAATAAACACTTAAAAACTGCACATTTGTTGCAACCTTTGCTGATGAAAACACAAGAAGTTTTCTAAATAGAAAGATTAAGGAATTTCTTAGCCATCTGACCTTCATCCGTGTCTATAACTGCAAAACACAACACATAGTAGAAATAACACTTGACTATGATCTGTAAACCCACATGCACTGTCCTTTGTCCATATGGAATTGGGAGGTAAAAACAATAGGACTGTTTTTAATTACTCCAAAGAGTATTGCAAAATCTTGAATATTTTTCTTTGAAAGTTGTACAAATCTCCTCTGGCTATTTTTTATAAGAGTTTATCACATTCAGTGTTTCCACAGTTCATCGTCGATTTGCCAAATAGCAATCATGTCATTCTTTTCAGCTTAATTAACATTCTAATTTTATTTTCTTATACTTCCAAAGCATGAAGCTTCCAAATATGGTTTATTCTTGTCTAATCTCTAGTATTAGCAAGCAATTTTTTTGTGTGTTAACCAGCAATATAATCTAAATGTTATTTTGAATTCAAAGTGGATTGTGATACATAAGAAACTCAGTGAAACTGTTGTTTAAACAAACTATGCATAATACATATCACTTATTATAGAGAATAATTTCAGAATTTTTATGTGCACTTGACACCCAAACAGACAATGTGGGTTTCTTATTCACTTATTCATTTGTTAATTCACTCATTCATTCATTGGACATCCAAACAACACCTATTATGTGCAAGACCCTACGTTAGTTTTTGGACCTAAAAATATAAGTAAGTCAGTACTATAATGATTTCAGCTCCTGCAGAGCACTGCTTCTGCAAAAATAAGACCTTACATACACAGAGTTCTGCTTCTTTCAGGAAAGCATAGGTCCAGTAAGGGAAATTCCCACACTTAGTTTCTGATTTGCAGATAGGAAGATTACTGAATATAGAATGAGTTTCCAAGCATAGTTGTATGTCTGATGCATACACGCGAGGCATTTAGAATCCCAATGTCATACCTACCCTGCCGATCTGCAACTTTCAAGTCTCTGAGTTAGTCCAAGACTCTGAGATAAGGCATTTCTCAACCCCAGCTCTCTTTGCTCTGAAACACTTCATTCATATATCGTGTGTACCTCTTGCCCTCATGCTTTCTCTTTCCACTTTGCTAGCAAACTGAAACTTCAGGAAGAGGATAGTACTGTTCTGTTTCCCTGCACATTCAAGGAATTTGTTTCAAAGATTATGTAATGAACTACGTATAGTCCTGAATGGAAGCCTGAACTTTGTCAGCTTTTATCTTTTTAACCCCAAAAGAGTGCCTGGTCCATAGTACATGCTCAGTAAATAGTTGTTGAATTACATAATAACATGTGAAAACACATAGAGCAAAATTTATTTTATGAACTTCCATGAAACTTAAGTGTTTTTAAATTTTTCAGTTTTGTTCATATTTTTAAATATATGTTCATTTATAGTTTCCTAACATTTATGCTTATTTATAGAAATGAGTAGCAATGGGCATTTAAAAAAATATCAAAAGCATTTTGCTTGTTGTTTGTTTTTTTCAAACTATTTCTGTTTTATTCCATCTCCATTTGAAAATAATTTCATTTACAGTCATAATCATAAGAATAAGGCACTCTATTAAAATTTACTTGCAAATGTGTTATTTTCATTATAAATAATTTTTATTAGAAAATATTATATGATCTACATTTTTTATTAAATTAGTAAATACAATCAATCTTGCCTTTTTCTAAATTCTTTTTTCAGTAATTTTTTAAAAGTTTATTCATTTATTTTGAGAGGGAGAGAGAGCAAGCATGAGCAGGGGAGGAGCAGAGAGAGAACAAAAGAGAGAATTCCAAGCAGGCTCCGCACTGTCAGCACAGCGCCCAACGTGGGGCTGGAACTCATGAACCATGAAATCATGACCTGAGCTGAAACTAAGAGCCGGCCACTTAAACCGCTGAGGCACCCAGGCATCCAGCCTTTTTCTAACTTCTACAGGTTAAAAACAAAAAACAAAACAAAAACAAAAACAAAAAACAATGTGTTGCAAAATATCTTCAAGATCTGAGGGTGAATTACAGTTTGGGGATTACTGAAATATAACACATTTTAGCAAAAAAAAAAAAACACATAGAAATAAAATACTTATTTGGTAAAGGATTGTTTATTGAATAAATATTATAGGCCAGGGAATTTTTTAAGTTCCTGGAATTTTAAGATTTGAAACATATTGTCATCCTGATTAAGGATCTTAAGGACAATACACAGCTTTTAAAGTTTCAGTGCAGTGGAAACCTGTGAGATACACAGTTTTGGGAGGAGTAGATGAGAGCATATCTACCGAGTGCACTGGATTATTTGTCTTCAATGAAATCATTTTGCTCTTCTCACTGGAATCCAATTTTCTTCTGAAACCACTCAAAGTATTACTTCACTTCTGAGTTACTGACTATGGCAGGTTGTGAATTTACTTTAACTCATTCTTGCATAATGGAGAAAAGAAAGCAAATATGCAATTGTTTACAGAATTTTCATAAAGGCCAACAGAGATAAGACCTGTAAAGTTTCTGTGAACTTTTTTTCCTACTCCGAATGCTGAAATTTTGAGGGAGTGGATTTCTCAGGACCTATTATTGTTTTACTGAATATGAGAGCATGATTTATTTAGAAACAATATTAGAATTATTATATGATTGCCATATATCAAATTGTACAATAGCACATTGGTTAGTAGTGTGAGAATACTATTAATGTCATCATTAAAATATCTACATATTCTGAGGCACCTGGGTGGCTCAATCAGTTAAGCATCTGACTTTGACTCAGGTCAGGATCTCGCGGTTCTTGAGTTTGGGCCCTGCATCAGGCTCTGTGCTGACAGCTCAGAACCTGGAGCCTGCTTCGGATTCTGTGTCTCCCTTTCTCTCTGCCCCTCCCCAGCTCACACTCTGTCTCACTCCTTCTCAAAAATAAACAAACATTAATTTTTTTAAAAAATATTCACACGTTCTTCATAGCATAGATGTGGATCAATTCATGTAGTTCTTTTCACCATGAATTTCTTTAAGTTAAATATACATAAAGTGGCATAGAATATTATTAACCAATTGTCAAATTTGTAATGACACAGAATAAAATACTAACAAAAACATTCAGAATCATTTTGTTTGTTTTGTTTGTTATCTCATTCGGTTTAAAAAAAATAAATGAGCTACTAGTATATCAGAAAATTTTAAATAAACATCTAAACTTGTGACTTTAATTAAAACTTCAAATTATCTAGGATCCCAAGGCCCACACTGTGGCATGGAAAAACCTAAAGGAGTTGAGGAATGTTGCTTTCTTAGTTTGCAATTTCAAATTTCTACCCTGACACTAAAACAGTGCATTTCTCCTTAAACCTCTCACATGGCCCTCATTTTCAATTCCTGTCTGTTTCTTGTCATGGTAGTTCAACCATTAACTATGGGTGTCTCTGATCTCTTATTGGAGGCTTTATATGTAGTATATTAGTAAAATAAGCTATTGGATTAGTTAATTAGCAATTTATAGCAATTGCAACATCATGTAATGATCTCTTCATTACCTGAATTAGTATAGTGAGAAACAAACGTAATATACTCTTTGTATGTTATTCTTATATTTGTATAGTTAATTTGTATAATTTATTTATGTCAATAATAATTTTATTTCCGCTCTTCCATACACATTTGAGATTGGAGTTTCATTGCATTTATATTTCATAAACAACACTCTGCTCCAAATGGCATTAAGAGAATCATAATAGCAGCTCCCCCCGCCCCCCCACCTCTACACACACACAAAAGTAAAAGGAGAACTTGGACATTTCATTAACAGTAATTAGGACCATGAGAACTCCTTCAACATACACACTCAATATGGCTCCCAAACAGGAAGTACACTACCCTCGAGGGTGTTTTTGGTTGCCTGGACAAAGAGGTGTGGGTGTAACTGGCCTTTAGTGAACAATCAGGGAAGACAGATTGTCTGCACCTCCATGTTCATGGTAGCCAAGTATCACCTTCTGTTCAGCAGAGCTCATGAACGCCCTAAATTTCTTAAGGCAGTGCTTTCAAACATTACCATGTTTATACATCGCCTGAAGGTCTTATTAAGTTCCAAGTTAGGACCGCTTCTCAGGTGAGACCTACGTGTTTGATTCTCAGACTATGTTTTGAGTAACAAGGTGTCACTAACATGCCTGAAAACATATGTATAACTTTTTGAGCTAAGAAACTATTTCTGTTTCGGATGTAAATGCAAACCATTTGGGGCATGGTTCTTATATAGCTGGAATTTTTCAGGAATGCAAATATCTGACATGGAAGCAAAACTGTATTTTGCTCAATTGTACCTTACCAAAGATTGTATCGTTTTGCAAAAATTACATCACCACCAACAGCAATGTTCCTGCTTATGTTTCTAATAAAACATACTGTATTAGTCTGGAGGGTAGCTGCCACAACAATAGTAATTCTTCATATACATGCAAGCATTTGACCATTTCTTTAGGGGTAATAGCTAGTTGTACCCACAAGTTTACAGATCGAAATTCTCATTTTTATGATAAATTTATTTTTTGTATTATAATTGTGATTATAGTTATATTTTAAACTATATGTATATGTACATTATATTTCTATAAATTTTATTTTATAATAGGAAATGGGGTATAAACAGTATTTTCATGAAAAAGTGGGACGTTGAGTTTCACAGGGTTGAAATCTACTGTCTCATGCAGAATTTTTTCTTGTTGTTGTTCTGCTTTATTGGGTTTTATCTTTTTAACTCTTTAAATAAGTGGATTTAAAATACAATAAACCAGGGTACCTGGGTGGCTCAGTCGGTTAAGTGGCCGACTTCGGTTCGTGTCACGATCTCACCATTCAGAGGTGGAGCCCCGTGTCGGGCTCTGTGCTGACAGCTCAGAGCCTGCAGGCTGCTTCAGATTCTGTGTCTCCCTCTCTCTCTCTCCTCTGCTCATGCTCTGTCTCTCTCTCTCTCTCAAAAATAAATTTTAAAAAAACTTTAAAAAAATTTAAAAAATAACATACAATAAACCTATCATTGTGGTTTTAAAATCATATAATGAAGGACTTCCTGGGTAGCTTACTTGGTTAAGAGTCAGACTTTAGCTCAGGTCATGTTCTCAAGGCTCCAGCCCCATGTCAGGTCCTATGCTGACAGCTCAGAACCTGGAGCCGGCTTCGAATTCTGTGTCTCCCTCTCTCTGCTCCCCCACCCCACTCCCCCACTGCTCACACTCTGTCTCTGTCTCTCCCTCTCTCCAAAAATAAAAACATAAAATAAATAAAAATAACAAAAATAATAAACTTTAAAACCATTTAATGAAGGGTAATTGTATCATGTATATCCAGAGAACCCCTATAAATTCTCCACCAATTAGTATGGAAATATTCCTCTAGCCTCTTCTGCAGTATCAGCATCACCCGGGGTTTTCTAGAAATGCAAGTATCTCAAACTCCACCCAGACTTACTGAGCCCTGATCTACATTTTATCAAGATCTCCAGGTAGTCTGTATGTACATTGATACTTGAGAAGCCCCTCTGTATGTTGAGTACTGAGGTTCAAGCCACCTACCTGCCTCCTGGGGACGGCCACGAGCCTGTGCCCTCTGTGCATTTTGCACACCCGACCTGCAGACCTGAAGCCCAGCTGTGTGTCTTCTGTATCTTGCCTTCTTACTGTAGCCCGTTATTTCCTGAATATGAAGGAAATCTGTGGCAAGAATTATCTTCTGACATATTTGGGGAATATTGGAGATCATCGTTTCTGTCAGGGAGGAAACTTGGAGAGGGCTGAGGCGATGATGGGGTCGCGGGGTGCGCTGTCAGGGTGGGCCTAAAATGTCACATCAAAATGCAGTGAGAGACGGACGTGCACTCCTTCCCCTCACAGGGACTCTGGGCCTGCCAGCAGCCCTTCCTTGCTCATCACTATCACTTCTCCCAACAAACTAGGAGACGGGCTCCTGACAGACCCGGAGTTGTGTTTCCTTTCTCTCTTGCAGGAGATTTCCTCTCATAAATTAACAGCTTTTTTTCTTTTTTTTTTCCATTTAAAATTTTGAAAAACTGTGTTTGAATAAATCTTTTCTTTTCACATTTCTCCTCTCCAACTCCCTAAAATTTACTACTAACCCCGTTATTACTATGTCTAAGTAAATCTAATCGCAGTCATCTCTAATCAAAAGGGGCTCTAATTCACCTTGCAATTCCTGCCTGATCCTATACCTGCTCCTCAGAGTAAACCAATCTTTCTTAACACCTAAGACACAGAAGTGTCTCATCATGCTAAATAATGTAAAACCTTACTGCATGCATAATCAAACTGAACAAACCAGGAAGGCACTAACTTCAGCATTCCGAGATTCTTTCCCCTGTACCTTTATTATAAAGGGGGAAAAAATGGGAAGAGACTGCCATCATGGAGAGCTTAAGGTAATACCCCGGCATGATCTCTGTGAAGAAGATAGGGAGAAAGTGATGTCTAGCGGGGACCATGTGCTAAAGAGGTTAATGGAGGAGACTGTTGAAGGAAAAGGGAAGGACCGGAAGTAAGGATTCCTGACGCCATCAAATGTTCTTCCTGGAATTAGGTTTAATGTCTTGTACAAAAACTTTCATGCCACTTGAAATCTCTTGTAAGAAGGAGGAGAAGCTAATGGATAGGGCAATATTATTTGTCCATTTTCCACTTTCTAAATTTGTTTGAGGAAAGATTTCCATCATTTCTGGGTCTTGTTTTCATTTCCATTTTTGTTTTCCTTTGCTACTCTAAATCTCTCCTATTTAAAACCTTAGAAATAGGGGTGCCTGAGCGTCTCAGTTGATTGAGCGTCTGACTCTTGATTGCGGCTCAGGTCGTGATCTCAGTTTGTTGAGACTGAGCCCTGCATCTGGCTCTGCACTGATAGCATAGAGCCCGCTTGGGATTTTCTCTCTCCCTCTCTCCCCCTGCCCCTTCCCTGCTTGTGCACTCTGTTTCTCTCTCAAAACAAATAAATCAACATTTTTTTTTTAATAAAAAAATAAAGGGGCATCTGAGCGGCTCAGTCGGTTAAGCTTCTGACTTTGGCTCGGGTCACGACCTCACAAACCCCACATTGGGCTCTGGGCTGACAGCTCGGAGCCTGGAGCCCGCTTCAGATTCTGTGTCTTCCTCTGTCTGCCCCTCCGTTGCTTGCACTCTGTCTCTCGCATTGTCTCAAAAAATAAATAAACATTAAAAAATTTTTTTTAATTAAAAAATAAAACTTTAGAAATAAAGAGGTTTTAGCCATACTCCTAAGTAATTGTTTAACTCAAATTTCATTGAAAATGTATATGTGTTGTCAGTTCGCAGCTGTTAGTCAAATAAGTCTCACACATGCCGCCTGCCGACTAACACACACACATTGTGGCTCTGATTATGCATCTGGCGGTATAGTTTGCTCAGCTGGGCCAACTGGCACTTCTGGCCATCTAGAATCGTGCTATCAAGGAGCTAAAACACAGATGATTCAATTACCCTACCATAACTCTTAAAGAAATTCAGTGATCACTCATTATGAACAAATATAATGGGGGAAGTACATAGTCTCTTAGAATTTTAGGTTCCTCCTATTAAAAATTTGAAGAGGCATTTTGCAACCTCAGAGGAAACTTTTAGCATCCGCATTTTTTTCAATATCCCCTTGCATTTTGTACGCCCCCTACACATTTCTTAGACCACCTGGATTTAGGCACCCTCAGGGTGACCCCTATACCTGTTAATGACACTCTATTGACATATTGCTTCCTCAAAGATATATTTTTGTTTTGGAATCTCTTTTGTTTTACTGAGTCAATCCCTGTTTGTGTTTCTGCTAATGTCATACGTGTCATGGACATGCAAACACACAGTAGGAAATCTAGCCATGTTCAAAGGTATGCAGCCACGTATGACCTAAACGGAGGCACATAAATGCTTTGTCAGGGCAATCGGATTCTCCCATTCATACACCAGCTTCTTCTCTGAATGTGTTAGCCTGTTTGTCCTTGGAATACCTTTTTATCCTTTTGTAGACAAGACCAATAATTCATGAGAGAGCTCGGAATAGAAAATAGTCCTCCCTATTCCCAGCAGAGTATTCTTGCCACGAGGTTACATTGACTCCTTATACACATTAGCTGTTTCACTTGCACACTGAAACAGATCAGTATTTTTGATTGAGTTTGACATTTTGAAATTTAACTACAATAGCTTACCCTATAAACAGGAAGTGACTGTAAAACAGATGTTCTTATTTAGAGAACATGTACCAAAAGAGCAAAACACTAAATTTGTCCTTGCTGTAATTGTGTCATTTAAACCAAGAGGAACAAGTCAGAGCCCTAAGACTGAAGAAACCCTGATAGGAAAATTATGCCATCATTCAATGTTATAAGATGTCACCTGAAGAAAGAATGTGATTTAAGGTTCAACACTGTTTCCAGGTGATATGAATACCAATTTCCAAATTCTGGTATACAATTACTGAGTGAAAATCTTCCAGTATGTATGAAAGTAAAGATCTGTGCATGATTTTTAATACATTAGGGATAAAACTCATCCTTAAACTCTGGAAACCAATGACTATATTCAAAATTTTGTGAAAATTAATTCTCTGCATTCATTAATCATTAGCTTTGTCTATGAAAGTTAGGCAGATGATTTGTTTGCTTAAAAAAGACAAAATTAGCATGAAAGCAGTCAATTCTGAAATCAAAAATTTGTCAATGTATCATGAATATATGTGTTGAATGGAATATATGTGTTTTTAGAAAAGGAAAATGAGCATTTCAAAGCACTTCATCCGGAGATAATACTTATGACTACCCTGTGATGCCTTCTGAGATAATCTACACTCATCCACCACTCCTCAGAGAAGATGGGCATGAGGCCCATATTAGTACTTAATAGATTAATTCACCTGGTTATAATTGCTGGGACCATGGTGGACAAACGATCCAGGTTGGGGCAAGGTATTTGGAATAAGCATATTAACAGATTTAATCAGTTACTTATCAGAAGCTAAGTAGTATATGTGATTTTTCTTTTGGCTTTTTTTTTTTTCTTTTTTATTTTTTTTGGTCAGACGTTAGAGTGCCTTTTGGAGAAGCCATAATGACACATGACTAACTGGAACTGAGACCAGATAATGCTAATCTGTTGAGAGAGGAAATGAATCAAACACTTAAGGAGATGCTGTCATGAGAAACTCTGTAGCTCTGATGGAGATAACACACACTTGGTTCTTGCCTTTCAAGAATAAGTCCCAATGTGATGTGTCTGTACTTAATTTCCTGTTGCTAAATTATGTGGCATCTGCTCATTTCTTCCTTGCCAAAAGGAAGAGTGAAGACTAAAAATGTATTCCGTTACTTAAGGCAACCTAACTGGGATATTATTTGTTGTGTTATGGCTGCAATATTCAAATTTTCTTGAGTCAACCAAATTCAGATATGTAATCTTAAAACTGTATTTCTAAATCTGACTTTGATTTTTTTACTTTGAATCTGCCTCATGTCACAGAATTTAATTTATACATGTAGGGGCTGTCAAATGGATCGTTTTTTTTTTTTAAGATATATAAATTGAGACACCTGACTGCCTCAGTTGGTAGAGCATAGGACTCTTGATCTCAGGACTGGAAGTGTGAGCCCCACGGGGGGTGGGGTGGGCACAGAGATTACTTTAAAAAAGAAAAAGGAAATGAAAAATATGTAAATTAATTATCGTCTAGTTCAGAAACTTTATTTTAGGTATTCCCTAATATTCTCATCTTCCCAAAGAGAAGAATGGACCGACCGAGGTAGCCTCCCTAAAGAATCTCCTTATGGAATTGCATGCATACCAGTGATGGTGTGTGGATGGACCAGAGATCCATCATACTTCTGAATAAGATGGTTCTGGGCCAGCATCAGCCACTGATTTTCTCATCACTTTGGAAGGATGATGTCTCATAGTGGCTCATACCAGTGATTCATTCTAATTTGCTGGGTGCACACTCTGATTTCCCTGGTGTGTTTGGCTACATATTTTATCTGCCCTGCGATAGTAACATCATGATATATTTCTCTGATGTGAAGCTTCTTGAATCATGGGATGATGAAACAGGTTTCAATTATTACTAGCTTCTAAGTTCAACAGTAAACATTACACTTGTTTTTCAGGCACTTGAGAAACATAGAAATAATAAGGAAAGGGATTATCAGGGGCCACCTCTCATATCTAGCTGCACCATAACCTACTTGGCTATTCTCACTGGAAAGTGAAATGGAAATTTTCCAGTGTAGTTCCTCATTCAAAATTCTCTTGTCTTGGATAATCCCTAAAATTCAGGGATTTAATTTCATAATATTTTATTAGTTACACTTACATTATCAGAATAGAGTCTTTGTTCCCAAAGAACTTGTCCTTTTTTTCTTCCTGTTTTTCTTGAACTTATTTCTAGAGAAAATACCAGAACACCATTAAGCATCAGCTAAGTAATTGAAAATATAAAAAAGAGGTATCATGAGACCAATATTGAGCTGTATACAAGAGTATAGAATTGTAACAAAACAATACATAAGTATTGACTTTTATAAAAGTGTGTGTGTGTGTATATATATATATGTATATATATATATATATATATATATATATATATATATATATATATATAAGCAGCCCCAATGACTAACCATCCTATCTGTGGAAAAGACTAAAGGGAGTATTTAAAAAAAATCATATTGAAAATAAAAGAAATAGTAAGGATAGTGAGAGGAAGCTAGAAACAGCAGCTGTTGCCGTTTATATTGAGTTAATTTTTATTAGAATAAAATGTGAACAGGAGTTTCCATTATCCTTGGAACTTCTATTTTCATATATTTCAATAATAATCATGCCATGACCGTGGTGGCTAGTGATAGCCATTTAGTGAAATAAATCAAAACAGTACATAATCATCTTACTCAGTTTTCTGCCCCTATTCTCAAGAAATAAATTGCCTGAACATGTCACGTTATTTTTGTCTCCACCTCGCTTGTTCACCTCTCCACCCCTGCAGACATCCTGTGTTCCAAGATTATTAGAGGAAACTTAAGGCCAAAAGTTCAAAACAAGTAATTTTCATCTGTTAGGAAGGGGAAATGGATGAAATATAAAATGTGTGTTGGTGCTTTTGTATTCTTCCCTCTGACTGGTTGTTGGTGATTATGTACCTTAAGTATAGCAATGGACTCACGGGATGATAAGACACTCTATACCTATAATTCATCTCATTTAAAGATATGTTATTTATGTTTCCTGTGTCTGAAAATATTAAAGAAATTTGATGCACCTCAGGTAAAAAGAAACATAAACATTATTAAAACCAGATAATCTATAATGGTAAACCAATAATTTATTGGTCTGATTATTAGTCTTTCTTGCAAGTAAATGTCCACATTTTAAACAGGTCAAATCTCTAAAATATGACGGATCCACCAAATAGAGGAAAAAGTCATCCTCTGCCAAAGGGTGGTGAGGGAAACGTTAATCTGAACTACACAATAATAGAAACGTGTTTTAGTAATATTCTAATAACATGATAAAATATGAGATTTTTAAGTGTTAATTTATAGAATATTTTAATTTTAAAGAACTTTTACCCTCAGCATGTTTTTTGAAAATGCTTTATTAATAGCCAGAAGAATTAAATTTACCATAACATTAATTAAAAATAGTCAAGAGATGGGGTGCCTGGGTGACTTAGTCGGTTAAGTGTTCAACTTCTGCTCAGGTCATGATCTTGCAGTTCGTGGGTTCGAGCCCCGCGTCAGCTCTCTGCTGACAGCACAGATCCTGGAGCCTGCTTCTGATTCTGTGTCTCCTTCTCTCTGCCCCTCCCCCACTGGTGCGCACTCTCTCTCTCTCTCTCTTTCTCTCTTTCAAATAAAACATTTAAAAAATTAAAAAAAAATAGTCAAGACAGTTTGTGAGAACAGAGACATGGCATAATAAATCACACATGGCCACCTTTAAAACACCTGAAAATCATGTTTTAAGAGATAATTTCCTAAGAATACAATTCAAGATTGGTCATCATTTTGGGAATTCATTCTGTTCTTTTAAAAGATTTTATGAAAACTCTAGAACGTGCTGAGAGAATTTTAGAAAGGTTTTATTATGTAGCACCCAATTCCAACAATTTTGAACCAGTGGTGCATTTCTGTTGTTTTTTGTACGGGCAGAGAAAAGAAACTGAATGACTTCAGGAATAAAATAGCCTGAACCTTTTATCATTCACATTCAATTCCTTTTAATGCATCACCCAGGGCTGACATAATTCTTCTATTATCATACACAGATTGGGAAAGAAAATGCTGTATCCTGGAAACTTCAGACAAAATCCCGAATCTGGTCAAGGTAAAGTGGGTTTAATAAACCCCAGTCTACTTACAAGTTTCAAATCTTTAAAATCCTGCATGAATTAGTTCCCCATCTTACCTGGCCTCTCTTTTATTTACTTTGGAAGAAGGAGCGGATAATATGCTACCCTCTTTTCCAATTTCCTTCTCTGATTTCGTTGCATTTAGTGTGTTCCCCAGAGGCCTCTGGGAAGGCTGCTGGCAGTCATTTACATGTAGTCTTTCTCTTTGGAGGCTGTTCTCGGGAAAAGGTAATTTATTGTCTTTACTTCCTTCACAGAGTTTTTTTTTTTTCAAAATCTCTTCTTTCTTCTTCCAGCTAGATCTTTTTGAACTTGCCCACTTTTTGTTCCATAAATCCTATCAAAGAGCAGCCAGTCCCAACAGAAGCTCCACACTGTGGAGGCTGGCTCAAAATTACAGAGATCTCTCGATGCCATAATGTTCATAATCCCAAAACCAACTATACTATTTTTCCAAAGGTGAAGTAGAATTCATGCAATCCTTGGTGACATTTATCTAGCAGACAAGAAATAGTCCGAATTTTCTTGTAAGCTTCAGGTTAAATGTGCAGTTCAGTACACACACCAAAAATTTTGAAATGCACATGAGCCCAAGACTTGTCCTTGGGGAAACCAACCAGTGCATAAACAACCAGACAACATCCACAACAAAATACTATCTCTTGGGAAAATTTGCATAGATAGATAGATAGATAGAGACGAAGACACACATATTTATGTATATAAACACATTCTCAGTTGTGCTTATGATGTCAAATTCTCCACCACACAATGTAAGAAACTTAAGGATTCTCTTTCCCCTCCCATTTCAGCTTCGTAGTCAATTTTATGAAGAAAATCATCATCATCTATAATGATGGCCAGGTCAGTGCATTTGCCATTCTACAAAGTGCTGCTGCTTCCATGGCCATATTAAAAATAACATGGTATAATACTTACAGGTAATATAAATATCAATATAATAATTGGAAATGCAAAGACTTTCCTGGAATTCTATAGATCTATAGAGATTGGGTATATATATATATATATATATATATATATATTCCTGAAAGATGATTTTGGGTTTAAGTTATGTGCTAAATCAAACCAAATACAGCTTCTCTATTTGCTTAGTCAAATTGAACTGATTTTTCAGGCTTCATGTCTATTCAGTAGAAGTATCCAGACTCTATCTCTCACTTTTATCACTAAAATCTTTCCTTTCGGTATGCTCCAAGTAAGATTCTCATTTTTGTTAATGAAAGGATGATAGGACTATGGAAGCTCTAATACCCCCTAAGCATTGCTGTTGATCTTAAACTGCCATTCGTCTTTCAGTGTCTCCATTTTTAGTCTTGCAATAGACTCTGAACTACAGTTGAGAAACATGAAAAATTGCATAAGATGTTTTAACAAAATCACCTGAGAATCAAAGTCTGTGATATCTTAACTATTGTAATCATGCCTTGGACCAAAGAAAGGAGGGTTTTTCTAATAGATTCCATATCTGTACCTTAATTTTTCCAAGTTGTAAACATACGTAGCCTTCCAAAGCTCATCTACACCAACAAATATCAAGTGTTTTGATTTAAAAAAAAATAGCTAATGGACATATGCAAATTTTAAGAGTATCTGTAATTGGATAATCTTTAACAAATATGAAATAACATTTTCTAGCCTTGTTCCTACAAAATTTGATAGCCAGACCTGGACTGTCCAAACTTCTGGGCTTAGGATTGATTATGTGTCATGGGGAAGTTGAAATCTATTCCCCTGTTACTCTCTAGAATCACAAACTTTCTTTCCTTTATTTTTGTTCTGACATTCTAGAAAATAATGGGAGTGTCAAGAGAATTTTAGGTTTTCTGAGAAAAGAGACATTTCTTCTCTCTCACAGACATACATACACTTTACCACTTCTCTTCTCTTCTCTCTCTCTCTCTCTCTCTCTCTCTCTCTCTCCCTGCCTCCCTTACATATACACCTGTACACACACACACACACACACACACACACACACACACACATACTTTGGCAGGGATATCTGCTGAATAACTGGAATGATATCTTCCTTGCCACTTGAAGTTAGGCATGGCTATGAAACTCCCATTGGTAAATGAAAAGTAAGCAGACATAATGTGGTCATGTCTAAGTAAAAACATTTAATTGCTGATATTCTATATAAAAATTTTCTTTTCACCTAAAGTTCCAAATAGTAGTACTTTTTTATCAGCTTGAGTTTCAAAGGAGCTATCATAATCTCTGTAATACTTCCAAATAGTCATAAGAGGTTGCCATTTAATGGGGTAATTCTTCTTAGCAATTGAGCAATTGTGGGTATTACATGCTTCGTTTGTTCACTGATTCGTTTATTTTGGACACAATATTAGTTATATTTTGTTTAAGTGTCTAAATTAAGAAGCTTAGAAATGAAATTCACTTTTCAAAGATAATACTAGTTTTAGTTTCAGCCATATCTCTTATTATCTGCATACATCAGTTAACTTATGAGCATTCCATATTTCTCCAAAAAGAAATTTCTCCAGGGTAGACAATACATGCAGGTAATCTGTGAGTCACTGAGATAAAGTCTTTCATCATGTTGTAAGGAAATAATAATAATAAACATAAAGAGTAAAAGAGAGGGAGACAGAGAAAGAGAACTAAGTGCTAAAGCTTTGGTTCTCAACATTTAGCTGCTTCTGAATCAAGAGAGCTTGTTAAAACATAGATTGGCGGGTGTAGAAGACAGAATTCTACAATGGTTCCCAAGATTCCTGGCCCAGGTCAATGTACACCTTCTTGAACTTATTCAACTCAAACACTAATTTAGTTGATGCTATGAAGGGATTATTGCAGAGGTAATTGAAGTCCCAAGTCAGTTGACCTTATGTGAGAGTGATCATCTAGGTGTGTTTGACCTAATATTAAATCTGGGTCTGGAGGTCAGAGGCAGAGAAAGTGAGACATCAGAAGCACCAGAAGGACATGGCCCACGACTCAGGCTTAAAGGTGGAAAGGACCACAGGTGAGGCACTAGGGTCATCTGTTGGAGCAGAGAGCAGGCCTCGGGGCTGACGACCTGAAACAACATGGGGCTGCAGTCCTATATCTACAGGGAACTAAACTCATCCCCAAACCAGAATGAGCTTGAACGTTCATTCTTCGCCAGAGCTTCCAGACAAAAACCCAGCTCCGCCCACACCTTGATTTCAGCCCTGTGATACCATGAGCAGAAAAGCCAGTGTGCCGTAATGAATTGTGACCTACAGATCTGTGAGTGAATAAATGCATTTTGTTTTAAGTTGCTGTGTTTTGATGACTTGTTACACAGCAAGAGAAAATGAATAACTCGGCCTTTCCCCCAGAGCTTCTCATTTAGCTGCTCTGAGGTGGAGCCTGAGAATTTGTACTTCTAACAAATTTGCAGATGCTACTACTGCTTCTGCCATTCACAATCTGAAAAAAAAACAAAAAAAAAACAGCCATCTGGAAGGGTTTGGGGCCATGAGTGTCACAAGGAAGAAAATCGAAGAACTGACAAGTGGTTGAGGTATACTGTGTGGCAATGCTTACTGAGTCCACTCAGTAGGCAATGTGGCCAGGAATCAATAAAATGTAAGTTAATAGTGTAGGTAGGTTGTTTTAGGCGTTGACATTCTGGCTGAAGACACACAGTTGTCTAATCAGAAATAAGACAACATTGTTTCTTGGTTCTATTTTCATTGGTACTCTTACTATGACCATTACCATTGAGGAAACACCCAGTTTCCAATGACAGTGACATAGATGGATTGGTGGACTGATTGCTACTCTATTTGTCCTACGGTGGCATGCAGTAGAGAGAGTAAGCAAAAGAGAATTTTTGGAATGTTTAGATGATTCTACATGTAGACCCTGAGTGAATCTTCCTTTTATTTTTTATTATATAAATATTAAAGCATATGCCAAAATTGAAAGAATAGCATAATAAACTCCCATGCACTTATAAACCACATAAACAAGCTTTAACAATGAACAACAGGGGCACCTGGGTAGCTCAGTCAGTTACGCATCTGACTTCTGCTCAGGTCATGATCTCCCAGTCTGTGGGTGTGAGACCTGCGTCAGGTTCTGTGTTGAGAACTCAGAGCCCAGAGACTGCTTGGGATTCTGTGTCTCCCTCTCTCTCTGTCCCTCCCCTGCTCATGCTCTGTCTCCCTCTCTCTGTCTCTCTCTCTCTCTCTCTGTCTCAAAAATAATAAACATTAAAAAAAAAACCCAGAAACCAATGAACAACAAATGGCCAATCCTGTCCCATCCATGTCGCCATCCAATTTCTGACACCTGAGTGATTATTTTGAAGCTAATCCCATGCATATTATTTAATTAATGGCAGACATTAGAGTATATACATTTCTAACCATCACATTCTACTTGATGCTTTCACAAAGTGATGAGCTATGAGGCAAAGCATATGAATAGTTTAAGGAGGACATCATAACTTTATGGAATAAAAATTCTTCTAAAGTGTAGGTGAATATCATTTTTAAAACTTATTCTTTCCATTTATCTAAAAATTGCATTTGTTGAAAATTATGGGATACTGGCTGTTAGTGGCAACGGAAGAAACTTAAGTCAGCAGGAATTGCCTAATTATTCAATATGTAGAGAATTTATTTATTATAAGTGCCAGGAAGACCATAAGTCTCTGGAACAGTCTTGAACCTTCACGAAATCTGCTGCCATAGAATTGAGGACTTTCAGAGACCAATATATATTCATAACACACAGCCTTGGATTTTATAAGCCTGCTTGTTCTTTGTTTTAGGGCATAAAACAAATTTTACCCCAGATCACCTTTGCCAAGTAGAGCATTTTGGTAGAGACAGAATTAATTAATTAATTAATTAATGCATTCACATAAATATATTTCCAATTATATGTATAAAAACGTACTTATTTACATTACGTGGGTGTTCATATGTAAATAAATATGTATATATTTATATCTGATCCTAGCTTCTGTCTGGCATCACCACTCAATATATTTCCTCTTGTACCTCATGTTCTAGGTTATTGGACTACCCTTTACATGCTGTATACACTTTTGTAAAATATATATGTATACATGTATATTTTATTTTAGAGAGAGAGAGAGAAAGGTGGGTGGAGAGGGGCAGAGGGAGAGGGAGAAGACAGAGAGAGAGAGAGAGAAAGAGAGAGACAGAATCCGAAGTACCTCCATGTTCATCACGAACCCTGTTGCAGTCCTCAATCCCACACCTCTGACCTGAACCGAGATCAAGGGGCAGACGCTCAACTGACTGAGCCATCCAGGAGCCCCGGCTTACTTCTTTACAGAAATATTATGTATAATTCCTTGAGTCTTTGCGTGTTATATTCCCTTTGCCTGAAATATTTGCCCTTATTTTGCCCAGTTCCTTCCAAGTCTCATTCAGTATTCAGCCCAAAGTTACTCTGTACCTTCTGTCCCCATTATCCTATCAACAAATAAAAAGGTTCCCTGATTAATAATATCAAATAGTATTTTTATAATTTTAATTATCTTCTAACAGATAGATATTCTTCAGTCTGCAAATTCAGATAGTCAAATTGTATAGAAAGTAATCATTCCCCCAAATGTTAAATTATCAAATGGGTGAATCAATAAATATACTGAAGTTAATAGAATTTGTTAATAAAGTAATACCTTAGTTACTGACATAGACTCTATGGTCATTCAGTAAAACTTTTTTTTTTTTTTTTCCTGCTGAACATAATCCTAGACTATATATCCTGGCTAAATTGCTAGGTCAGTCCATGTGATTTATTTTAATCTGAGCTATATGAGTTGTGTTTTATGCCTCTAGTCATGACCAACTAAATATTTCCTATGTGGTCCTCTCTTCTCTTTCTCTTTATTCAACTGCTAGCTGAATCCCAAACCCCTGGGTAACTTTAAAAGTGTACAATTCTTTAAATATAACAGCCTCTTCTAGAATGTGTGGAGCCAGGCACCGCTCCCATCAAGTGTTACCTGGGCAAGAAACAATGTTTTCTTGTTAAAGCAGCTGGCAGTAGTTTAATTAATACAAAAGTTGTTTCCAGAAGTGTGATACAGAATTGAAATCCTTCAACTATGTCTCATTGTTGGTCAGGCAATGAGCTTCAAGGATATTGACAAAAGAAGTTGGAAAAAGGGAATCTCTATTATGAGGTGAGGGAACAAATGTCCAGAATGTTACCTGTGATAACTCATAAGCAAGCCACCTGCCTACTGAAACACTAGCTCTAGCAGAAGAGACTGGAAAACAGAAGTTAGTAGTGCATGTGGGCAGCTATTAGGGACATTTAGCAAGGTGTTAGATGAAGAAAATGGCCTCGAGTTGTAATTGCTTTATTTGCCAGCAGAAGTAAGAGCAAATAGAGAGAAAGTACAGATATTTGAGGCCAGAGAAGATTAGCTTCTGGACCCCCCAACAATAGGAATAATTTTTTTTAATTTTTAACCTCAAAACCTCTTGGCCTTTCTTTTGAAAATAAGAATAAGGTCAGCTTCAAGGTCACCCCTAATAAACTGAGCAAGAATATCATAGAGACAAGGAAGAAGTAAGGAAAAATGAGAACGAATAAGGCACCTGCAACTGACTGAATACAAATGTTAAAAGACTAGTGGCTCAGTGGGTTAAGCATCTGTCTGACTTCCACTCAGGTCATGATCTCATGGTTTGTGGGTTTGAGCCCCAGGATGGGCTCTGTGCTGACAGCTCAGAGCCTGGACCCTGCTTTGGATTCTGTGTCTCCCTCTCTCTCTGCTCCTCTGTCTCTCGCTCTGTCTCTCTCTCTCTCAAAAATAAAAACATTTAAAAGATGTTAAAAGACAATTTCATTTTTAAGGGAATGTTATCGTCAAAGAAACTGCAATTCCAAACTAAAAAAGATAATCTTTGACAATGTTCTGGTCTTAAAATTTTTACCAAGAGGAAGTTGGCTGCAGGAGTCGTAGCCTCCCAGGAAAGCATCATCCTCAACACTCGCCTTTGCTGTGACTCTTGAGATTGGTAAGTAAAATCCTCCCAGCTTTCAGAGCCAGCACAGGGGGAGGACTGTTCAGAGGAGCTCCTTGTGGTCCAGTCACGGCCCTGTCCTTACCCCGAGTGGGGGTGTGAGAGCCGCATACCGCCAGACCCTGGCCTGCTCCACAAGATTTCATATCAACACTGATGGCCCAGCTTCTCCTGATCTGTCCCTTCTGTGAATCAGAGCTTTCATTGTTGCTGTTGTACCTTTTCTCACGGAAGGTTTCAGAGAAATTGTCTTTTTAATTTACAGGTCTCCATAGCTCAAAAACCAATGTGTACTCTTGAGCTTGTCGTGGCTGAATGAGATTGGGGACCGTCTCCCTCGGAGAGCAGGTGAGTGCTGTGTTGAGGCAAAACAATTAAACAGCTACTTGGTGAACAGAAGGGCCCTCCGTGACAGGGAATGACTGGATGCTTACGTGTCTTTACCTTTTGGACACAGAATTACACCGTATTTTTCATCCTCTTTTTTTCATGGGTCCTTATGACTAAATTCTGTCTGTGGATTACGAGAGGATGTTGTATTCTATTCCACTTTTAGTTAAAATGCCTCCCCCCCGCATATACACACAAAATGAAATGAAATGAAGTACTAAAACAAAATGAAACAATAAAATAAAAAGGGCACTAAAAAATTGTCATGCTGTCATCTATCCATTTGTTCCTGGTCAGTTGACTGGTGTTAACACCCAGAGTCACCTTGGAAGCTCTGTGACAATGGCAGCTCCCTGTCAGCTTAGGTTTCTGACAGGACCTGGGAGAAGACATTGCCTCCCGCACATCTCCCGACAGCCTCCCGCAACACACACTACAGTAGACTCTGAGCAAGAAAGAGATTTCATTATGTTAATTCACTGAGATTTGGGGATTTAACTTGTACAGCACCTAGCGTCATTTTAACTAATAGTAACCTTCAATTAAAGCCCAAATTTAGTGTCTAACTCTGACAGAACTCAATAAACATATATAATCTCCCAAATGCCATTTTATAGGCTTCCAAAAATTCCACTTTCATACCTTTCAGTTCTCTTTCTACTTAAAATGCATATACATTTCTCACACTACAAAATATCACTGTCTTTCCTGCCGATCTGACCCGGGGATCTTACTTATGCCAGCCTCCTCTCCAAGCTGCCTACATCAATGTATTTACCCGAGGGCACTTTCCTATAACTGCTTTTTTAGCTCCAAAAGGAGAATTTCTGTTTTTCCTGCTTTGAAAATGATAGCCCTGATTAGCTCTTCTCGGTTTCCCACGTTGCCCTAGGAATCCACCAAGGAGGTGGCTACGCACACTCTATAAACTACATTAACATTTTCTCACAGATATGTATTTTTTTAAGTTCTTGTACTTATTTTGGGAGAGACAGAGTGCACAAGCAAATGGGGGAGGGGGAGAGAGAGAACCCCAAGCAGGCTCTACACTGTCAGCACAGAGCCCCACAATATGGGGCTCGAACCCAAGAACCGAGAGATCATGACATGAACCCAACTCAAGAGGCAGATGCTTAGCCAACTGAGTCACCCAGATGCCCCGAGAATATATATTTTTTATATGCACCTAGAATTCTGGCTCACAGGAGATGCAGTGGCTATTGGTCCCCTTTTACTAACAAGTAAAAGCCTGGGAGCTGACCCGTAGATTATGCTGGTGCATGGCTGACCTGGTCTTCACATTCCTGCCTCCTGTGCTTCCAAACTCAGCACAGCACTATCAGCTCTTCACGTAGCACAACAAATCACTCGTGCTTTCTTTTCTTTTAACTTTATTCCTGAGATCCGAAAAAGCTTGTTATACTCTGCATACATTTCAGCATCTCTCCTAGTTTCTCAAACATCAGGGGCTCCGGTCAAAAAAAAAACAAAAAACAACTGATTGGAGAATTGTTTCCAGGCTTCATGTCACTTATTCATTCATTCGTTCATTTTCTTCTGAGAGGAGTGACTCTTGCCCGTCCTGGGCATTCACAGCTGTCTCCTTTCTTGGGAGTTGATTTATGCCTCACACAAGGCTCACTACGTACAAGGCTCACTACATGAAATTTCCTGTCTGTATTCCAGATGCAAGGAGACAGCATTAGGGAAGGAGTTGCACTTCAGCGTGGTTTGTGTAAGTGTGTACCTAACGTTTGAGGAAAAGTGGAAGAAAAAATGTAGAAAATTTTCCTTTACCTGCTTACTCTTTTTTTAAAGTATATTTATTTAATAGAGAGAGAGACAGCATGAGTGCGGAGGGGCAGAGATAATTCTAAGCAGGCTCCATTCTGTCAGCACAGAGCCTGACTCTGGGCTCGAACTCACAAAACAGAGAGATCATGACCTGAGCTGAAACCAAGAGTAGGGCGCTTAACCGACTGAGTCACCCAGGCGCCCCTTTGCTTGATTACTGAATACAAATATCTATAAAAGTAGGCAAGCTAGGGTCAGCATTTTTAAAAAATGTCTATTTTTGGAGGGAGAGAGAGAGAGCTCCCTAGCAGGAGCAGCAGAGGGGCAGAGAGAGAGGAAGACACAGAATCTGAAGCAGGCTCCGGGCTCCCAGCTGTCGGCACAGAGCCCAACGCGGGGCTGGAACTCACCCCCGGGGAGATCATGACCTGAGCCCGTCTGACATTTCTACCCAGGCGCCCCAGCCTTTATCAGTTTTACAAAATGACACGCACATTCTCATTGGACGGCTTGTTATTTCTTCTAGTCGCCTTCCTCACTGTAAATACTTAAACATATTTTGTCTATTTATCACATGTCTGGGTTTGTGTGTTTAGTGGGAGAGGGGGTAACACTTCCACCTCCGCAGGACTGATTGCATTATTAAATGAGAAACACCTGGGGAAAGGATATTTTAAGAATGCAGTGATCTAATGTGTTGTTGAATGGTTTTCCGATACACAAAGAGAAGTGTTTAGTTAAATTTTCAGAATCGTTAAAAGGGAAAAGAGAAAATAATAAAAAATAATAGCATCATAATTAGATTAGACTGGAGAAATCATGTGGGAGGAGAGTGGGTTAGTAAGAGATTCCTCTACTCCCGCCCAGGCTTTATTGGAACAACCTGGTGCTTTGAATGCTTGTGTTATTTGGGCAACCCTCACTCTCTGGGACGAGTGGGGTACGAGCTGCTTTTTGAAAATGAGATGGTGGGACTCGTGAGGCCCTCACAAAAGTTGGGCTACAGAAAATTATCCAGGGAAGCCAGAGCTGGTAAGCTTATAGCACACCTGAACTAAGTGGTTCCATTGGAACCGTCTAGCTGGGGATGCATCTCTATACTAGGGGAAGCCATTTAGGACTTTCTCCCCAGACTCAGACGAAGTATTTTGGGGCAGGAAAAAGTGCCCTCAGGGTGGGGTGGTTGGCCCACTCGCTTCTCTGCAATTATTCCTGATCAATCCATAGGCCTGAGAGGAAACTGTTGTCTGCAGACCCCCGCACCCCTTTCTTTAGTGGTCTGGAACTATCATTTACTTGGCATTGCAGCCCCATGATTCATGGATTGTTACCCTCTTCTTCCAGATAGGGGACCTGAGTTTCAAAACTAGTCATGGGAGGGTGAATTTGATTAGAGTTCTGTATGACCTCCAAATGATGCCTTATTCTTCTTTGCATGCTTTTTCTCAAAACATCACATATAAACATTTCCCAGAGAAGGAGACTGAAACTTGGAGGGATTAGCTGACTTCTGGAAGTTGTCACGGCCTGTACTTGGCTTATCAGGTCATGACCTTTCTCTTCAGCTTCTACACCCGATGGTCTTTGCACTATACCAGTCTCTTTACTCTCTTTACTTTAAATTGTTATTTTTCACAAGAAAAAAATTGTAAGTTTGTGAGGTGATGCATGTTAACTAAACTTATTGTGGTGATCACTTCACGATATTTGTGCCCATCACATCATTATGTTGTGCACCTGAAACTAATACAATATTTATGTCAATTATATCTCAGTAAAGCTGGGGATATGTTTAAAATTTTAAAATACTGATAATTGTTATTTTGCCTCAGGCTACCATGAGAATTTGTAATGTCCACAGTGAAATTTGGCTTATTGTCTGTTATTGACAACAATGGCAATACTGGATTTAAGCCATAGTTATAAGCCTCTAAAAATACCCTAAAAATAACTTTGATGAATGATATTTTTGGTTTGAAGCTTAAAAATAATTCTTTGAAAATATCTGTATAATTATGTATGAAAAACACAGGGAATTTCATCAATTTGATCTTTTTAAATATGTTTTATAAGTCAAAGAGCCAGTTAGTGGAGATGTATATAATAGGGTACTCCTGTCATGTTTTTCTAATGATTTTTCATGTCAACAAACCAAGTATTCATTCTTTGTGCTGTTTAAAATAGTAACGTGAAAATATTTCCAGCTTCATCTTATGGCGAAGGGCCATAATGTGGGCCCATTCCTGAGTAGCCATATGGCAATGGTGCCGCCATCTGCTTATCCTGATTTTCCTTTTCCTGGCAAAACTTGGACCCATATGGGTTCTTTGTGTCTCATCTGTGTACATCACGAGGAGAGGCTAAATCACTATCCACACTCTTCCCTGGAAACGACTTTTTATAATTACTCTGAGCAGGAAGATCATCTCTTTTCTATTTACCTTCTTCTTCCTCTAGTTTTTACACACCTGCCTTCTTCTAATAGAAGCAGGAACAAGTTGATTTCAGGAATATGTGAAGCCTGTCAGGGCAAGCTGTCAGGTTTGAGGCATCATAATCACCTCAAAGGACTGACGGCCTGTGCTTTGTGGATGTGAAACTTCATCACTCAGGAGATAAAATGATCCATCCTTTTACATGTTGACAGGATAGCAACTTGGTGTCAATGTGGGGAGTCACATACACAGACAATAAGGCAACAAAGAATCTATGAACAGGCCTCTTATATTTGCAGTGACAACTATTTTCAGGAATGCCTCAAATATTTGATATGGGCTCTTTAGAATAATTTTAAGCAACTATGTCAATTTCTTGCGTGACACATTCTTACACTTGAGTGAAAATATGGCAAAAGCCCATTTGCCAATCGGCTCTTTAATGTTTGCCTTCAAATGAAATAATTATATTTATACTATTGAAATATCTAAAAGCATGTCTGCATGCTTCTCTTTTTTGTTTTAGTGTATTTTAATTTGGTTTGGAATCTGCTTTGTGTATTTTTTTAACTCAAAAATACCTCTCTCCTATGAAACTATATATGAAGAAAAAATCACTACCATGTTGAGAATAATTAAGTGAATGAAGATAACTCATTCGGGAAACTCAACATTAACAGAAAAGAAGTAACTTGGGTGCCTGGGTGGTTCAGTCAGTTAAGTGTCCGAATCTTGATTTCAGCTCAGGTCATGATGTCACAGTCCTTAGGTGGAGTCCCAAGAAGGACTCTGAGCTGGGTGTGTAGCCTGCTTAAGATTCTCTTTCTTCCTTTGCCCCTACCCCGACCCACGTGTCTGTCTGTTTCTCTCTCAAAATAAACAATAAGCAAAAAAGAATTAACTGACCCACAGTCTTGCTCTGCGCAGATGTCCATTAGACAGAATTATTATTGTAGTAAGCTTGACTGTGAGTGATACAGTATTCACAAAGGAAATTGATCCAGAATATAAACTTCATCTTTTTGGTCTCTGCCACTGTCTACAAGCTCTGGTATAAGTAGTCATTGTACTTGAGTAATCAGCACATATTCCTTGGCAAGAGCCTCGTGCTTCTACCCTTGTTGTTACTAACGTGCCTTCTAGAAGAGCTTTGAAAAACTGACAAACCATAAAATGTGTAATTTTATTTAAAAAAAATTCTAAATTTGAGAGAACAATAATTTGAAGCATCTGGAATTAGGAAGACTTCAGGCAATACAACTGTATATTTTAAAGTATGGTTAATCTGAAAGATGACCATTTATATGCTATCTTTTGAAGAGATTGATCTGATGAGATACCACATTACTCTGACCAAGATGATTAATTAAGGGGTGGGGTCAATTCAGGCCAATCAGAGCCATTGTGCATCTCCTAGCTCTGCAGGCAAAGAATTTTCTTTCCCCATTATGGTTGCAAAACTAATGGAATATTACCTATAGTTTCTTTGGCAGTCTTCTTTGTCACTGACTGTGAGAGTCTGAAATACAGAAAAAGCATAACAAAGGGTCAATGTTTGAACACTTGAATCTGGTCATGTCTTTTCTTTTTTCTGAATTTTATTTGAATAAATATAATTTATTGTCAAGTTGACATACTGTGTATACAGTATACTCTTGGTTTTGGGGGTAGATTCCCATGATTCATCGCTTACATACAACACCCAGTGTTCATCCCAGCAAATGCCCTCCCTAATGTCCATCACCCATTTTCCCCTCTCCTCTTCCCCTCTCCTCTTCTCTGCACCCCCTCCCCATCCACCCTCAGTTTGTCCTCTGAATTTCAAGTCACTTATGGTTTGCCTCCCTCCCTCTCTGTTTATAATTATTTTTTCCCCTTCCCTTCTCCCATGGTCTTCTGTTATGTTTCTCAAGTTCCACATATGAGTGGAAACATATGATACCTGCCTTTCTCTGACTGACTTATTTCACTTAGCATAATACCCTCCAGTTCCATCCACGATGCTGCAAATGGCAGGATTTCATTCTTTCTCATTACAAAGTAGTATTCCATTGTATATATAAACCATATCTTTATCCATTCATCAGTTGATGGACATTTAGGAATCTGGTCATATCTTAAGTGGGGCAGAAAGCTCTACACATGTGTTTCTATTTTGGATTCTGATACAGTTTCTTCTTAAAGTTTTTTAGTGTTTATTTATTTTTGAGAGAGAGAGAGAGAGAGAGAGAGAGAGAGAGAGCATGAGCAAGGAGTGGCAGAGAGAGATGGAGACACAGAAACCAAAGCAGGCTCCAGGCTCTGAGCTGTCAGCCCAGAGCCCCACATGGGGCTCAAAACCACAAACCGTGAGATCATGACCTGAGCTGAAGTCAGTCACTTAACCGACTGAGCCACCCAGGTGCCCTTGGTATAGTCTCTTTTTAATTTAAGTCAGCTGAGCTGAATATTTAGTCACCACCATTTTTATTATCAGCAACTAAATATTTCTACAATTCACATACCTAAATATCACTATAAATGTATGCAATTTCATCACCTGTTAAATTTAAATGATCCTAATTGCTCATGTGTTTTGTGATGTGCTGTCTTCAGTATGAAGTGGAGATTTTCACATGGTTATTTTTGGAAATTTCCAGTAAAACTGCCTCCCTACTATCTCTCCTACGGGAGAATAATGCAAAAAACATTTGTTTTGTGGTTGTATGCTAAACACAACATTTTGTATGAGTTATAAGGGTCACTGTGAAACGTACACTTAGGTAACTACTTGGATTTGGGATTGCAAACCCTTAATACATTGTTACCTAGGATATCATGAGGCACTGCATAGCAGTTTTTCACTATGCATATACACATTGGAATCATTAAGATTGACATTTTTGAAATACTAAATATGAAAATCTTAATAAATATTTCTACCCCACTTGCACACGCTTGGTGTTTTTTACCAAAAAAAAAAAAAAATCTATTGCTGACTGCAAGAACACGTCTTGATGTTGTTGTATATCAATAGTCCATTACTTTTACCACTCATATTCCACTTTGTGGAATTTTTTTATCCATTCACCTGTTGAGGGAACTTTGAGTTATTTCCAGTTTTCACCTGTTATAAATTAAGCAGTGTATCTTACATGTAAGAATTTTTCAGAGATTTTTCGAATGGTAATACCATTTTATACTCTCAGTAGGAGACGGTAGTTTCAGCTTTTCCATATCTTTACAAGCGTGTGGTGTGTTCAGCGTTTTTAGTCTTAGCTATTCTAATAAGTGTGCAATGATCTATGTTGGGATGTTAATTTGTGTTTCCCTAGTGATTCATTATGTTGATTGTCTGTCCATTTGCTGCTCTGTTCTTTTTCTTGCTGAAGTGTCTGCTCAAACATTTTTCCCATTTTTTAAATTAGATTGATCGTTTCTGTTACTATTGAATTTTGGGAGTTCTTTATATATTCTGGATACCAGTTTTTGCATAAGGTATAGGATTTATTAATGCTTTCTCCCAGCCTGTGGCTTCTTTTTCTTTCTCTTAATGATGTCTTTGGAAGAGCAGATTTTTTTATTTTTTTATTTTTAAGGAAATCCAATTTATCAGTGTGTTCTTGGGTGTATTGCACTTTGGTGACATCTATTAAAATAATTATGCTGATTGAAAAAAGTCAAATAAAAATAGTAAATTCTATACAGTCATATATATATGTATATATATAGAATTATACATACATATATAGAGAGAGTTATACATATATATGTGTGTGTATATATATATATATATATATATATATATATAACTCTGGAACAGTACAACTTTCCTATAGTGACAGGAAGTTGGTGAGTATTGACCTGGGGATACAATTATGAAAGGGACAGAAGAAGAGTTTGAGAGCAATGAATATGATCACTATTTTCATTGTGGTCGTGGTTCTTAGCATATATATTTATGACAAAATTTATTAAATTATAAGTTTAAATATGTGCCGCATATTATTTGTCAATTATAACACCTTAAAGCTGATAATTATACATGACATGGCAAACTATATATTCACCTGCTCAGAGCTCAAGTCAAATTAAATAAAGCATGATTTATTTTTATTGTTATCATTGTGGCTTGCATAGCTCTTGAATGGTTTTGTGAACTTCTAATTCTTAAATTAGGCAAAAATCTGGCACTTAGTGATTATCACAGAAGGATTCAAAGGGTAATGAGACATACAGATATGTGAGTTTGTAGTTTCCAGTGATATGGAAAAGTCCATTCTGTGTGTGTGTGTGTGTGTGTGTGTGTGTGTGTGTGTGTGTTTCTTTTCTAACTGCAGAGACAGACCTACTGGTAATGATCACAGTTGCAATATTCTATTACTGAATCCCCTAATTTTCCCCGGGTGACTTATTATTACCCTGAATTACTGTTACATTCTGTTTCTGCAGCTCACACTCCAGCTAGAATGCAGATTGTTTATCTTCCACAAGACTAGCCTTGGAATAACTCCTGGTCATAGTGTTTTGACAGTCTGTTTAGAGAAAGAAAGAAGATAGGGGAAAAAATCAGTAAGTGAAGGCCAGAATGTATGGCAATGAAAACAATAATTAATTTTCTTTTACTTAGAAAGGGAAATAGTGACAATACAATGAAAATGTGTTAAGTTCCAGGATAATTTGGCTTCAAAGAGGTTACCACTGCTTTAACAGCTAAGGTGGTTGTATTGGGCATATAAATGGGAAAACCATGGGCAGTAATGGCATATAAATTGCAACCCTATGGCTTACTAGTTGAGAGACTAAAGCGAGGCATTTAATCTTGAGTAGCAGATTCCTATCCTTACCTATTTATTAAAAAAATAGAGAAAAAAGGTTGGTTTATTTTTTCTATCAGGCTTAAAAATGTAAGTATTCACTCACTATGAAATGAAATTAAAAAAAAAAAAATTATGAGCCATCTGAAGCACAATACCTGAAAGTAAAAGTATACTATTTGGGGATAAGACAAAGTATTGGTTCAAGCCTTGAACTAAAATTTATAGCGGGGATCAGTACACATACTCAACTGAAAATTGGTAATAAAACCAATTTTATTTATTGTAATAAAACGACTCCTCCAGGTTTAACTATAACGAACACCAAGTCTATCCCCCCTAATAAAGCAAGGTTCCCAGAAGTGTTGTTTTCTCTGCAGATTCTTCTGTGCTCTTTTACCCAGCATGCAGTCTTCAGGAACTAATACATCTATGCCAGACAGATGCCATCTCAAAGACTTACTATGCCATTCAGATTTCATGTTCCAAGTACTATCCTATTCTTGCCTGAAACTCTACCTCACTGAAAAATCCGCTTTCTCACGGCTGGTTTTTCCTTCCTGTAAGTGTGATATCAAATGCGTTAAAGATAGATTCATACATAGACAATCCCTCCATGCAAGTATGTTGCTTTTTAATTGTAGGAAAAAATACGTATAACATCAAATTTAGCATCTTAACCATTTTTAGGTGTACAGTGTGTAGAATTATGTACATTTGCATTATTGCAATGTATATATATCTATATCTATATCTGTATCTATATCTATATATATATCTGTTTTTGCAAAACTGGAACTCTCTATCCATTAAACAAGAACTTCCTATTTCCCTCCTTTCCAAGCCCCTGGCAACCCCCATTCTTTCTATTTCGGTCAGTTTTAGATACCTCAAATGAGTGGAATCATATATATTGACCTATTGGGACTAGCCTATTTTATTTAACATAAGGTCCATAAGGTTCAACCACACTGTAGCAGGTGATAGGATTTCTATCTTTTCTAAGGCCGAATAACTTTTCATTGTATGTATATACCACATTTTCTTGTATCCATTCATCTGTCTGTAGACATTTGTGTGGTTTCCAGCTCTTGGCTATTCCAGCTATAATCCTTCAAGGAACATGAGCTTGCAATATCTCTTCAAGATCTTACTTTCATTCTTTTGGATATAGATCCAAAAATGGGTTGTTGGGTGACAGAATAATTCTATTTTTAATTTGGGAGGGGGAGACCACCGTACTATTTTCCACACCAGTTGTACCATTTTATATGCTGACCAACAGGATACAAGTGTTCTAATTTCTCTACATCCTTGCCAACACTTGTCATTTTCTGTTTATTTTGTTTTGTTTTGTTTTGTTTTTAATAGTGGCCATTCTAATGAGTATGAATACTGAGTTTCATTTAAAATGCCTGTTAACCGGGGTGCCTGGGTGGCTCGGTCGGTTAAGCTTCCGACTTCAGCTCAGGTCATGATCTCACAGTCCGGGAGTTCGAGCCCCGCGTCAGGCTCTGTGCTGACAGCTCAGAACCTGGAGCCTGTTTCCGATTCTGTGTCTCCCTCTCTCTCTGCCCCTCCCCTGTTCATGCTCTGTCTCTCTCTGGCTCAAAAATAAATAAACGTTAAAAAAATTTTTTTTTAAATGCCTGTTAACCATTCAAGTTCTTTGCCTATTTTTTAATTTGGTTATTCATTTTCTTGTTGGGCTGTATGAGTTATTTATATATATTTGATATTAATTCCTTATCAGAGAGATGATTTACAAATATCTTCTCCCATTATGTAGACTACCTTTTCATTCTGTTGATTGTTTCTTTTGATCCACAAAAGTTGGGGTTTTTTTTGTTTTTTTTGTTTTTTTTTGTAGTCCCATTTGTATATTTTTTGCTTTTGTGGCCTCAGCTTTTGGTATCATACTCAAGAAATCATTATCAACTTGAATGTCATGAAGCTTTTCCTATATATTTTTTTCTAGGAGTTTCATAGATTTAGGTCTTAATGTTTAGGTCTTTAGTCCATTTGGATTAATTTTTTATATGATATAAGGTAAGGATCCAATTTGTTAGTTTGAACGTAAATATATAGTTTTTCCAACATCACTTATTAAAGACTATGTTTTTTTTCCCATTGTGTGGTCTTGACAACTCTATAAAAGATCTGATCAAGCACATAAGGGTTTATTCCTGGGTTATCTATCCTTTTCCACTCCTCTGTATGTCTGTCTTTATGCCACTATCACACCATTTTAATCAGGTTTGTATCATATTTTGAAATCCAGAAGTGTGAGGTCTTCAACTTTGTTCCCTCCTTTAAAGATTATTTTGGCTATTCAGGGTCCTTCGAGATTCCATAAGGATTTTAGGAGGTTTTTTTTTTTTTTTTTTTTACTATTTCTGCAAAAAAAATGTCATCAGAGGACACCTGGGTGGCTTAGTTGGCTAAGCCTCTGACTTCGGCTCAGGTTATGATCTTACGGTTTGTGGGTTCGAGTCCTGCATTGGATTCTGTGCTGACACCTCAGAGCCTGGATCCTGCTTTAAATTCTGTGTCTTCCTGTCTTTGTGCCCCTCCCTTTCTCTCTCTTTCTCTCTCTCTCTCTCTTTCTCTCTGTGTCTGTGTCAAAAATAAATAAACATTATTTTTTAATGCCATCAGGGTTTTAATAGGATTGCATTGAATCTGTAGATTGCTTTAGGTAGAATGGACATTTTAATAGTGCTAAATCTTTCAATCCATTAATATGGAATATTTTTCCACTTATTTTGTGCCTTTACTTTCTTCCACCAGTGTTTTATAGTATTCAATATAGAAGTCTTTTGCTTTCTTGATTATACTTTTACAGAGTATTATATTCTTTTTGATGTTATATCCCACAAGTTTGCTTAATTTGTTTATTAATTCTAATAGGATTTGTGTGTGTGTGTGTGTGTGTGTGTGTGTGTAATCTTTATTGTTTTCTACGTATAAGGTCATGCGATATACAGTGAGAAGAGATTACCTCTTCCTTTCCAGTTTGGTTTTCTAATTCCTTTTCACGCTTAATTGCTCTGGCTAAGAGTTCCAGTACTGTGTTGACTAGAAATGGTTAAAGTGGACATCCTTACCAGGCTCCTGATTTTGGAAGAAAATATTTCAATTTTTCACCTTTAGGTGTGATGTTTGCTGTGGGATTTTTCATATATGGTTATTATTATGTTGAGGTAGTTTCCTTCTATTTCTAGTTTTATTGTTTTTTTTTTCTTTTCAGTAATAAAAGTGTATAGAACATGTTAAGTGCCTTTACCACATCAGTTGAGGTGATCATGTGGTTATGCCCTTCATTCTGTTAATGTGACATATTATGTTGAGTGATTTTTGTATTCAAACATATTGTATCAAAAACATACTTGTATTAAAGGAATAAACCCTACATAGTCATGGTGTATAATCTTTTTAATGCACTGTTGAATATGGTTTTCTAATATTTTGCTGAGTTTTTTTTTCACCAGTGTTCATCAGGGATATTGGTCTGTAGTTTTCTTGTAGTATTTCTGGGTTTGTTATCAGGGTAATGTTGGGTTTCCAGAATAAATTTGGATTTGTTTCCTCCACTTGAATTTTCTGGAAGTTTGAAGAGGCCTGGTGTTATTTCTTCTTCAAATGTTTGGTAGAATTCTTCAGTGAAATCATCTGGTCCTAGGATTTTCTTTATTGGGAGGTTCTGATTACAGCTTTAATCTTTATCCTAGATCTAGATCTATTCAGGTTTTTATTCTTCATAACTTAGCTGTGGTAGGTTACGTGTTTTAGAAATTTCCCCATTTCCTCTAGTTGGTCCAATTTTTTGGTGTATAACAATTCATAGTTTTCTCTTATAATCCTTTTTTTAATGTCCGTGGCATCAGTAGAAATATCCCCTCTTTCATTTCTGATTTTAATTTAAGTTTTCTCTCTTTTTTTCCTTGGTCTTTCTAAGGGTTTGTCAATTTTGCTGATCCTTCCAAAAAAAGAATTCCTACTTCATTGCTTTTGTTTTCCTATGCTCTATTTAGTTTATCTCTGTTCTAGTCTTTAGTATTCCCTTCCTGATGTTAGTTTGGGGTTGAATTTGGTCTTTTTCTAATTTGTTGAGGTATAAAGTTAGGTTATTTATTTGAGATCTTTCTACTTTTTGATTGTGAATATTTCCTGCTATAAACTTCCATCCTAGTACTGCCTTAGCTGCATCTCATCAGTTTGGTGTGTTATGTTTTTATTTTCATTTATGTCCATATAATTTCTAAACCTGCAATTTCTTCTTTTTTCAACGTTTTTTTTTTTTTATTTTTTTTTTTATTTTTATTTTTGGGACAGAGAGAGACAGAGCATGAACGGGGGGAGGGGCAGAGAGAGAGGGAGACACAGAATCGGAAACAGGCTCCAGGCTCCGAGCCATCAGCCCAGAGCCCGACGCGGGGCTCGAACCCACGGACCGCGAGATCGTGACCTGGCTGAAGTCGGACGCTTAACCGACTGCGCCACCCAGGCGCCCCAACCTGCAATTTCTTCTTTGATCACTGGTTGTTTAAATGTATGGTGTTTAATTGCAAAATATTTGTGGATTTTCTCATTTCTAATTCTGCTATAGATTACTACTTTCTTTCTACTGTGGTTGAAAAAGATACTGTGTAAGATTTCAGTCTTCTCAAATTTCTTAAGAATATTTTTATGGTCTAGCACATGGTCTGTCCTGGAGAATGTTCCATGCGCACTTCAGAAGACCATGCATTCTGTTGTTTTTGGATGGAGTATTCTGTATATGTCTATTAGGTCCACTGGTCTATGGTGTTGTTCAAGTTTTCTGTTTCCTTATGGATCTTCTGTCTTGTTTCATCCATTATGGAAACTGTGCTACTGAAACTGTGTGCTATTGAAACTGTGCTATTGTTTCATCCATTATTGATACTGTGCTATTGAACTGTGTTATGGATCTTCTGTCTTGTTTCATCCATTATTGAAACTGTGCTAGATTTCTGAGATCTAAAGGATATCTTTGCTATTGAAGTTTTGTACTACTATTTTGTTGCTGTCTATTACTACTTCAGTTCTATCAATGTTTGCTTCATGTATTTGGGAGCTTCAATGTTGGGTGCATTTATGTCTATAATTGTTATGTGTTATTCAGAAACAGACCCTTTTACCAGTAATGTCTTTCATTGTTTCATGTGACAATTGTTGACTTAAAGTCTATTTTATCTAAGTATGGCTATGTCTGTTCTCTTTTGGTGTTAGGTTTCTGACCTTGGCTCAGGTCATGATCTCGCTGTCTGTGAGTTCAAGCCCTGTGTCGGGCTCTGTGCTGACAGCTCAGAGACAGGAGCCTGCTTCGGATTCTGTGCCTCCCTCTTTCTCTCCCCCTCCGCTGCTCACACTGTCTCCCTCTCTCTCAAAAATAAATAAACATGAAAAAAAGAAAAGAAAAGGAGTCTCTTGTTGCAGCATGTAGTTGGATCTTTTTTTTTTTTCTTTTTGACCATTCAGTCTATATTTGTCTTTTAATTCAGGTGGTTAATCCATTTACATTTAAAGTAGTGGTAGAAAAGATTTACCACATTGTCATTTTGT
>NC_064811.1:190979839-191031242 GCF_023721935.1 Panthera uncia
TTCAACAGGTGTTTTCTTTGTGCTTGCCATAGGGATTATATGAAATAGTAACAGTTGTAAATTGAAAATTCTTTAATTTGCGTACAAAACTACTGGTTTACATCTCCACTCCCCAACTTTATGTGATTGATGCCATATATTACATCTGTTTATACTGTATATTGTTAACATACATAGATAGTGACTTTTATGCTTTTATCTTTTAAATCTACACCAGAATGAATAGTGCTTTATCATTAAATCTCAAAAGTGTGATGTTACAATACCACTGAATTCTGTATTTGTATCTGTATTTACCTTTACCAGAGAGTTTTATATTTTCATATGGTTTCCAGTTATTGCTTACCCTCCCTTCATTTCCATTTGAAGGAATCCCTTTACCATTCATTGTAGGGCAGGTTTGGTGATGAACTCCCTCGGCTTCTGTTTTCTGGAAAAGTATTAATTTTTCCTTCAATTTTGAAAGATTGTGTTCACTCTCACCGCTGTTGTTTAACATAGTGTTGGAAGTTCTAGCATCAGCAATCAGACAACAAAAGGAAATCAAAGGCATCCAAATTGGCAAAGATGAAGTCAAGCTTTCGCTTTTTGCAGATGACATGATATTATACATGGAAAATCCGATAGACTCCACCAAAAGTCTGCTAGAACTGATACATGAATTCAGCAAAGTTGCAGGATACAAAATCAATGTGCAGAAATCAGTTGCATTCTTATACACTAACAATGAAGCAACAGAAAGACAAGTTAAGAAACTGATCCCATTCACAATTGCACCAAGAAGCATAAAATACCTAGGGATAAATCTAACCAAAGATGTAAAAGATCTGTATGCTGAAAACTATAGAAAGCTTATGAAGGTAATTGAAGAAGATTTAAAGAAATGGAAAGACATTCCCTGCTCATGGATTGGAAGAATAAATATTGTCAAAATGTCAATACTACCCAAAGCTATCTACACATTCAATGCAATCCCAATCAAAATTGCACCAGCATTCTTCTCGAAACTAGAACAAGCAATCCTAAAATCCATATGGAACCACAAAAGGCCCCGAATAGCCAAAGTAATTTTGAAGAAGAAGACAAAAGCAGGAGGCATCACAATCCCAGACTTTAGCCTCTACTACAAAGCTGTCATCACCAAGACAGCATGGTATTGGCACAAAAACAGACACATACACCAATGGAATAGAATAGAAACCCCAGAACTAGACCCACAAAGGTATGGCCAACTCATCTTTGACAAAGCAGGAAAGAACATCCAATGGAAAAAAGACAGTCTCTTTAACAAATGGTGGGAGAACTGGACAGCAACCTGCAGAAAAATGAAACTAGACCACTTTCTCACACCATTCACAAAAATAAACTCAAAATGGATAAAGGACCTGAATGTGAGACGGGAAACCATCAAAACCCTAGAGGAGAAAGCAGGAAAAGACCTCTCTGACCTCAGCCGTAGCAATCTCTTACTCGGCACATCCCCAAAGGCAAGGGAATTAAAAGCAAAAATGAACTACTGGGACCTTATGAAGATAAAAAGCTTCTGCACAGCAAAGGAAACAACCAACAAAACTAAAAGGCAACCGACGGAATGGGAAAAGATATTTGCAAATGACATATCGGACAAAGGGCTTGTATCCAAAATCTATAAAGAACTCACCAAACTCCACACCCGAAAAACAAATAACCCAGTGAAGAAATGGGCAGAAAACATGAATAGACACTTCTCTAAAGAAGACATCTGGATGGCCAACAGGCACATGAAAAGATGCTCAATGTCGCTCTTTATCAGGGAAATACAAATCAAAACCATACTCAGATATCACCTCACGCCAGTCAGAGTGGCTAAAATGAACAAATCAAGAGACTATAGATGCTGGAGAGGATGTGGAGAAACGGGAACCCTCTTGCACTATTGGTGGGAATGCAAATTGGTGCAGCCACTATGGAAAGCAGTGTGGAGGTTCCTCAGAAAATTAAAAATAGACCTACCCTATGACCCAGCAATAGCACTGCTAGGAATTGACCCAAGGGATACAGGAGTGCTGATGCATAGGGGCACTTGTACCCCAATGTTTATAGCAGCACTCTCAACAATAGCCAAATTATGGAAAGAGCCTAAATGTCCATCAACTGATGAATGGATAAAGAAATTGTGGTTTATACACACAATGGAGTACTACATGGCAATGAGAAAGAACGAAATATGGCCCTTTGTACCAACGTGGATGGAACTGGAGAGTGTGATGCTAAGTGAAATAAGCCATACAGAGAAAGACAGATACCATATGTTTTCACTCTTATGTGGATCCTGAGAAACTTAACAGAAACCCATGGAGGAGGGGAAGGAAAAAAAAAAAAAAAAGAGGATAGAGTGGGAGAGAGCCAAAGCATAAGAGACTCTTAAAAACTGAGAACATGGGGCGCCTGGGTGGCTCGGTCGGTTAAGCATCCGACTTCGGCTCAGGTCATGATCTCACGGTACGTGAGTTCGAGCCCCGCGTCGGGCTCTGTGCTAACCGCTCAGAGCCTGGAGCCTGTTTCAGATTCTGTGTCTCCCTCTCTCTCTGCCCCTCCCCTGTTCATGCTCTGTCTCTCTCTGTCTCAAAAATAAATAAACGTTAAAAAAATTAAAAACAAAAAAAAAACTGAGAACAAACTGAGGGTTGATGGGGGGTGGGAGGGAGGGGAGGGTGGGTGATGAGTATTGAGGAGGGCACCTTTTGGGATGAGCACTGGGTGTTGTATGGAAACCAATTTGACAATAAATTTCATATATTGAAAAAAAATTAAAAAAAAAAAAAAGAAAGATTGTGTTGCCAGATAGAGTATTATCAGTTGGCAGTTTTCCTTTCAGTACTCTGAATATATTATCTCCCTCCCTCTGTCCCGCAAGATTTCTACTGAGAAATCTGTTGATAATCTTAACTGGTTTCTAGAGTTCTCACAAAGGCAATGTTGTCTGCATATGGTTGTTCAATCGATGTTTCCGTTGAGGAGTGAGAACCCAGAGCTGCTTTTTCTACCATTTTGCTGACATCACTCAAATCTGTTTAAAATAATGATTTCATTCCTCAATCATACTATTTTATTGTGCTCTTTTCTGTAAACCATGCTGAGCCTTTGCCAGTTAATGTGCTATGAGGAAATCAGACCTCATCTGTATAATGGAACAGAAAAGAATTTCATCCAGGAATTAGGTGATTATAAAGTATTGCATTTTTAAATCACTTTTCTGAATGATCTGGTGTCATGTGGCCACAGCTAGATTTCTGAGACCTAAAGGATATCTTTGCAGCACACAGGACAAATATTTTTCCACCTTCACTATCGCTACAACTGTTTCTCTGAATGTCAAAAGCTGTCGCCCCTCCAAGTGATACAGAAACCGGCCAAGTATTGTGTCCCGTGACTTCGAAATTAAGAAAGTATTTACACTCTCTTGTACTTCCCATATGTCATTAAATGTTTCCAGTTGAAATAATTCACTCAGGATCTTAGCTATAGGAGACTCTTGAAACTTTCATTTGTATCTTTCCACCACTGCCATTCACAAATGGACACCAAATCGAGTGAGAATAAAGAGTGGATGCCAACTGCCCACATATAACACAGACCACCCTTTGGGTTACTTAGTATCCAACGACATCCTTCTACTCAAAAAGGCAGTAATAATAGGCTGTAACAAAAAAATGAAAAGTTCATCTTGAATACAAAAGTCTTCTTCTCAGAAGGGAGTATTTGATGGCCAGTCATCCTTCTCTTCTTTGGAAGAGGTTGGTTTCCTCTGCTAGTGTGGCCATAATCCTATCTTGAATTAAATCTCGGGTAATTAAGTATAAAGTTGGGTGGCAAAAAGACCAGTTTAAGGTTGAAAAGAGTGTTGCATGTCCCATTTATACCTAAGCTGTAGAATGTGTAAAGAAAGCCACTCCAACCTAAGACTAAGAAAAAGCTGAGTAAACAAAATAAAATAAAACAAAGGCAACTTTAAAAACAATCCATCAGAAAATTGAAGTCACAGGATAACCAAATAGTGTAAAATTGATAGAGCAAGTTGATTCAAAAGAATGGGATGAGGAGCTCCTGGGTGGCTCAGTCAGTTTAGCGGTAGACTCTAGATTTCAGTCCAGGTCATGATCTCATGGTTTGTGAGTTCAAGCCCCACACTGGGCCCTGCACTGACAGTGTGGAGCCTGCTTGGGATTCTCTCTCTGCTCCTCCCCAACTTTCTCTCTCTCAAGGTAAATAAGTAAACTTAAAAAAAGAAAAGAAAGCATGGGATGAGAGCATTGGCATGTCTGTTGGAGAGGACAGGGAAATATAAAAAAAAAAAAACTTCTGAGAATGTATCAGCTGCTGAAAACCATTTTCTGAAACTTTTTGCATATTGCTAGAAGCTGAGTGTGGACTAGGAGGGCTGTCCAGAATCCCTGACAGCCAGACAGTGGAGTTTGTACCCACTTGCAAGTTGTTCTTCACAGATCTCTACTGGAATTCATGACAATACGATATGTATGAAGATATATAATAATTATATCGATTACATTTTATTATCAAAGAGCTTGAGCATTAATAACTTTCATATCATTTTATAGACACAGCTCTCTGAGATGTGGATTTAATAATTTATATTTCCTTTCATTTTCTAAGAGCAATTCATTTGTTCTCTGTGCCAAATATATAATTAAGCTATGTTTACTGTGAACACAGGTATAATTTTAGCAGGCCAATTGTTTGCTGAGTGATGAAATGATTAACTCTGCAAATCATGTTCCATATTAGGCATTCCAGAGCTAATAAGCCTTATGCATGAACAGGCCCAGATATATGTATAAATGTAAAACAGGTAGACCATATCAGATTTAGTGATCCTCTATTTACCTCTTAAATGGCATTACAAAGAAAACAACATAAAGTATTGTTATTGTCAGAGTTACTTATTTTTTTTCCCCTTGGAATATTTTGGCTAGCGTCAGACATCTTTCAGTCATGGAATTTATCAAGAGTTCTGCATAAAATTAAGAAATGAAGATAATTTAATGAGCTCAATATGCAATTAACCTCAGAAGCATTGCCTAAGCTTTCAAATCTGCCCTAGAGTATATTCTAAAACATTTTCCTTTATTATTTTATGTTTAATAAATCTTTCAGCTAAAATTAGAGATCAAAATTTAGCATTTGGGCCTATAATCTTTATATGTTCTAGGTCTGTATTTGATGCTACTGACAAAAACAAATGATATTAATTCACAAATGGCTCAAAAGATCAAAATGTGCAAAACCTCACTTGAATTTAGTTATATGATGTATAGCTTTTCTGGGAATAGGGATGTTGTGTTAAAAGGCAGAGATATCCAAATAATATCAATTATAAAGATAAAAGTATAAACCAGAACGTCTGTGGAGAGTTTCATATGTAATCTCCGTGACAACGAGCCCTTGTAGGTTTTATTCATTGTTGCGTCCCCAAGTGTTTGTATAGAAGTTGCTCAATGATTATTTTGTAATGAAATGGTAATGAAGAACAAATATAAATATTTATAGCTGTGTCAAAAAAATTTTCTGCCCTTAAGAGATATGCCTTTTCTGCTTTGAGAGGAAGGGAAGGGTAATAGGAAAGACAAAATTCATATAGAAGACCCAGTAGGTCTCTTTGCAAATACTTTTCTCACTCAGTATTTTTGTCAGCAGTGTGTGGGAGTGGTTGTCTTGATTTTTCCAGGAAGGTGAGGCAAATAGTATTGAAATAGTGTGACCAAGATTGCACAGTTAAAAAAAACAAATAGCCTGAACATATTCAGTGAGGGGGGGGGGGGTTCAATTTTCTCTTAGAATTTAGGCCAAGTCTATGTTCCCAGAACCAGCAAACAATAGCACATAGTCAGTTCCAATTATACACAACAGGCACTAAGTATATGGCCATCTGTTAATGAGCAAATTACCTAAAAGCTTAGTCATATATTTTTAATTTTATTTACATTGTAATAATTTTGAACAGTTGACTTACAGAGACGATGGCCTTTGTTTTCACCCTCCCAGAATTCTTATGTTCTTGGTATAATCGCCCAACACACTTTCCCAAGAAATGAAATCCATGGGTTACTCCAGCTAAATGCATTCACTTAATTCCCAGAAACAACATATAATACATTTTTTTCCCCACCTCTCTACCTAATAATGAGGAGAGAGAAAAACAGCTTGTTAGGAAAATTGGACATTCGCTTGTAACCTACTCTCCCTTTTTCCCAGTAGAGTCCTGATATGATCCTTCCCAATACTCAAGAGTAAAAGGAACTTCCCAGTTAGATGAAAACAGCAGTTACTCAAACTTTCTCTCTTCAATTCCTTCAATTCTTTTCTGAAATGCACCCTTCTGTAGTACAGAGAAGATCTATTGCTCTTCTCATGGTCTTGAGAACACAGTCTTCTGTCAGTTTTTAACTCTTCCATCATATTCCCGATAGGAATCTTGGTCATGGAATGAATATGTAGGGTCTTTTTTATAACCCTAATGTGGTGCAGTACAAATGTTGCTGTGTGTGTATTTTTCCATGAAGAGCGTATCTTTTTTGTTTATGATCCTTGAAATCAAAGATCAATGTGCTGAATCATTTTAATCGTAGTAACAATTCATGAGGTAAAGGTAGAATGTGTAGGTAATTTTATCTTGATTTCAGATGTAAATCTGAGAGTCTCCAAATTCAATATATAACACTGGGAATTTCTCAAAAAGGGATATCACCATCATCCTTAGGTAACTTTTTAGGAATAACTGATGACTTTAATATATCTACATAAAAAAGAAAATGAGGGGCGCCTGGGTGGCGCAGTCGGTTAAGCGTCCGACTTCAGCCAGGTCACGATCTCGCGGTCCGTGAGTTCGAGCCCCGCGTCAGGCTCTGGGCTGATGGCTCGGAGCCTGGAGCCTGTTTCCGATTCTGTGTCTCCCTCTCTCTCTACCCCTCCCCCGTTCATGCTCTGTCTCTCTCTGTCCCAAAAATAAATAAAAAACGTTGAAAAAAAATAAAATAAAAAAAAAAATGAGAAAAGCTCCAATAAAGGAAAGTAATATAGCAACATAACCATACTGGTTCATTTCAAAAATAAAATAGGGCCACCGGGGTGGCTCAGTCAGTTAAGCATCTGACTTTGGCTCAGGTTATGATCTCGCAGTTTGTGGGTTTGAGCCCCACATGTGTCTCTATGCTGACAGCTCAGAGCCTGGAGCCTGCTTTTTATTCTGAGTGCGTCTCTCTCTCTGCCTCTCCCCTGCTTATACTATGTCTCTCTCTGTCTCACAAATAAACATTTTTAAAAATTAAAAAAAAAGCAGTAAAATACATTTACTGGCCCATTTTATACATCAGTTTGCTTATGAATATTACTATTCCCATTTCATAGCTCAAGAAATTGAAGAACAAAAAAAAGTCATATAGCTAGCTTCATATAACAGATTTAGTAATGTTAGAGTTAGAAATTAATCAAGATTCATTTTCTTCGTTGGTTTTCTGTTAACTACTCTTACATAGGTGCTACCACTGAAAAGAATGTCAATATGATGACGATGCTTATAATATCTGAGTAAAATTATTTAAAATTTCTAAACCCTAAATTTGAGAAACATCCTATTGAAACATGTTTATTATATATGTTATTAGAATTTATATTTGAAATATGAAAGACCTCTGTTAAAAGTGATGGCAAATGTTTAAAATGGAGTTAACAAATTGATACACAAATATATTTGCACATCATACCTAGCATTATAATTTTTTATTAATAATTCTATCATCCAATATATCACTTTCTTCTCTGAAAAAAAATATTGCATAAGTCTTTTTTTCTGTGTTTAATTGTATTTTCAATAATATCTCATTTAGGTGATAGTACAATTATCTAATATTTCTCCCCAATAAATTGTTTTGTAAGCCTATTAGTAAACCACAAATGTATTGATGTCTTTCACCTATATTTAAATTTATTAAAGACTATGCACCTATTATAAATGTATAAAGATAAGTAAGTATATCAATATGCATTGTGTATATATATAAATAAATAATATGCAAACATATTATATTTTTGTATTATTATAAATATACTATTAAATTCTTAATAGATTATACATTTTATAAGTTTGTGTCAAAGATCTGTCTTAGTATCCTTAGTTATGATTTTTCCCTAAACTTAGGAAAATGGGGAATTAAATTTTAGATACTGGGGTGCCGGGGTGGCTCAGTCATTTAAGCATCAGATTGTTAGTTTCAGCTTAGGTCATGATCTCACAGTTTCAGGAGTTCCAGCCTGGCATCAGGCTCTGCACTGACGTTGTGGAGCCTGTTTGGGATTTTCTCTCCCTCTCTCTGCCCCTTCCGTGCTGACACTGTCTCCGTTTCTCTCAAAATAAATAAACTGAAAAGAATTTAAATATTTTAATAGATTTAAAATATGAAGTTTATGGGGTGCCTGGGTGGCTCAGTCGGTTGAGCGTCCGACTTCGGCTCAGGTCATGATCTCGCTGTCTGTGAGTTCGAGCCCCGCGTCGGGCTCTATGCTGACAGCTCAGAGCCTGGAGCCTGCTTCACACATTCTGTGCCTCCCTCTCTCTCTGCCCCTCCCCTGCTCATGCTCTGTGTCTCTCTGTCTCAAAAATAAATAAAAACATTTTAAAAAAATATGAAGTTTATATGAAGAATTTAGCACTTATTTTATATATTGCTGAGATAGAAATCAAGAAAAATAATTTTTGAAGGCATATGGGTGGCTCAGTCATTAAGCACCAGATTCTTGATTTCAGCTCAGGTCACAGTCTCATGGTGGTCAGATCAAGCCCCGCTTGGGGCTCCAACCTGGGCAGAGAACCTGCTTAGGATTCTCTCCCTCTGCCCCTCATGTGGGACCATCTCTGTATCTCTCATTCTCTCTCTTGTTTTTGTTTTTTGTGTTTTTTAAATATAATTTATTGTCAAATTGGCTAACATACAGTGTGTAAAGTCTGCTCTTGGTTTCGGGGGTAGATTCCCATGGTTCATCGCTTATATACAACACCCAATGCTCATCCGAACAAGTGCCCTCCTCAGTGACCATCACCCATTTCCCTTCTCCCCCACCCCTCATCAACCCTCAGTTTTTCTCTGTATTTAAGAGTGTCTTATGGTTTGCCTCACTCCCTCTTTGTAACTTTTTTTTTACCCCTTCCCTTTCCCCATGGTCTTCTGTTAAGCTTCTCAACATCCACATATGAGTGAAAACATATGATACCTGCCTCTCTCTGACTAACATATCACTCAGCATAATACCTTCCAGTTCCATCCTTGTTGCTGCAAATGGCAGGATTTCATTCTTTCTCATTTCCAAGTAGTATTCCATTATATATATAAACCATATCTTCTTTATCCATTCATCAGTTGATGGACATTTAGGCTCTTTCCATACTTTGGCTATTGTTGAAATCACTGCTATAAACATTGGGGTATCTGTGCCCCTATGAATCAGCACTCCTGTGTCCTTTGGATAAATTCCTAGTAATGCTATTGCTGGATTGTAGGGTATTTCTATTTTTAATTTTTTGAGGAACCTCCACAATGTTTTGCAGAGCGGCTGCAATGTTACTGTCCCACCAACAGTACAAGAGGGTTCCCGTTTCTCCACATCCTTGCCGATACCTGTTGTTGCCTGAGTTGTTCATTATAGCCATTCTGACAGGTTTGAGGTGATATCTCATCAGGGTTTTGATTTGTTTGTCCCTGTTGATGAGCGACGCTGAGCATGTTTTCATGTGTCTGTTAGCCATCTGGATGTCTTCTTTGGAAAATTGTCTATTCATGTCTTCTGTCCAGTTCTTATTTGGATTATTTGTTGTGAGTGTTGAGTTTGATAAATTTTTTATAGATGGTGGATACTAACCCTTCCTCAGGTCAATTGCAAATATCTTCTCCCATTCCATAGGCTGCCTTTTCATTTTGTTGATTGTTTGTTTTACTGTGCAGAAGCTTTTTATCTTGATGAATTCCCAATAGTTCATTTTTAACTTTTGTTTCCCTGGCTTCGCAGCAATATGTCTGGTAAGTAGTTGGTACAGCTGGGGTCAAAGAGGTTGCTGTGTGTGCTATCCTCTAGGATTTTGATGGTTTCCTATCTGACATTTATGCCTTTCATCCATTTTGAATTTATTTTTGAGTGTGGTATAAGAAAGTGGTCCAGTTTCATTCTTCTGCATGTTGCTGTCCAGTTTTCCAAACACCATTTGTTAGAGACACTGTTTTCCATTGGCTATTCTTTATTCCTTTTTGTTATTTTAATTGGTTCTTTTTATCTTCTTAATATATCTATATTATTCATGGATATGAAGACTATTCATTTCCTATTAGCTACTGAGAATGCTTATGAAACCTCTGAATTAAAAATTACCATCTTGGGGCGCCTGGGTGGCTCAGTCGGTTAAGCGTCCAACTTCAGCTCAGGTCATGATCCCATGGTCCATGGGTTCGAGCCTCACATCAGGCTTTGTGCTGACAGCTCAAGAGCCTGGAGCCTGTTTCAGAATCTGTGTCTCCCTCTCTCTCTGCCCCTCCCCAACTCATGCTCTGTCTCTGTCTCTCTCAAAAAATAAATAAACTTTAAAAATGTAAAAAAATAAAAAGTTTAAAAATTAAAAAAAATAAAAATTACTGTCTTGAATATGAAAATATTTCTGTCAAATTTTCTTTTCTTTCAATATTATTTGGACATTTATAGGGAATTTTAACATACCTACTTTCACCAAACTTCTTTCTACCCCAACAATTTGTAAACATAACTATTTCACATTGTTTTTTGAAAATGTATGTATTTTGTACTGATTTTCCCTCATGAATTGTAAGAAGGTAGAAGTGCATGTTGCAATTTAATGAGCTGAGCTCAGGGGTGACCTTACACCTCAGTCATACATGAATATCCTCTCATTACTGCCTCTTTGGTATTGAAGTCTTTGCATTAGAAATTCACTAGGGATATTCACTTCTACATTTGGTCTCTTACTTTATTGAATTATTTTACTGTTTGAGTTAATCATGGTTTCTTTGGGTTTTTCTAGATGCCTGATTGTATCTTCTCCACATAGAGAATATTTTATTTAGTGTCTTCTCATTCTTACTCCAGTTGGTTTTCCAACTTAATTGAACAACAGTGGAGTTTTTGAACACCTTGCCTTATTTCTGATATTACTGGAAATTCCCTTGGGTTTCCCCAATAGTAAGCTCATGTGTTTAGGATTAAGATAGTTATGCATATAAGCATGATAGGAAAGTATGTTTTAATTCTCATTCTCATGTATTTTTTTAAATTAGAAGTGAGTATTGAATTTCCTTGAAAGCTTTTTTAACATCTATACAGATACTTATATGATATTTCCCTAAGTATTTAATATAGTGTTACAATAATACAGTTATATAAATAGATTTCCTAATACTGAACCAACTTTGAATTCTTCAAAAGATTTTCACTTATTCATCACATATCATTTTTTTTACTGTGATTCTAGGTTCTATTTGTTCACATCATACATGGAATTTTTGTCATGATATTTGTCAGTGATACTAACCTAAAATTTTTCTTTCTCTCTTTCTTAGGGTTAGGTATCAATATTATGTTTAGGAACAATTTATGATACATTAAGACTATTCGGCCTTTGAGGTTTGGTAGATTACTTTCCAATACCATTCTGACCTTTTGCTTTTCCTAGGGGTAATTTCTTAGTAACTTTCTTAGTATCTCCAAGGAAAATTCATGAGTTGAAATTTTCTGTCTTTAATGAGGTTAATTTTGAAAAACAATGCTTATTTCTAAAAAAATTCTCCACTGCCTCTTAAGTCTTCCTAAATATTTTCAAAAAGGTCTCAACATTTCTATAAAATTAATTTTGTTTCATTGGTTGTCTTCCCTTCAGAATCTTTTATTATGTGTTGTTGTGTACACTCTTTCTTCCCTAATTAATTTTTTAGCAATATCTCTATTTGTTAATCAGTATCTACACACACATTTGATGGAAAGGAACAATAATCATCCAGATTTCTTGAACTTTAAGATGAATGAAGGGATGCCTGGGTGGCTCAGTTGGTTAAGCGTCCACCTTCAGCTCAGGTATGATCTCACCGTTGGTGGGTTCAAGCCCCGTGTCAGGCTCTCTGCTAATAGCTTGGAGCCTGGAGCCTAATTCGGATTCTGTGTCTCCTTCTCTCTGTGTCCCTCCCCTGCTCACTCTCTGTCTCTCTTTCAAAATAAACAAGCATTATTTTTTTTAATGAGATGAATGAAGTAAATATCTGGAAATTTGAAAAGGGCTCCCTTGAAGAAGGGGTAAATATTTTATATGGCTGGGAAGGAGCATATGCAGATATTTGGTGACCACAGTGATGGACTTGTAAGAATGGGTAGCTGTGTGAAATACCCATTTATTGTCTCCTATCATAACAAGCCATAACACAGGCCAAAATAGGAAAGTCCTATCAAGACTATCCATCTATAGTCTTCCATAGAAATGGAAGGGTCAGGGTTAAATTAGCACATCATCATATAAAGGAAAACCACATTTCTAAGCTTGCTCATGGCACAATTTATCTAATGGTTAGTGATGAATGATATGTGTGCATTCTAGGAGGTACCCACAAGGAAAGTAAAAGGTTTTTAAGTCTGTCTCCTTCACTTTCTACCTTCATGTTGACTAGATACTGGATATTGTATCTAGAGAAGCTATTTTATTTTATTTTTGAATATAATTTATTGTCAAATTGGCTTACATACAACACCCAGTGCTCATCCCAACAAGTGCTCCTCCCTGCTCATCACCAACTTTCTCTTCTCCCCCAGTCCCATCAACCCTCAGTTTGTTCTCTGTATTTAAGAGTCTCTATAGTTCAGAGCAGCCATTTTAGACCCTTGTAAACGGAGCTTATGCACAGGGGAGTGACTAAAGATAAATAATGCCTGGTTCTCTGATGCACTACATACCACAGCATGTGTGGAGAAATAAATGTATATCATTCTTTGGTTTTACACTGTTTTGAACTGTCACATTTGGAATTGTAGTAGATAATATTTTGAATCAAGTTTCTTTTGCATGACAGTAGGCTTGTTCAATGCATTCATTTTGTGGAATATAGAGATACTTCGTTCATTTTTATTTTTCAGAATCTTGTCCATCGTATGAATTCACTAAAATTTATTCAGATATTATACTGCTGATGGGCCTTTAACCTTTTTCTGCATTGCATTTAATTGAAAATTTTCTGGTATTTCTCTTTTGATAACTTTGTGTGTATATGTGTGTGTGCACTCAACTGAGTGAAATATATACATATATGTGTATATATATGTATATATGTACATGTATATATGTATACATATATATATATTATGTATATAAGTATACATATATATTATATATGTACATATTATGTACATATATATGTACATATTATATGTATACATATGTATTATGTACAGTTATAGACACCGGAGTACAATTGCTGACTGGTAGGTTACATCATAGGATATAGGTATGTAAAGTAAAGGCTGATTTCATAAATGTTTTGCCTATTTGGATACTCTTGTGAGATTCCTATTAAACCTTTTAACAATTTTTAAATCATTTTTCTTATACTTTTTTTGATTTTAATATCTTATTTACATATTATGGATATGAGTCCTCTGTTGGTTATATACATGTCAAATAAACTTTCCTATTTTGGCCTGTGTTTTGGCTTGTTTTCCCCCCATTTTAATGGTAATTTTAATGATTTAAAGTTCATTGTCTTAACATAGCCCAAATTATCAGTCTCTTCCTTAATAGTGTTTTGTTGTATTTAACAACTAAAACAAATATATATAAATACATACATATATGTGTATAATATGCATTATATATTATATATTATATAATATATGTATATTATATAATATTATATATATATATATATATAATGCAAGCTTTTGAAATGTTCACAAGTTTTATCATTTTTAACTTTTTCTTTTGAATCTGCAGTCCATCTGAGATAGCCTTTTGGGAAATGTGAGATCAGGTTTAGGATATGGTGTATCGTAAGGATTATGAGATTTATAAATAACATATGAGAATTCAGTTGACTCAAGACCATTTTTTATAGAGTCCATCCTTTTGTCCTATTTATGTAGACTTGTCTTTGGATGTTCTCTCTCATTTCATTTGTCAAGGCAAGTGTCCATTTTTCCACTACTATATTATTTTATATATTGATACGATGAGAAATGTATTACTCTGGCATATTGATTATTTTGAATTTAAAGTACTTAGGAAACAGTCAGTGCAAGAACACTCTGACCTTCCTTTGTTCCCCTGAGAGCAGGAAATTGCCCATGTGAAGGGTACCCTGTCTGTATCTGGAGGGTAGAATGCATCTTTATTGCCAGAGAAAGGGAAGTCAGAGCTGATTCGTCTGTATAAACAAACTTTGTTACCTCTTCATCACTTTGCTACCCTATCCCCTAACTCCTTTGCCAAATCTTCACAAATACTTGGGTTTTTTTGTTTGTTTTTGTTTTGTTTTTGGAAAAATGTATAAAATCTGACTCTTGGTCACTTTGAGTCTGATATTTCTATAAGCTTTTGTACACATGAAATTATTTTTTTCTTCTCTTAATCTGTTTTATCTCAATTTAATTATTAGGCCCACCAAAGAAGTGAAGAATGGAAGGTTTCCTCCCCTACAGTTTTGATGCCCAACATGGAGCTCTTCACTGGCTGGATGGTGGTTTCTGGGACTTCCAACAAGAGCCACCAGGAGGTAAGAATTCTTACCAAATTATTATCTCAGATCTCAGCCTGCAGAGCCTGGTAGAAGAGAAAGTGGTGAGAGTCCTTTTATTTTCTAAAATTAAATTAACCAGAGAAAACATTTGTGGAATTAGTTCCTTGGGTGTTGAAACATTGGTAAAGATTGGTTATGAGTACTCTTGCTTTCTATTAATCCCTTTTCTCCCAGAGATGGTCAATGTATTGCTTTGTCTCTGACTTTCGTGTCATTTGTCCTAAGGAAGAAAGCCATAGGGTTAAACACAAACTTGGTCCTATAAGGCTGTTATACTCTGCTTCACAGACTGGAGCATTCATGCTTCTCACCAGACCCATGTGTATTTAGACAAGCCTTGCTGTGATTCCCCAGTGAAAAAGTGGGGTGAGGCTTTCCTTTCACTTATTCTATGTCTTGAGAGCTTAGCTTGGTGACCAGTGAGAATATTCACTCAGATCTCTGCCATCCAGAAGGCACATATATTGTGTGAGTATGGTAGCCAGTTGAATAGACTGGGATTCTGTGACATAAAATAATTCTCTTTGTCGGGCTGTACCAGCTTTCAGGCGAGTTTGTCATGAGGAGCCCCAGTCCATAAGGGACATTTGTTGTCCTAACCTTCATTGCTGTGGTAGTGCTGGAAAAGTGTCGTTCTAGTAATGCCTGCCTGATGTCATAGACCTATAGTTCTTTATGACTAGAGGCATCTCATATTCCGATGAGAAACAAATACCATTTTTACTACACAATTCTTACTGTCTATGACAACAAAGATCTTTCCTAGGTTAACTCTGGGAGTCAACTTTTGGGTCTTGGGCTACATCTTCTTCTACACCCACTTTGGGGACCCCTCCTGTGTCCTTGGTTAAGATTTATTCTAAGCCTGGAAATTTATCTTCTGGTATTTGTATAAGAAGGTTTATTAGACTGAGTTGTTATTAGAATAAATATACCAATGGAGATCTCAGTCATGATTGGCCAGACAACACATCTTTTGAATTGCAAAAGCTTCTATATTTAAAAAAAAAATTAGGGAGTTCCACCCCCAACATCTGTCTTACTGGTATCTCTGGAAAGATAAAATTGAAAAGAAGGCATAAAGCAGTATAACAGCTAGTTTTCAGGGTTAACTTAACATGATGAAGGGACAGAAAGTAGCTTGGGAATAAAACTTAAAGTTCATATCAACATAAACATCCCTTTCCATCTTCTTATGTACCCACTTATTCCCCACTCCTTGTCTTTAAAACTCCAGAAGATGTTTTAAGTCTCTGGACCCCAAATCTCAACCCCCCTTTTCAAAATCCAGCCCCCAATCCTCAACAAATCCCCTTATATCCTCCAACTTCCCCAGAAAATTCCTTAAACGGATAGCTACCTGTTTTAACTCCCCTTTCCATACAAGATTTACAAAAAGCACTGAGGTCTGCCCTCCAGGCCTTGGGATATACAGGTTATTTATAGAAATGCTAAATATCAGGAAGTGAATTTAGCAAGAACACCAGGGACAGGTCTCGAGGCTTGCTTTGCTGTCCCCTACAGCTCCTCCAACTTTCCATGGCTCTGTCATCAGAGCATCAAGGCATCAAGCCTTCCTATGTGATATCCTTTGCAAATGTAACCTGGACCTCCACTGCAGAGAATATGTGTCTCCTGGACACAGCAGACCTATTAAATTTTAAAGCCTTTTTATCTCCACTTTCAGAAGGTCCTAAATAGATTTAGAGAAAAAATTACAAATATTAGTGGTCATTCATAGCTCCACTTATGGAGACCTTGATTGGCTGCTAAAGAGTGTTCTTCCCACCCATATTTATACTATAGTTATCAGACGGGCCACATAGCACCCGTGGGTGGGGGTCTTGGGGGTACTTAGAGAGAAAACAGATGTCAGAAGTTCTCCCAGGCCCTCCTGCAAATGACAGGAAATGGCTCAGCTGGAAGTGAATATTCAGGCACCAAAAGGAGCAGTAGTAGAGGCTTTCCTTCCCAAAGCGAATTGGTCTAAGTTTGAATTATATTCTCAGAAAGGATAGCATCCAAAGGCTTTTATTGAATGCTTTCTACTGACTTTTTAGAGGCAGCTTCGCTAAACCCTGAAGCTCCAGAACATAGAAACCTCTTGATTTCTGTCTTAGGAGGAAATTTTCCTTCTGATATAAAGAGGCAAATTCAAAATAATGTAGTTGGGTGGGCCAGCCAGCATTTTGTCATAATAAAAGCAGCTACTTTTTTTTTTTTTTTTTTTTTGAGAATTGCTTACAGGAAAACAGAAGTAAAAGAGATTAAATCAACAATTCTTACTTTGCAACTGGAATCTCTAGAGAAACAAAAACATAACTCTAAGAATGACTCAAAGCTCACTGAATGCCCTTCTTATTTGCTTCCAGGTATTTGTAGATACTATTTTTTTAAAGGCCCAAACACAAAAACAAAAAAATAAACAGGATGTTGAAAGAATAGTTGTCCTTCACTTAAGAGAAATAAAAGTTTAAAAAGCAACACTCCTCAGGCTCCAGAATCCCCAGAGTCTGTTTTTCTCCTCCTGTGGGACAAACCTCTGTCAGTTGACAGAGTTAGTCAATCCTCAGTCACACCCCAGAGCTCACCATTACACTTAAAGCTGAGAATTGGTAATGATTTTTTTTTTTAACGTTTATTTGTTTTTGAGAGAGAGAGAGAAAGCGAGAGGGAGGGAGGGAGGGAGGAAGAGGCAGAGAGGGAGGGAGACACAGAATTGAAGGAGGCTCCAGGCTCTAAGCTGACAGCACAGAGCCCAACACGGGGTTGGAACTCACAAACCTTGAGACGATGAGCTGAGACAAATTTGGCATTTAACCAACTGAGCCACCCAGGCGCTCCGGAAATGACAGTTTTTAATTGACACTGATGCGATCACCATCCATTCGGAGAATGTATCTCTTCGTGTCACCTCTAATTCTTTCTAAGTTGTTGGGGTCTCTGGACAACCTTTCACTGTTTGTATATCAGCCCCCAAATCCCCCCATCTCTTCAGCCCCCCTTATCAGTCATGACTCTCTAGTGCCCATCTCCTCACCAGCAAACCTTTTTGGTAGAGATTTGTTTGCAAAGTTTAATGCCACTATAAAATGTCACAAGAAAGGCATTTTTATTTCCCAGCCTTCAGATAAAACCCCAAGTTTCCTATTTCCCCCCCTGGAATTCATCTTGATGTAAATTCCTCTGAAGAGAGTGAATCTTTAAAAGATGTCCAGTTAGTCTCTGGGCCACACATGCAAAGGAAGTTGGACGGTTACTATATGAAGAGCCCATATGCATTACTTGGAAAAGGGAGAAACACTTTCCATCGGTAACTCATTGCCCTCCCTCCCAAGATGCAGGGGTGAGCAGTTGAACCTGTAACACACTCTTTCGCATTAGGATGTGCTTGTCTTTGTCCTCACCTCCTCACCCTGTACCACTCCAATCTGGCCAGTAAAGAAAGGAGGTAAATTTGACGCAGATGGGAACCAAAAATCCATCAATGTTTGGAAGCACTAAGAGCCAAGGATTCTTGTGTAATCTCTTCCCACCCCATAGTACCAAAACAGCTACTCTGCTTACCTCAATTCTCTTTACATTTACATGAAGGAGACAGTTAATGTGCGTTCCCATCCCTCAGGAATATCGGGCTTATCCTGCAGTATTTTCTCAAGCCCTTAAAACCCTTAGACTCTGTAGCCTTTACATAGGGTTTCACTCTTGTTCTGTATATTGATGACCTTTTACTCTGTAACCAAGCTCAACAGCGGGTTCTTACAGACTCCCTCATTCTCCTAAAGACCCGAGCTGACACAGGCCATAAAGTCTCCCAATCTAAATTTCAATGGGTACAAACAACTCTTAAGCTATTTAGGAAGCGAGTTATCTCAGGGCATTCAAAAGTTCACTGCAAGCAATGAGGGTTTAGCTCAGTGGTAGGGCATTTGGCTGCACAAATTCATCCCCAAATGCCTGGAGTCTATTTTGCCTACCCCTTTCTCCAAAAAAATAAAAACAAAAACAAACCAGTTACATAAATACCTAGAGGTAACTGGATAGTGGAACCAGTGGATTCCTAATTTTGTTGTCCTTAATAGATATAAATAATAATGTATAAATATATTGTCCCTAAAATATGTCCTTAATAAATATAAATAATAATAATAATAATGATAATAATATGATAATAAATCTAGTCCTCCCACATACCACTTCAGAGCCCATTTTGTGGTCTTCAGAGGCATTAACCTCCTTTGCAGTTTTTTTAAAATTATTGTCCACAACCTAGCTCTTGGCTTACCTAATTTTGACAAACTTTTTCATGTATATTATCATGCAAAGGACGGCATTGCCGCAGGCTTTCTAGGAGAAAATTTGCCTCTCAGATGTGGCCTGGAGCATATTTCTCATGCCAGTCAGACCTTGACTTGTGGCATCAGGTATGCCCCGTGCTTGCATGCAGTGGCTACAAGCTGCACGTTGATTGACAAAACCAGTACTCTGATATTAGACTCCCCAGTCACTTCTATGTTCCCTGCGCAATGTCTGTTCTTTTATGAGTTCAAAGACCCGACACCCTCCACAGGTGACAGACTACCTATGAGTAGGCCCTTTTGACTAACCTTTCCATCATCTTCCATTATAGGAAATCCAACCCCTTTACTACCCTTCCCCAATGTTTAGTAGTATGACTTTTCTTTAATTTTTTTTAACGTTTATTTATTTTTGAGAGAAAGAGACAGAGTATGAGGGGAGAGGGAAAGAGAGAGAGGGAGACACAGAATTGGACACAGGCTCCAGGCTCTGAGCTGTCAGCACAGAGCCCGATGTGGGGCTCGAACTTATGGACCGTGAGATCATGACCTGAGCTGAAATCAGACACTCAACCGACTAAGCCACCCAGGCACCCCAAGTATGACTTTACAATAAGCACAGCTTAGAGTTTTAGAGAGAGGTAAGAGATCTGCAAAGGGAGAAAGGAACTCAGATTAGAATGAGAAGAGAAAAAAAGAACAAATTGATGTACATTTTGCCACAACCCATTTATCCAGTCTCTAATTCTGGGAATAGGCCAGTCCAACAAAATGGCTGTGCTTCATTTATCTAATGGAAAGTGTCACTCTTCTAATAGATAAATGTTAGACACTATTTGTCCTGTTTGACACAGAAGCACCATTTTCCACCAGTGTTTGCACAAAATCCTCCTTTTGGGGCAGGGTATCTAGGGAAAGAAGATTTTTGAGTACAGCAGAGGCTAAGTTTGGAATGTGGTATTATACTCTTATTCTACTACCATGAAATATTTAAGATCACCTTTTTCGACCCATGAGTTCCAGTGGTTGGGAATAAGGTCCTCAACACTGAGGAGGACTAGCAGGGCTGGTACACAAGTGGGTTTCCTAAGCTTTCTCCTATAGTCCATTATACAGTGTGACTTTATGAAAAAAGGAGCCAAGGTTGTAATTTGACTGGCATTTATCATGGAGTATCTGATCACAGTTTTCATCAATATTGCTATTGATTTGGAAACGGCCTATTTAACGTTCCTCAAACCACTCAGTGAGGAAAAAAAAGTAGTTACTGCATTCTTTCATGCAGGTGATTTCAGTGATCAGGAGGAATATAGCTGCTAGTCCTCTAAGGAAAAAGTTTATTTGAGAAAATTATACTTACTTCCATAATGAGAGGAAACAATGGGAGACTAAGCGAATTCTACATAAGGGGCATTGGGCTACATATTCCTTAGTAGTGAAAGTCTGGTTCACTCTGACTGTTAAAACAAACAGGAACTGAGGTTCCTGCTGGGTTGTCAGAGGAAACTGACTGAGGTACTTAATGTCAATAACACCCTGTACCCAACTTCATAAATGAGAATGACGATCATAAACCGTGCTTTCTTCCTTAATGTGATGTGTATTTGTTTACATGACTTAATTTTTCTTCATTTTTCTCTTTTCTCATTACTTTCTTAATTAACATATATTGTATTGATGATATTTAACTTTAAACTTCAGAATGGATCATAAATGTAGTATTATAGCTAAATGAGAGGGATGGAAATTTACTGTCCTACCATTCCTTATAGCTCACATGTAGGCAAATAACTGAGGGTCTTTCTATCAAATGCACTTTCAAGAGCCTTTGAATTGGCTGTAAACAGCAAGAGTAAAAGAGGCTTTAAGAGATATCAACTCTTACCCACCCATGAGAAAGAAGAGACACCCTGGTATCAGTTTTACCATGATGCTTTCTTTTTTTTAATTGAAGTAATATTGACATACAATGTTATGTTTGCTGGTGTTGACTCCGTGAATTACCTACTGCCTTTTACTGAATTTTTATTTTAAGTAGCCAGAATGAATTCTGTTATTTGTAAAAACACTTGAGCAACCCCTGTTCTTTGTAAAACCCCATCGAGTAATATAGACTCAATGGTTAGTTTCTTGAAATGTTTCTCTTCCCTACTTCACTTGAATGCAGACATGGTGATAATTAACGACAGTTTTTATACAACATAGACTTATGAGTAATACTTTTTCTTAATATTTAAAAATATTTTTTAACATATACATAAAGCATATACCAATACAACTAGTGTGTGTGCATGTGTGTGTGTGTGCAAGTGGGAGTGTGTGTATATAATTGAAAGAAAGGAAAAAGAAAATAGTTTCTAGTCACTCTATGTGGGAATGAGTCATAGTGGGAGGGAGCATTCTTCAGAAAGTTACAGTTTATGCACCATCTAAATCTTATTCTCACTCATTATTCTTTTTTTCCCTCCTATGTGATTTTATGTTATTTTTATAGTATAACTCATTGTTTATAAATCTGTTTATTATAACTCCTTTTTAAGGAGGATGGTGGTTAAAATACGGGAAGAAAAGATAATTTTAAATGTTACTATAATTTTTTAGTAGAAATGAAAAGTTAAAGGTTGATGTCATTTTCATTCAAATTTCCTATTTATTTTCTGGGTTTAGGTTTCTTTTACATTGCTTTTCCCCTCAGCTTATAGCAGGTTCCTATACCATTGCCAGTTTTTACATCATATACATATTGGCTTATTACCTCAATTGGAAAAAAAAAAAAAAGGAATTGTCAAAATGAATAATTATTTTGCTTAAAGTAGAAATTTTTCCTATGTTTTCATAATGTAATAGTTCCTTCAGAATGAAGATAATACTGCGGAACATATTAATTGCTTGGTGTTTAAATTTGTAGCAAGGTACTCTTTATATATGATTTTTGCCTTCTATTACTGTTAGTTTTTCTATACTGCAGTAGGATGTCCATTCTTAAATGTATTGTCATACAAAAAAAAAGAAAAATGTATCATTCCCATTTATGCCCTCAACTTGTAGATATATTTTTATAATAAATAAAAGAGTGTCGATTCATGGCCAGCATGTGGTAAATGATGTGTGCCAGAAATTTTCTCCCACATCTGTTCTTCACCATTCTTTATTTTCTGTTTCACATTCTTTATATTTTTCTAAATGTTGTCTTAAATTCTGATTTTTTTTTCTTTTGGATTGTTTTTGAAGTTTTCAATTTTTTTTAAATCATTTTAATGCTTTCCCCTCAAAATCTTAACCTACTTAAAACTATGAACACCTTGAAGGTAAGCTTATTTATCTTTAGAATGCCATTTTTTGTATGTTTGATAAATTCATGTTTGTCAATGAATTAATGGGTCTGCATAATTTTCAAAACCTTTGTTACTAAGTATTGTGGTATGATCTAATTGCGTTGGAATATCTCTATTTCCTTATGGAAATTCCAAGAGCACAAGAACATGAGTGTAAGATCTATATGTTCGGGATAATATTCATCCTGTTAATTTCTCTTTTTCTTGTATTGTTCCTGGCCACAATATTTGTCACATGAATTAGATGACCAATAATTGTTGATTACTAATTGTTTGAAAATTTCCAAACACTACCATGTTAATCTCTTAGTTAAGTGTCTCTCAAGTATTTCCAATGAAGTGCCTTTAACAGCAAAAAACATAAAACAATATTCCTTGTGCTCTAGTCTGTCATATCCATTTGGAAAACTCTCGTGAATACTCTTAATGTATTTTAAAAATGTGAATATATTTTAGTTTATATTTCTTGATATATGTGTTTCATTAACGTTGGGGGGGGAGCTATTGTCCTAATTTGTAAAAAAAAAAAAAAAAAAAAAAATAAGTAAAGAAGGAAAGCAAGGGAAAAGAAAAGAAAAAAGAAAAAAAAGGAAGGTGTACACCCTCACTACGTCAGCTCCATCATGTTGCTTACCCATGTAGACCTTTGACTTCTCTCCCTACTCCGTTACCTACACTGAATAGATAGAAAAAAAGCTTTCTTTCCATTAGAATATTTCTGGAGTAGTTTCTTACAGCCTACCTTGGTATTTGGCAATACTCTTTTTAAACATAAATAAATGTGTTTATCTAATTTGCCATGTATTAGGTATAACCTAAATTCACAGGTATACAAGTGAGTATAATTATAAATGCCTGTCTGCATGTTTATGTAAATTAGAATGCTATTCATTTCCAATCCTGTATATCTTTTATAATTAGAAGGGTTTGGGGGTTTTGTTCATTTGTTTGTTTAGTTTCCTCCCAAATAATTTAAATATTTATTTGGATTTTGAATTAAATTAGTTGACCAATACCTAGGGTTCTTGTTCATTAAACAAGATATATTTTGTAATTATAAGGTGGATTTCTTCACATCTTCAAATGTTATGAGCATTGTAACTTTTCCTTAAACAGGAGAGTAGGAGATATTTGTGGCAAGAGAGTGGAAAAAGTAAAGTTCTATTTTCAAAAGTCGGATCACAGTATCTTAATACTCATTTGTTACCCCAAGGGCACAAAATACTTCAAAATGTGACTCAGGCAGTAATTATGTTTGGTAGTCCACCTAAATAGATCCATTTCTCTGTCCTTAAACTGAGGAAAAGAGAGAGACTTTGAATTTCTAGAGTCTGGCATAGTGTCAGACATCTTGTAGTTGTATAATAAATGTTTTTTTTAAATCAACTGAACAAATAATTTATTCCTGTGGGGTTGACCATTTGCCTTTGCAGAGAAAATTTAGGGTTTTTTTTATGTCTTATCTTCTTGGTGGTTCATTCATTTGGCCCCTTGACAAATAATTATTTATGGAGTGCTACAATATGCCAGATATTTCTATTCTATAGTAGAGAATTGGTAATAAATGGGAGAAATAACAGAGAAATATGAGTATTTTTGACTGAGATAAGTACCAAAGACAAAATAAATTTGGAGAAAGTGTCGAAGAAGGGCATCTATCTGGAGTGTCCAGAAAAGACCTCACTGTTTTATAAATTACAACCTAAAGGAAGTGAGTAAATGAGTTGTGTGTCTATGGGAAGGAGAGAATTCTAAGTAGTCAATGCACAAGAGTAGAGACCCTGTAAAAGAATTATGCTTAGCAAGCTCAAGCAAAACTGGTGAGACATGAGGCTGGAGTGAAGTAGGGAATAGGAGCAAAGTCAAATCAATAACAGGCACCACATCTTGTGAAACCTTTGAGTCCGTTTTAAGGAATTTGGCATCTACTCTGAATGACATAAGAAGCTTCGGGGGTGGGGGTGTGTGTACAGGATAGTGGCCTGATCTGATTTTGATTTCTTTTTCTAGTTTTATTGAAGTATAATTCACAAATCAGAACTGTCTACATTTAAGGTACACATGATGTTTTGATATGCATGTAAATTGTGAAATGATGGACGCAATCAAGTTAACACATTCACTGCCTCACATAGTCACAATGTGTGTGTGTGCGCGTGTGTGCTGAGAATGCTTAAGATAAACTCTCTTGGTGAATTCAAGTATACAAGACTGTATTGTGACCTGTAGATTATCCCCAGAACTTATTCACCCTGTGTAGCTGACACGTGGTACCCTTTGTGACCAACATCTCTCCATTTCCCCCACCCTGATCCCTGGCAACCACCATTTTGCTCCGCTTGTATAAGTTTGACTTTTTTTGGATTTCACACATAAATAAGATCATGCGATATTTGCTATTTTTTTATTTGGCTTCTCATTTAAATTTAACAGTATTACACTAACTTCTGTGTTGAAAATAGCAGAAGGAACCTATGGGTGGAAATAAGAACAGTTAGGCTGATACTGTGGAGGCAGAGGAAGTAGTGAGGTAGTGAGAAGGGGCCAGATTCTCACATGAGTGTGATTCTCTGTGTCACATCCTGTTTACACGTATATTCCATATTCCCTACTTTTACCCATGTCCCAAGCACCTTGCTTAAAGCACATGATTGCCTTTTCTCATGTTCTTCATGTAAGAAATATGCAGCAGTTGCTCTAACAAAAGCTATCATTCAAGTCCCTTCTAAAAAACAAATTCCTCCACAAAAGATTTCTTGATCCCCGCCCCCCCAACCTACCGCCCTCCATAGGACAATTTGTTTTGTCAAGTGTTGACTTCCAAATGCTAATCTGCCAGATTCCCTGGAATATTAAATTACTCCTCATTTTACAAAAGCCCTCCAAAGAAGAAATGATCCCCCTTCCCCATGCATAATGACATCTAAGTCACAGAGCTTAAAGGATGTCTCAGGAGCTGTCCAAGTGATACACTACGGTGCTAGATCTTAAAGCCAGTATGATTTTGCTTCAAAGCTCAAAAATTTTTCACCCTGTCACATGGCCACCTTACTTGTAATTTATATCATCATATGTAATAACAGCAGTAGGAACAATTCCAGTGAATATAATCCAAGCTGCTTAATGCAGAAGCTCTTTGTCACTCATCTTGGAATTTATTTCACTTGACCATAAAAGGGAGATAGCATTGATGAGTATTTTGATAACTTTCCGATAGCTTATTCTCCTTCTAAAAAGTGCAAACTGTTCTGTTTTATTCCATTATTGCAACTATGTGTTCCTCTCTACTGTAGTTCTGTTTTTCCCCTTAAATTTTAATTTAGCTGTTTTAACAATATAAAGTAATTTAAAGTGTCTGATAGAAGTTGATTTAACTTTTAACAAGTAAAATAATTAAAAATTACAAAATCAGCCCACTGTGTAATTTAAGCTCTTTCTCCACTGCTTAAATTAGGATTCAAATTGGGATTTATGATTAGGACTGGATTTTGGGATTTGATCATATAATAATAAATTTATATAATTGTATATTGCATTTTGAAAGCTTTATGATTAACACCTAAATCACTATTAGGATATTATCAGATAATTATAATGGCGATGATTATTACTATTGTAAGATTATTTTAAAATTAAAGATTCTAGGGATTCTAATTATAAGAGACACATTTTTTTGACTTTTCACAGTTTTACTAATTGAGATATGCGTGAGAATTGATAAAATATGGTTAGGCAGATATTAGAATTAAACTTTTCAGACGGAGTAACATAAGAATACATTTTTCTAGAAAAAATCCTTACTACAGGCACTTCCTATGCTGGGAAAGCATTAAATTGTGTCAGGGAAATGCTGAAAGCCACCCACCTTTTACTATAGTTACTAACCCTTAAACTATTGTGCTCCATAGGCCGTTTTCAATGTTTTTCCCAGCAAGTATATGTTAACATAGAACATTTTTAAATGTATAATAAAATAGAAATATCCTTAAAATGCAGATTAATAATTTATTTCTCATCTTATTAAATAACATTAAAATGAATGTATCCTTAAGATCATCAGACTTATGGGACATACGTATAATTCAATGCTAAAGGAATTCATCATTAAAGGCAAATTTGGTTGGTCATATTATTTCTTTAATCTGCCTTTGCAAAATTTCATTAACTTTCTTGCCATTAAGAAAATCTTATACAAAGTTTTGAAGAACTGAGAAAGGTTTATAATCCTTATATATTTTTAAAATTTTAAATGAGTAAGCCATAGACGAGCCCTTATTAGGTTTCACTCTATTTTGATTTTGTCTAAAATTTCAGTCAACTTAAGTTTAAATATTTGAACCATTAATTATTGAATTAATGATGTATATATTTATAATCATGAAGTTAATAATTTAAATATTTGAATCATTAAAATATTTGAATCATTACTGGCATAAATATCTTCTAGTCATAATTATTAAATAATATTAGCCTTGCTTTCTAAAAAATAGACAAACTTCTTTTTTTCCTTTATAAAGATGACACTTTACATTAAGTGTTTGGGACCTAACAATTAGTGGTCAAAAGGACAACTGCCATCATTTTTATAACACTAGGTGTTACGATAAATATTGATGTCTGGAAAATATGGTTCCTACCGTTTTAGTATGTTTCTCAGACCAATCTGCCTCTTTATTGTAATCCTTACAAATAATCAGTTCAATATATATTTAAGTGTTTTCTATGCCCTATGTGCAGCCATTTATAAGAAAGCGTAAAGATAAATGGAAAAAATACTATACAATTTATTTTACATTCTGTTTCGAAATGAGTTGAGCAAGAGGATGGATGGTAGGCCACAGAGAAACGTGCACACTTTTTATAAAGTACACATTTTTTTTTAAATGAAGATATGTTTCAGAAAGGCCACATGAAAAAAAGTTATGTTCAAATTGTACAATGAAAACAAAAGAAATTTTACTGCAAAGGAGTGGGTGTTAACACATACTACATGGTAAATGGAAATCTACTTTCTGATCAGCAATGCAAAACAGTTCAAACTGATCAGTTATAGAACTCACTGTTTAATATATACAATATCCCAGTAAATCAAAAGAACACATTTCTGTTGATTCTTATATCTGGAAAAAAAAAATTCTTGTAGTTAGGCTCTCATGAAGGGGCAATTTAGCGATTTGCAGAATATGGCCTCTGACATAATCCAACAATAAAAATCGTAGAGATTTTAATATGGCTCCCTGTTAAATGTATGTGCTTTTTGTTTGTTTTGTTTTGTTTTGTTTATTTGTTTAGGGAATTATGTTTTAAAAATTGACTCCTCGTTCTCTCTACCCCTGGATTATTCTGATAACTACTGCTCTCGTTTTCGTGTCTATGATTTTTATTATTTTGAGTACCTCATTTAAGTGGATGATACAATATTCGTCCTTTTGTGTCTGACTTATTTCACTTAGCATAATGCTCTCAAGATTTATCCATGTTGTAGCATGTATTAAATGTCATTTCTTTTTAAGACTGAATAGTATTACATTAGATTTACATACTGCCTTGATTTATCTGTTCATCCGTTATTGGGCTTTTGGGTTGATTCCACCTTTGAGCTAATGTGAATAATGTTGCCATGAACATTTTGTACGAATGTCTGTTTGAGTCCCAGCTTTCATTTCTTTGGGGTATATACCTACAAGTGGAATTTTTTTTTAAGTTTATTTATTTTGAGAGAGAGAGAGACTAGGAGGGGATAGAGGGGGAGAGGGAGAGAGAAAGGGAGAGGGAGAGAGAGACAGACAGAGAGAGAGAGAGAGAGAGAGAGAATGAGAATGAATGAATCTGAAGCAGGCTTCATGCTGTCAGCACACAGTTGACACAGGGCTTGAACCCATGAATGGTGAGATCATGACCTGAGCCAAAGTCGGTTGTTTAACTGACTGAGCCACCTAGGTGCCCCTACAAATGGAATTTCCCGATCATAAGGTTATTTTGTTTAATTTTTTGAGCAACCATTACACATTCTTTACAGAAGCTGCACCATTATCTATTCCCACTAGCAGTGCACAAAGGTTCCTTTTATTCTACATCCTTGCTAACACTTATAATCTCTTTATTGCTTTTATATATATATATAAGAGTCACCCTAATGTGTGTGAGGTAGAATCTCATTGTGGTATTGATTTGCATTTCACTAACCATTAGTGATGTTGAGAGCATCTTTTCATGAATCATTACTATATCTTCTTGGAAGGAATAGCTATTTAAGTCCTTGACCCATTTGTAAAAATATATGTAAAGACTTTTCTATGGAGAAGTTTTAGATTTACAATAAAATATCAAGGAAGGTACAGAAATCTCCTACATATCTCTCAAGTTGACACGTGCACAGCCTCCCTCATGAACAACAGTTCCCACCAGGGTGGTGAATTTATTACACCTGATGAAACTACATTGACATATCATAATCACAAAGTCAAGTTTACTTTAGGGCTTTCTCTCCATGCTGTAATTCTATGGGTTTGGACAAATGTATAATGGTGTATACCCATCATTGTAATATTATACATCGTATTTCTACTTCCCTCAAAGTCCCTTGTGTTCTGCCTATTCATCTTTCTCCCACTACCCCAATCTCTGGCACAGCTGATTCTTTTACTGTCTCCATAGTTTTGCCTTTTCCAGCCTGTCATACGGTTGGAATTATAGAGTCTGTCGCCTTTCTGATTCATCTCTTTCCCTTAAGGACATGCAATTAAGTTTCTCTCTATCATTTCATACTTGATAGCTTCTTTCTTTTTAGTGATGAATAAGTGGAGGGGTACTCCACTATGTGGCTGTACCATTGTTTATTTGTCCATTCACCAACTGCAGGACGTGTTGATCGCTTCCAGCCTTTGGCAGTTGTGCGTATAACTGCTGTAAACTTCTGTGTACAGGTTTTCTGTGTACAGGCTGTGTACAGCCTGTGTGGACACAGGCTCTTGGCCCCTTTGAGGAAATAGCAAGGGGCACAGTTGCTGGATTATATGGCAAGACTATGATTAGTTTCGTAAGAAGTACCAAACTGTCTTCCAAAAGCAGCTGTATCGTCTGGCATACCCATCAGCCATGACTCAGAAGAGTTCCTGTTACTCTACATCCTTGCCAGCAACTGGTGTCGTCTGTGTTCTGGATTTTGGCTGTTCTAATAGGTCCATGTATCTTATTATTGTTTCCATTGGCATTTCCCCAACGATACAAGATGTGGAACATCTTTTCACATGCTTATTTGCCATCTGTGGATCTTCTTTGCTGAGGTGTCTATGAAGGTGTCTGGCCATTTATTTATTTATTTATTTTATTTGAGTGAGAGAGAATGTGAGTGGGTGAGAGGGACAGAGGTACAGAGAGAGGGAGAGAGGGAGTGAGGGAGGGAGTGAGAGAGACACACACACAGAGAGAGAGAGAGAGAGAGAGAGAGAGAGAGAAACAGAATCTCAAGCAGGATTCACACTGAGCTTGGGAGGCTTGATCCTATGACCGTGGGATCAGAACCTGAGCTGAAATTGTGTTGTATGCTGAACCGACTGACCATGTGCCCCAGGTCTTTGACCCTTTTAAAAGTAAAGCTGTGTATCTTCTTATTGTTGTTTTAAGAATTCCTTGCGTATGTTGGATAACAGTCCTTTATCAGATGATTCCTTTGCAAGTAATTTCTCCTAGTGTGGCTTACCTTGTCATTTCTTTGATACTTGCATTCACAGAGCAAAAGTTTATACTTTTAATGAAGTCCAGCTAATCAGTTATTCTTTTTATAGGTCAAATCTTTGATATTGTATCTCTAAGAGGCATCACCATACCCAAGGTCATCTAGGTTTTCTCCTATGTTATCTTCCAGGAGTCTTATGATTTTGCATTTGACATTTAGATCAATGATCCATTTTGTGTTGATTTTTATAGAGTGTAAAGTTTGTATCTAGATTCATGTTTTTTCCTTATTCTTTTGTATGTGGATGTTTATTTGTTCCACACCATTTGTTGAAGAGATTATCCTTGGCTTCTTTTTTTGAGTTCTTAGTTTTCTTTTTGTTGAATTATAGTTCTATGTATATTCTGGATGTTAACCCTTTAATAAATACATGACTTGCAAATACTTTCTTTCATTCTGTTGGTTGGTTCTTCACTCTTTTGATGGTTCTTCACTCTCTTGATGCACATTTTTTTCAATTTTTATAAGGTCCAATTTATTGTTTTCTTTTGTTCTGTGTACCTTTGATGACATACCCAAGACATCATTGACAAATGCAAAGACATGAAACTTTCTCCCTTTGTTTTCTTTTAAGCATTTTATACTTTCAGCTCTTACATAGATTTTGATCCATTTTCAGTTAAATTTTGTTTATGATGGAAAGTTAGAATTCAACTTCATTCTTTTGCATATCGATATCCAGTTTCTCAGCACCATTTATTGAAAAGACTTTCCTTTTCTCATTGAATAGTCTTGGCACCCTTGTTGAACATCATTTGACCGTATATGTGAGAATTTATGCCTGGGCTACCAATCCTCTTCCACTGGTCTGTATGTCTCCCTTTTTGCTACTAATCACATTGTTTTGATTATAATAGCTATGTAGTAAGTTTTGAAATCAAAAAGTGTGAGACCCACAACTTCCTCATTTTTTCCAAGTTTGTTTTGGTTATTTGGAGTCCCTTGAGATTTTATATGGTCTTGATAATGTGTAACATTGTCAGAATTTATCAACTTGCACATTTTTAAATTACATAATTTACTGAGAATGGTTTATCATATGGTCTATCCTTGGGGTTGTTGCATTTGCTTTGGAGAAGAATGTGTATTCTACCATAGTCTGGTGGAGGGTTCTAGAGATGTCTGTTAAGTCTAGCTTATTTAGAATGTCCTTCAAGTCTATTATTTTCTGACTCATGTTCTGTCTTACAATTGATTATTGTAAGTGTCATGCTTCTCAATGTTTTTGTTGAATTGTTCACCTCTGCTTTTAAACTTGTTGATTTTTTTCCCCATGACTTTAGAGCTCTATTTTTAGGTACGTGCATATTTATAATTGTTACATTTGGATGATAGATTGACCCATTTATCATTTTGAAATATCCTTTATTTCTGATAATATGTTGTTTCACTTATGGTTTATTCTCTGTGATGTTAATATAGTCCTTACTGTTCTTTCATGACTGAGTTTTACCTGGGATGTTTCTTCCATTATTTTCCTTTCATCTTGTTCCTTCTGCAGACTGAATAGATCTGAATATGAATGTTCCAACAGATAAACTGCCTCTTGTGCAGATTGTTCAATCTATTTGCTTTTAATATAACTATTGCTTTGATTGGATTAACATCCACTTTTTTCTTTTTGTTGACTATGTATTGTGTATTTTGGTTTCTTATTCCTCCTTTAATGCATTATTTTTCATTATGTGGCTATTTTTTACTAAAGAATTTCAACTTCTTTAGGACTTTATATATTTTTTGAAATCTTTCAGTTTTTGCTCTATTACTTATATACATTTAATTTATTTTTAATGTTTATTTTTGAGAGAGAGAGAGAGAGCAGGGGAAGAGGAGAGAAAGAGGATAGACACAGAATCAGAAGCAGTCTCCAGCCTTGGAGCTATCAGCACAGAGCCAGATGTGGGGCTCAAACCCAGGAGCAGTGAGATCATGACCTGAGCCTAAGTCAGACATTCAACTGACTGAGCTACCCAGGCACCCCTATTACTTATATACCTTTTAACTTAGCAAAGCCAACCTCAGATTTGCAATAACTTGATACCAGTGATATATAGATACTATTTTTCCTATGTAGCTCCATTCCATCCTTCTTTCTTGTGATATTATTGTTATACATATTAAGCCTATGTATATGACAGACCCAAACAAAACATTGTTATATGCATTACTTTGTAATATCTTGTGTCATTTAAAAAGGTAAGAGAAGAAAAGAGAGCAAGTAGAGAGTAAGTGTTGGTCTTTTTTTTATATTAACCTTATTTACCATTTCTGATACTCTGCATTTTTTTCCTATAGATTCACATTATTACCTGATGTTATTTCCTTATTCCCATGCACCTTGGGTCCTGTCTACTACCTATGCACTGCAGTTGACGAATATATTTCTATATGTTTTAAGCCCTAAGATACAATGATGTACAAATTGCTTTATGGACTTATTTTCTAAAAAAATTACCTCAGAGAAGAAAAGGGGGAAAAAAAAAACAGAGAAGGAAAGGGAGCAAGAGGGGAAGTAACAGAAAGTTTTTAAAAAACATTTAGACAATCATGATAGCTTTGAGCAGTATTTCTAGAGCATTTAAATGCAAAACACCACTTTTAGGAATTGTAAGGTCAGGTTGCATGGTCAAACTAATGTAGAGAATTCAGATGCTCTGTTTTCTCTCTTGAAAGTTGGCAGAGTACATTTCTTTCTTTCTTTCTTCCTTTCTTTTTCTTTCTTTCTTTTTTTTTTTTTTGTTTGTTTGTTTTTTAGGTTTATTTATTTTGAGAGAGAGAAAGCAGGGGAGCGGCAGAGAAAGGCAGAAAGAGAATCCCAAGCAGGCTTTGCACTGTCAGCGTAGATCCCCACACAGGGCTTGATCCCATGAATCATGAGATCATGACCTGAGCCAAGATCAAGAGTTGGCTGCTCAACTGACTGAGCCACACAGACACCCCTGACAATGTACATTTCTAATACGAAAGATTCTGAGAAATCCCAACAGAAAGAACTGTTTGATTTTGTTCATTCCAAACCACACTTATTTGTTCACGATGGATTTTTTTTTTTAAACAAAGCATCTCATAAAACACAATGGTCACCTTGGAAAATTTGTTTGTAAAATGAACTTTCCAGGAGAGTGTTAAACTACACACAGACATCAAAATGAATATGGAATAAGGGAAGCCTTCATACATGGTGATTGGGAATTCATTGGTGTTTTGTATGATGGACAATTTATTAGGATGTGGGAGTGGAAGACGGGGTTATGAAGGAGAAAGTAAGATATTGTAACAGTACATGTGGAAAACTCAGTTAAAAAGCTAATGAATATTTGTAACATGAAGGAGAGAAGGAGGAAAGTGCAAAAGATAGTTTTGTCAGTCTCATTTAACATCTATAGTTTTAATCATGGTACAGTTATGGATCTAAAAGTGGATATATTCTTAAAAACAAATTTAAACTTCATACCTTCATACCTTCAAACCTTCATACCTTTAAACACCATAGTTTGAGGAAAATGGAACGGAGGAAGGAAAAAGAGCTCTTAAAGCAATGTCTCTCACAATGTGATTTCAGGACCACTAGCCTTGAAATTACCCTAGGGCATGGGGCCAACTAAACTGCATTTTAGAAGGTACCCCCAGTGAGAAAAATGTACTTAAATGGCTCACTGTATCATTTATGTCATTCCTGCTCTGCCCTCGGAGGCCTGCTTAATAGCCTTTCTGCCTCTGATCATTTTGATCAATCAGTTCCTCAAGTCATTAGATCTCTTAGGACCTCTGTCTTCCTGAACTCAAAGTTCGTCAGAAACTTGTTCCTTTTCTGATTCATTCTAAGAAAAAAACTTACTGCCTTTTTTAGAGAAGGCAGATTACGATATAATGTGGAACTGTAGCCATTAAACACACTGTAACAGGCAGTTTTTAACATATAGAATTATCGATTCATTAAAGACAGGCAGGCACTTTACAATTACTGCATTGCACTACATTCATGGAGAAAATGTAGATGAAGCCATCCCTCCAGTCACACTCTTGTTCAGGCTGCATTTTAAGTCACCAGATCTGACCATGCACTACACAAATTCTGGGGGAGACAGACAAGTTACCTACGCGCACAGAAATGTCTCTGCCCCTGCAATTTAAATTGTGCTGAGGGATTCAGTCCGCTCCCTGCAGATCTGAGGTAGGTTATAATACATGCTTCTTTAACTTGATGATGGATTTAATTCTTCATAGAAAAATTTCCCATTTGTTTCAGAAGCTTTTATACTTTTGTTTATATTAAAGAGAATATCATTTATGTTAATTTCTTTGTGTGTGATTTAATCAATGTGCTTCTTGAATTTTAAATCACTTTAACTATGATTTTCTTGTAGCAATCATGCGATCTTAATTTTGAGTATAAATAAAAATGTGTGTAATTGTTCTCAAATATTAACTTCTGAATTATTGAAAATCAAGACAATACTGTTCCCTTTGTATCAATATTCAAATACATATTTATTTCAAGCTACACGCGAACATTGTATCCTTACATATATGTCTGTATGAACATAAAGAGTGTTCTTATTCGTGATTTAATATCAGCAAAAGAGAAGAAATAAGAATGACTTCACTGTGACATTTGAAGAAATTATTTAATTTCAGATACATTTTCAAAATAAAATAGTATCTGAAGTTGCAGATAGAGAAAGCAAAGCCTAAAATATCTGGAGAAAGTCAAATTTAGGAAAATCATTAGTACTTATTGAAATAAAAATATTAATATGTATATGTATGATAAACACATACACATATTCATTATACATACATATTCACACAAATCCTAGGCCAATAAGTCTTATTCGTAGTTCTATAAGCTCAATTTTCTTGACATGGATTACTACATTATTTAAGAGAATATCGCTAAATGTTACATAAATTACAGAGTTAAGAGAAACATGCAATGTTTCTATACTTCAATTTCATCAGTCAGAAAATCTATGTGACCCTCTTTGAGATCTATCTTTACTCCACGGCCACCTGGGTGGCTCAGGTGGCTAAGCATCGGACTCTTGATTTTGGCTCAGGTCAGGATCTCACGGTTGGTGGGATAGATCCCTGTGTCAGGCCGTGAGCTGACAGCAAGGAGCCTGCTTGGGATTCTCTCCCCACCTCTCCCTGCCCCTCCCTACCCCCAAAATAAACAAATAAACTTCAGGAAAAAAATTAAAATGATTACAAAACTTATTATGTCTATTTTCTATTTTAAATATGAGTAGTATCATATATCCTTCAAAAGCAACATTTTCTTTATGAATACTATTCATAAATAAACACAATGTTTATACTTACATTTGCCAGACATCTTCTGATAGTGTGTTCAAACTACTCTCTTCTTTGAGCATGTAACTACTTTGCATCTTTATTCTTCATTGTATATGATATGAGCAAAATCAGAGAAAGAAGAAAGTGTATATTTTCAGTCCCAAGAGAGATGATGCAATCAATCTTTAATTTTAAAATAAGTACTACATTTTATTCTGTTCTTTTTCTCACTTTTATTATTTTTCTGGCATTTAAATTCTTAGAAAATTTGCAAGTGAGGCAAATATACATTTTTAGAAAAACAGTTTTATTGCATAAGCAAGATTAATATGATAACTGTCTTTTTTAATTATAAAAACAAAGATACATGTAAAAATCATAAGATATGTATAAAATTATATAGCTTTCGTTAATATTTCTTTCCCATCATTATTCTTTTGTAATCTTTTTAAAATGTATTCTTTAGAGATATGACCCCATAACTGTATGGCTTTCAGTATCTCATGACCATCAGTGTAGAACAAATTATTCATGTTTCAGTACTTCAATAATGAGATGTCAGCCCATAATCCTTGCTGTTGAAGGGATTGTCAGAAATGATTGAATCCCTGGTGATATGACCTCAATGCCATTGAAAGCTTGCCCTCACAAGAGAGTACATGCTCTCTCCAAAGCTCTCCTTATTCCTCTTAGCTTTTTTGTTGTTGTTTTGCATAATATCCTTCATGTACATCGTGTATATGCATAATTCAAAGTGAAAAATTCACGTAAGGTATGAATATGCATAGTTCCAACTGAAAATCAATTCAGCAATAATCATATACACATAGAACATGTATTAAGCACTATTTATTTTGAGCACGTATTATGAAGATGTACAAATATTTGAATATTTCCTAAAACCCAGAATTAATTGTTAGAGCTGCCAATTTTCAGTTGCTCTATGATAGGTGTGTTCGTCTATTATGAGCTTTGTTTGTTTAGTTTAAATATCATGCCCTTGATGATGGTAAAACAAAAGTATTGTATTTACCTAAAGATTTTATATCCATGAGAGTTTCCTTTGCCATTATAAGTTCGCAAAGCAGAGAGGGTATGTAGCAGGCAGGGCTCTACCGGAGGGGGGAAAATAAAAAAACAGTAAAGTATATATATTAAGGGATTTACTGCAAGGAATTGGCTCATAAAATTGTGGAGGCTGCCTAAGCAAGTATGAAATTCATAGGACAGGCTATCAGGAAGGGTGGGCTGGAACTCTCAGGCAAGAGCAGAAGCTGAAATCCATGGGCACATTTGTGTTTCCCCCAAAGGAAACTTCACTTCTGCTCTTGACTTCCAACTCATTGAGTGGGGCCCACCCAGATTATCTGGGATAATCTCCTTTATTTAAAGGTCAACTTCTTATGGATTTTAATCACATCTACAAAGTATCTTGTCAGCAACACCTTCAACAGTGTTTGATTGAATAATTGGGGACTACAGACTAGCAAATTGACACAGAAAATTTATCTTCAGAGATTATTTCCTCTTTTGATAGGATTAACATTCGCTAGATGCAAGAATGACAACACTGTGAGTGCTGACCTCACCTCTCTCAATGAGTTTGAATCATGTACATGGGAGTACCATAAAGTTTTTAAAATTTACATTCATATATTCAAGGTCCATATTATGGTTAGATATATTTCAGTACTACTTATAAATTTCAAGATCATAGGGCTGGTAGGTGCTTAAAATTTTAACCAGTTTTAAATATCATATTTTGACTAAGATCTGGATATGATTATAAAAAAAAAAAGAGCTTAATTGTGCTTATGAGCATATAATAAAACTTACACCACGGACAGTATTCCAATTCACTCTTCCCGTATCGGTCATGTACATAAATTAAACATATAAATGATAAATATCAAAGATGGGACAGTACATATAAGTATAATTTGCTGGCTGGGGCACCTGGGTGGCTTAGTCAGTTATGTGTTCAACTTCAGCTCTGGTCATGACTTCATGGTGTATGGATTCAAGCCCTGTGCTGGGCTCTGTGCTGACATCTCGGAGCCTGGAGCCTGGTTCAGATTCTGTGTCTCCCTCTCTCTCTGCCCCTTCCTTGCTCAGACTCCATCTTTCTATGTCTCTGAAAAATAAATAAGTGTGGAAAAAAAAGAAGAAAAATAATTTTCTGGCTTCAATATATATGACACAGTATCAATATATGCAGTTAACTTTCTACTTAAAAAATTTATGACTTATCAGATTAGTGGACAATGACTAAGATACAGGCCTTCTGTCCTGGGAACTTCAGTATAAAGCATAGGAAATCTGACATGAAATACCTTATGCTTCAAATTTTTCTGTTTTTTTTTTTCTTAAAAATATCTTTTATATTTTACAAATTTCCTAATATCTCCCCACATCCCTCTACTCCTTTTCTTTATAGTATGAATTAGTTTCTATTGCTTCATAACACATTACTACAAACTGTTGCTTGAAACAAGACAAATTCATTATCTCCCCATTTCTGCAGTCAGGAGTCTGGATTATGGAGTAAACTGGGTTCTTTGCTGAGAGTCTCACTAGTCTGAAATTAAGGTGTCAGCCAAGTCTGTCTTCTCATCTGAAGCTGACACCTCTTCTAAGCTCACTTGTTTTGTGAGAATTCAGCTCCTTGCAGTTGTTGAAATGAAGTCCCATTTCCTGACTGGCTGTTCGCCAGGGACTGCTGTCAGCACGTTGGGGCCACTCTTGCCACATGGTACCCTCCCTGGCAGTGCACAGCATATTTCTTTGGTTTTTTAGAGGCTGGGAGGAGTATTTCTTTTGCCTTGAATGTGCCTGCTGCTTTGAGTCTCTTTAAAAGAGTCACCTGATTAGATCCGTCCCACCCATGGGAATCTCTTTGTTGGTTAATACAAAATCAGCTGATTAGGGACCTTAATTATATCTGCAAAATATCATTTGCCATGTAAGATAGTCTAACCATGTGAGTGATATCCTGTCATATTCACTCACACACACATACAAGGGAAGATTATGGAAGGGTATGAAGCACCTTAGAAATCTGTCCACTGCATATCCTAAAATAAAATTTCCCAAGAATATGTTGAAAGTAATAGATTGACCTAGTAATAAAGACTAATCTGCTTTACAACTTACTTGCTTTAGGTCTTTTTTTTATTTGTGACAGGGTTAAATAGGAATCAGAAATGCCAGACTTTCAAAGATGTAATCAACTATTAAGAACACCTTTTTATTTTCCATTTCTTCAACTCTGAGTGAATATACAGGCTTCCACAAGACATTAAAAAAAAAACAATCACTAAGTAGAAACAGGTTTTTTTTTATTTATTTATTTGTTTTTTCAATATATGAAGTTTATTGTCAAATTGTTTCCATACAACACCCAGTGCTCATCCCAAAAGGTGCCCTCCTCACTGCCCATCACCCACTTTCCCCTCCCTCCCACCCCCCATCAACCCTCAGTTTGTTCTCAGTTTTTAAGAGTCTCTTATGCTTTGGCTCTCTTCCACTCTAACCTCTTTTTTTTTTTTTTCCTTCCCCTCCCCCATGGGTTTCTGTTAAGTTTCTCACCAGTTTCAATGCAAGAGACGCATTACCCCGTCCATTAAAAAAAATGTACTTTATACTTCTGCACATATGTGTGTATATGTGTTTAATACAGATACTAAAGAAATAAAACAGCCTATCTCCAATGATAACTGAATAGACAAGAGGATATAATTTTCACATAGATTTTTAAATTTGCCAATCACCTATCATTTTTGAATAATAAATATAAAGGGAAGTTATGAACAGTAAAATTTATTACATGCCAAAATTCAAACTTTAAAAATAAATCATCAGTATGCTTTTGTAGACTTAAAGTGCCTTAAAGAGAGGTTATGCTTCATTTATACACTGTACTATTTATTGTTGCCTTTCAGTAATTCTGTACTGCTGACATTTTTAATGTATTTATGCTTTCCTTCATGGTGCTAAGAGGCAACACATTGTCACATGGAATAATTACATGTTAGTCTCACATTACTTCGAAAAGTAATGGATGAATCAAATTGCTCTTCATATATACCCATCCCTTTTGATGCACGCCATTGGTTTTGCACGTTGTGCAGTATTAACTGCTCTGATATACTCAATATTGCCCTGGGTCAAAAAAGGCTTATTCCCAAAACACATACTGTCAAAGGAGTAAGATGCCCTAGTAGAAATAAGCAATACACATCGTGAAATATCTTGAAAGGAAATTACAACCTTTCGCTCTTGATTCTACGAACTCACGTTTTTATGAGCAAAGGGTTTAAAATAGTTAATAGAAGAGTGAGTAGTACATTAACAGCAAATGTTATCATCATTAATGTTTTTTTTTTTTCTGGCTATATAAAATTAAGATCATACTTGAGTAATTCACTGCAAAATGTAGATAGAAAATTAAAAGTTAATGAAATAACACAGGCTTTTTGTTTTTTAAAAGTTTATTTATTTTTGAGACAGAGAGAGACAGAGCATGAACGGGGGAGGGTCAGAGAGAGGGAGACACAGAATCTGAAACAGGCTCCAGGCTCTGAGCTGTCAGCACAGAGCCCGATGCAGGGCTCAAACTCACGGACCGCGAGATCATGACCTGAGCCGAAGTCGGCCACTTAACCGACTGAGCCACCCAGACACAGGCTTTAAATATAACGATCCAGCAATACTGGAAACCAACTCATTTGCTTATAATGAAATAACTATGATTTTAAAATATTTGGCTGTGTTAATAATATTTTAGTAGCTGTAGCTATGATTATTGTTAAGATAAGAATTACAAAGATAAAATGATAGTAATGCATTCTATAAAATGTAAAGGTAAATATAAAGTATGAAGATGTAAAGGTAACAAAATAAACATCATACATAAGAATTAATGAAATAAAATATTGGTAACAATATAATTAAATGTCTAAAAGTTGTAAAGGTAAAATTTTTATAAAGCGTATTAATGGGTTGCCATTACTCATTAGCTTGGGTTAAAACCTCGAGTTGAAAATCATGTGTTAAAAACTATGTTTTGCAAAATAATACGACATTGAAACACTATACAAGCCTGAAAAGTAAACCTTTGGGAAGTGATCTAATGGTAGCAATTATCCAACAAATAATAGGATAAAAGTTCAAGCATATAAATATTGATGACTATCTAGGAATTAAATGCATGTTGGGGCGCCTGGGTGGCTCAGTCAGTTGAGCGCCTGACTTTGGCTCAGGTCATGATCTCACAGTTCATGGGTTCAAGCCCTGCGTCAGGCTCTGTGCTGACAGCTCAGAGCCTGGAGCCTGCTTCGGATTCTCTGTCTCCCTCTCCCTCTGCCCCTCCCCCACTAATGCTCTGTCTCTCTCTCTCTGTCAAAAACAAATAAAATATTTAAAAAAAATTTAAATGCATGTTAAAACCATAAGTGTCTTATGAGAAATACTTCGGAAGAAATATCTGATGGAAATAGTATGGGAGACCATTCTACAAGTTGGTGCCTTATCATGAATGCATCATGATGTAAGGGCTTGGATTTGATAGTCTCAGAGCAGGCTACACAGTTCACTGGAGTAAGAAATGATGCTCTTCTCCGCGGAGAATCCATAAATAACCCGAACGAACACAAAATTACAAAGTAGACACTTCTACAAGTAGAGTTCATAGAACTAGAGTTTAATTTAAAAACATAAATATAAAATTTAAAAAGAAATACTCTATGAAAAAAGCCAGAATAATCCTCATGGACTGCATTATAAAGACAACCATGTAATGCTACTTAGTATAAAAACCTTAATTTGATATCCTCTGCAAAGGAGGAATATCATTATATTTATATGTATAGTTTCAACCAGAAGCAGGCACCTCAATCTTAAAACCCTGTTATTATTGTTTTAAAGTTCTGTAGAGTGATAAAATGTAACAGAATTGGAAGTAGATTCATTTTCATTTTCATTAAAGTAAAAAGTTATTCTGTTCACGTGATTATACTTCCATAAAGATATAAATTTAGCATGCCTTATCAAATCATTTGATTTTACTCATAGTCTCTACTTTCGTTAATGAAAAATTATCATTGAAAAGAAATAGGGAAGAAAATGTTTGAGGGCAGTTCATGACATGTTAGGGAAAGAATAACTGATGTAAAATTTTCTTCTTGTTCAGAAAAAAAAAACATGTTCTGAATTTAATGTCATATTAATAAATTTTACTTCAAAACACGAATGTATTTTTAAATAAGTGTTCATTCAATGTTAATTCAAAGGAACAATATATTTTTTTCCAACCTAAACAAACAAGAATGAGACAAGAATGTGTAGAAATTCAGGACAGTCATGGGAGGACAAAACACCTTGGAAAACACAGTAGCAGGGGGACGAATAGTATTGGGAAAGAGAAACTATTTGAGAGGTCTGTTTAAGCTCAGTTTTACTTCGTGTGTAATCTGCATCAATTTATTTCCTCCAACATGTTCAGAGTTGTTGTATATTAAAGGCCAAAACACAGCTAAACATCACAAACAACAAAAGGAGCCAAGATAGAGCTGAGGAAGATGCATTTGAGATTTTAAAATGGGATAAGAAACAAAACTCCTCTGTGATCCTCACTGAATTTAGGCTTACTTGGGTTTAAGAGGCTTGACATACTTCAGGGGAAAAAATGAATTAGTACTAGGTTCTTGTATTTTGTGAGAAGAAAAATCATGTAAAACAAACAAACAAACAAAAAGGAAGACGTAAATACCACTCTTGGCAATGCGCCAGTGATCATTTCCTTAATTGGATAAGTAACTTTAAGCTGAATCCAGTACAAGGTGCTTTTCGACACTGTCAATTTTCAGTTTGCTTTCAAGTCTTAATTGGAATCATACTTTTCTATGCAGTTGCTATTTGGATAATTGAGATATTTCTAAGCTCTAATGTGCTTGTTAGCAGGGTGCAATTAAATCTATTGTTTACCTTTTGTTTTACTCGCAACAATGCTTTTCCATTCAGGTGACACCATGCCAGGATGGGATCACCAGTGACTTTCATTTTGCACCTGTTAAATAATATCTTTCTGAAATTTACTTCCACACACATAATTTGTTTTATTGTTTTAAGTTTTTGCCGTATGAGGAGGCATTTTTAAAATCTCTACCCAGTAACTGAAAATACTAGGTGGAAAAAAGAATGCAAAAACTATTGATTGTAGTAGGAGAAAAAACACGTGTGGGATGTTCAGATGAGGAGGAGGAAGGCAGCTAAGGTTTGTTGGCATCCTTCTCCATGTCAGACACTGCTAAGCAGTTTACATACAATTAACTAATTGAATCTTTACATCAGTCCTACGGAGTATACCTAATCGGTCTCAATTTTCAGATGTATGCTAAAGATTGGGCAGACAACATCACACAGTTCCTACGGTTAGTAAAAAGTAGAAGCGATCATCAAACACATTGAATCAATACAATACTCATGTAAGTGATTGTGTAATTACAATGTCTGATTGCATGATGAAGAATATGCAGTGTGATAACCTAGAAATAAGAGAAGAACCCCCAAGAAGGGACACCAGGTCGATCGCCAAACAACAGACAGTAGTGCCTGTTCACAAGACTATTTTATAGCACTATTTTAAACTATTTCTGTGTCTTTCTGAAAATTAGGAGCACTGAAAATAAGGAGAAAGTTTTTAAATGTGCTGCATTTCAAATCTTGAAGAAGAAATAATTACATGAACAGAATGATATACAGCATGAAAGGAAATTGGCAGGGAAAGACATAAGAAAATATCTTAGGGGCGCCTGGGCGGCTCAGTCAGTTGAGCAGATCTCACGGTTTGTGAGTTCAAGCCCTACGTCGGGCTCTGGGCTGACAGCTCAGAGCGTGGAGCCTGCTTCAGATTCTGTCTCTGTCTCTCTCTCTCTCTCTCTCTCTCTCTCTCTCTCTCTGCCCCTTCCCCACTCATGCTCTTTCTGTCTCAGAAATAAATAAACCTTAAAAAAAATTAAAAAAAAAAAGAAAGTATCTTATATTCAAGGGTGAGATGATATATAGTTTAGTTAGCGTATTATAAAAACAAGCCAATATGACTAAAACAAAAATCATGGGAAATAGTGTATCAAAATGAAGTTGAACTGGCTGAAACCAAACTGCAGAACCTTCCATTATGTGTTAACAGTTTGATCCTTGCTCTTTGTTCTAGGAACAAGATAAAGCCGCAAAAGGGTTTTAAGCTGGGGGCAGTGACATAATCACAGATGTGTTTTGAGAAAGATCACTCTGGTTTCAATGTACGTAGAAAATAGGTAAGGAAACTGCCCAAGTAAGAGGGAATAAAATCTTGGACTAGGGCTAGAGACATGGAAATGAAGAGAAACTCACCGTAAAATTGACAGCTGTAGCAGATGCTTTCCATGACCTGCCTGAATCCGTTCAGCCTACCTTGGAGGTCACTCGTAACTACTTCCAAACGTGTTGATGGCCCCAGGTCTCTATGCTTTCAGAAATTTCCCCTGCCATTTACTGGCATAAGTTCTGTCTTCCAGTCAGGAAGAGCTGGAGAGTTAAGGCCTGGGGAGCAATCCTCACCCAAAGACAAATAAAGGAGGCGGTGGATAAATACCCAGCCTCGTCTTCCCTTCATGGAGGAGAGACAATTCCGAGGTGTTTAGTGGTTGGTGTTTCAGAGATTCTTTACAGGGATTGAGCCCCAGTTTCTCACAGCAGTAACCTCTGCAATAGTACATCTGTTATAAGCTTTTCCCCCTTTTCCTGTTACCTCCTCCACTCTCCCTCAGAACATCCTGGGATCTCTTTCCAAATAAGATACCCCTGCATCCATTTACTGGCTTTAGGGACACCTTTGCTTGGAAACAAAACAAAGATAATAGTACTCAATGATTTATTTATTGGTATATGGCAGAGCAGAATTAAAGGAAAAAAAACCGATGATGATACCAGTTCTCTGTCGTTTAGAACAGGATGGATATTGAAGCTATTCGCTAAGTAGGGATCATCAGAAGAGGACTGTTTTTGGAGGAAGCTTACGAGATCCATGTTTCAACATACTGTGCTTGATTTCCTGCGGAGGCCTCCAATAGCGATATCACGGAGGCAACCTTTTTTGCACACATATAGGTCAGAGCTATATGAATTTGAAAGTCATTGGCATATATGTGGTGATAGGATTGTGGGTCAGATTTTCTAGGCAGACAATATACAGTAAGATGAGGATCTAAAAAGAAGCCACAAGAAACCCTTCAGGTAATGGCCAATTGGGAGAGAATGAGAATGAATTTGGAGAAAAGGTAGATAAGAAGCCAGGTGAGTCACACATGAGAAAAATGAGGTGACTTTGATGTCAAAGAAACAAGAAAGGAGTGCCTTCTCTTGTGTTGTGAATCTTTCCATAAATGTAATGTGGGTTTGAGGGCAGGAGCATAGAAACGATGGCGCACTGGGGCAACTGTCTGATTTCAACTTTCTCACAAAGTTGGGGTTTGCTAGTTTAAGACTATGTTTAACAATCCTGTGGAAAACAGGTACGTCACTACCATTTACCTCTATTTTATTCATCCTAATGCATAGTACAACAATGCTTTTAGTCTCCATCTATAAAGAAGCAGGGCTCTATTTTAAAATGTGATTGCCTTGTATTTCTGTAAAAGAAATAATTACAGAGCAATCACCAGCAGGAATGCTTGAGTCCTTTCAGGTGAAGAATTACAGAGGAACTACAAAACTAAGAACTTTTACTGTTACTCTATCATTAATCTGCTTTCCATTTCTTTCTCCAAGGAAAGGCTTATCAGAGAAAGGGTGGACAACACTGACCTTGAACACTTGCAACTCTGTTCCTTCGATCTGTATCACTTGCCCAGTAAAGAGTTTGGCTAATCATACTATGCATACATGGCTTATTAGATTATTGGTCCATCAGTCCCATTTTGGTCCCATAACTGTTCTAATCCTAATATCTGCTAACGGTGAGGGATTTTATTCAAAGTCATTGATGACATCTGAGAAACTGTTCGGTCGTATGTGAATACTCAGAACTCAAGTGATGATCTCATGATTGGAGATCATCCAGGATACTGGATCTGATAGCTAAAAGAAAAAGAGCATATTTTTTACAAGCCATCTGGTAGATCATATTGTATCATTTTGTGAAACCACTTACATTGGAAAGTGAGGCATGAAATTTTAAAAAATCTGACACTACTTTGGAATCATTCTTCATTATTCACTCCTCCATCAATTGCCATCCTCAGAGAATTTATTAACCCAAGATTCTGAATCTAATTTTTAAGAAGTGGTAAACTGATTTTTCTATTCTGTCAACATTTTCAAAGTAGAACCAATCAACTTGCAAAGTCTATGGGAAATTGGAGTCATTTCTCTTCTAGTTCTCAATGCATAAAGGCCCTTCTCGTCAGGTCTGTGTCTTCACAGTCTAATGCATTACTCATTTGGACTTTTTATGCATATTTTAGATAGTTTTCTTCAACTGAAAATGATTTGTGTCCATGTCATAGCTAGTTACCAAGGAACAAGAACAGGCTCATTTCCAATTCTTCCAACTAGTGGAGCCAACAGTTGTAATGAGAGTCTGAAGTTGAGTTGACTGCTATAGAATCTGTAGGTTTATTTTGCTGTTTCTTATGCATTATTAAAAAAAAATGTTTATTTTGAGGGAGAGAAAGAGAGCAAGTGGGAGAGGGGCAGAGAGAGAGACGGACACAGGGAATCCCAAGCAGGCTCTGCGCTGTCAGTGAAGAAACCTATGTGGGGCTTGATCTCACCACAATGAGATCATGACCCAAGCCAACATCAAGAGTCAGACACTTAACTGACTGAGCCACCCGGGTGCCCCTCTTGTGAATTCTTTAACTCTTCAACAAGTATTACAAACTCATTGAGAACAGATGTTTCCTACCTATTCATAGCAGTTTACCATACTGACAGGTTTCTCGTTAGTCAGGTCAGCTCTGAGTTCAAGCTGCAGTAGAAACCATTGTCTTAGAGACGTGAACCCAACCATGTAAGTTCTCTCTGTCTATATTTCCTCTTCTGTAAAATGGAAATGGAAAGAGTACCTGCCACCAAAGGAATTTGTGAGGAAGAAATCAGATAATTCACACAATAAAGTTAGTAAAGTGGTATACATACTATTTTGTCCATAAATGTAGTTGGTAATTTTGAGATACAAGTAAAATAAGCTGACCCACTTGCTTACTGTAAAATTCAAAATTATGTTCAATATAAATTTTTAAAATTGGGAAGAAAACATGGTCATACACTTTTTTTAACTTATTTCTGCATAAATAATATATATTTAAAAGATTTCAAGTTCAGAATTCTTAAATTTTTTTAATGTTTATTTGAGAGAGAGAGAGAGCACAAGTAGGAGAGGGGCAGAGAGAGAGGGAGGGAGGGAGGGAGAGAGAGAGAGAGAGAGAGAGAGCACAAGTAGGAGAGGGGCAGAGAGAGAGGGAGAGAGAGAGAATCCCAAGAAGCCTCCACACTGTCAGCACAGAGCCAGATGCAGGACTCAAACCCATGAACCATGAGATCAGGACCTGAGCCGAAGTCAGATGCTTGACTGAGCCACCCACGTACCCCTGAAGTTCAGAATTCTAATATCACCACTGTTATACTTTCCTGAAACTGAAAAGTAACCCATGGTTTTATGAAAAATCAAATACATTCAGTAAATATGCCCACGGTTGTGATAATATGTATTTTTCATAATATAAAAGTACCTATTGCAATTACCACCAAATCAATAATGAGAATTTAATTTCAATATATATGAGTGATAAAATATTTGTGCAGTAAATATATATTTTTAAACGTATTAAGCTATTTTGAGAGCTTTAGGGAAGTGACACATGACAGTGATCAAAGGAATAAAACTGATTAATAAAGAAATAGGATTTATTAAGGAAAATAGCAACATTCTCTTATATATTACCTCCAATTGACTTCACAGAAGATTAAGGATTATCCTTCATAAAACAATAAAATAAATATATCCAACAGCATCCATGTGTTAAACTAGAAAGGCATCTCACTGTATTTTAATTTTATAGTTTTTGAGGGAGTTTTATTAATATTTCTGATCAATGTTGTGCTAACTTATAGTTAAGTTAGTTTGTTCTCTCTTTGTATCCTAGGGGTTCCACCATTGCTTGATTTAAAGGCAAGCAGTCTAAAAGGAGGTAAGAGTATTCCTTTCTACAGTACAATTTAGCACCGGAGGATTTAGTATAAATATACACTATTTAGTCCAGTCTAACGTTAATGTTTTCATTTAAGTCTCACAGAATAGGCCATGGTGTAAAATAAGGGAACCAGAATAGATGCTTTTTGGTTTTGTTCCATATTTTTTTTTTACTTCATTGCTTCAATTGCTTTTGGTTTTTATTGAACTGTAAATACTAAGTAAAAGGGAGGATATTAGAATGTCAGAGATATAACAGGGAGGTTTAGCCACATGTAAGAGATGGAGTGGCATCGGGTTTAGTAACCAGACAGATTTAGATCACTCATTTTTCTTGATCTGCGGTGGATATGCCCAAGACTAAACACCTCCTCATACATGGTGGAATTACGTCTGCTGTAAGAAATTTCATAATTTTCAGACTGATGTCCTTTCCACAAACATGCTAAAAACAATGTGTTTAAAAAGACCCATACTATGAAGGTAAATTCTAAGCTATTTATTTAGAGAAATAAAGTTATATTGCATTAAGCCTAATTTCATGATACCACCAAAATTCTTACCAAAGTTCTTCTGTTACCTAAGTATGTATATTAGTATCGGATAGTGGTGAAGTTTGTACAACAATGTGAATATAATTACTGCTACTGAGCTACACTTTTAAAAATAGCTAAAATGGTAAAGTTACGATAGTATATTTTATTACAGTAAAAAATATTACTATATTTAATGACTTTGTATTATATTTCTGGCACCAGTCATTAAATAATTTGCAAGTTTTAAATATTTTGATTATAAGCTTGATATTATTTGACTTTAATTTCTTACATTATGATATTTGAAAAGTTCCATGAAAAACTAAGAAAATTGTTAAATCTACAAACCTGTGTATTTAGGATAAAAACAAAATATTGGAAGGACTTAATATTAGATGAATGCATCTTCTGAATTATTTTAATTCTCTGTAATATAGGGCACATTTTAAAAATAAATTCTGTTTTATCATGTATGCGTAGAATTAGAAATAACGCCATTCTTTTTGGTTGTAAACTTAGGGTTGTTTTCTTTTAAATAAATATTATTTTTGAGAGAGAGGGAGGGAGCAAGTACTAGTGAGTACAGGGAGACAGAGAATGCGAAGCGGGCTTCGCACTGATAATAGAGAGCCCCATATGGGGCTCGAAGTCACAAACTGTGAGATCATGACATGAGCTCAAGTCAGACGCTCATCCAACTGAGCCACCCGGGCACCTCTGTAATCTTAGCTTTTTTAAGTGCCAAAGTTGAAAGAATCAAAGCAATTGATAACATAAAACATGATACTGAGATTTCTACAACAGCATTGTTCAAGATCTACAACTAGTAGGCATGTTCCAATATAAACTGTCATCCTGTTCCTACAAATAACGTTGAGCTGTTTTCCATTAGGCAAGGGTGGTTTGTAAAAGTGGCATCTCGCCATGAATTAGGGAACCTCATTTTGTGGAGGTCTATATAACCAGTCAACTAGCAATAGACCAAATGAGGAGCAATGCCTGATATTTTCCTCTTTGGTATCAGGTTTACTAACAGGAGAGACATACTCACATTGTATTAGCAATCACCCACACCACCTCCAAGCTCAGAAAAGAAAAGAAAAGAAAACAAAACAAAACAAAACAAAAAGTGTTTATTTTATTGAGTTTAAAATTATTTGGGAACTCCTCTAATAAATATCCCACTGACACAGTGTGAAATAGCAGAATGTTTGATAGAACAAAATTTGATGTACTGTGAAGTCAAAACAGTCAACAAGATGTACAAGGGCTTAACTATGAATAGCATTAAAGTTTTATCTCCCTTTCTCTACTTTATCTCCATTATCTTTCCAAAACATCAACCTCTGATATAATGGAATAGTCGGCTATACTGGAGACAGAGACTGAGATGGAGAAAGGAAATGACCGTATTCTTTATTTTTAATTTGTTTAACATTTACTCAGTTTTTGAGACACAGAGACAGAGTGTGAGCAGGGGAGGGGCAGAGAGAGAGGGGGAGACACAGAATCTGAAGCAGGCTCCAGGGTCTGAGCTGTCAGCACAGAGCCCGACACGGGGTCGGAACTCACAAACTCACGAACGTAGAGATCATGACCTGAGCCGAAGTGGGACACTTAACCGACTGAGCCACCCAGGGGCCCTGGAAAGGAGCATATTCTTATATGTTATTCACTATCAGGAAAATGAACAGCTAAGCCACTGATGAGAGAAAATAGTTGTAAAAGACACATCTGGATAAACGACTCATCCAAATATGTACAAACGATTCTTAAAACTCGATCATAAGAAAACAAGCCATCCAGTTAAGAAATTAGCAAAAGACTTTGATACCTCCCTGAAGAAGACACACAGTTGGTGTATCAGCCCAAGTAAAAATGCTGCCCATGGGTTGTCACTGAACAACTGAAAATTAAAACAACAGTGAGATACTACTGGGCACTATTCGAGTGGCCACAATCCGCAACACCGACACGCAGATTGCTGGCAAAGGCATGGAGCAAGGGAACTGTTGTTCAGTGCTGGTTGCAGTGAAAAACTCGAGTCGCTTTGGGGGACAGTTTGACAGTTTATTATTTTTTACAAAACTAAACATTTTTACATAAGATCCATAAACATGCTTCTTGGTATTTAACAAAGGAGTTGAAAACGTGTGTCTACACAGAAACCTCTCACAAATACCTATAGCAGCTTTATTCATCATAGTCCAAACTTGGGAGAAACCAAGATGTCCTCCAGCCTATGAATAGATAAATAAACTGTGGTATATCCAGACAATTGAATATTATCCACCATTCAAAGAAATGAGCTATCAAGAAAGACAGAACTGGGGCACCTGAGTGGCTCAGTCAGTTAAGCGTCTGACTTTTGATTTTGGCTCAGGTCCTGATCCTTGAGGTTCGTGAGTTCAAGCCCCTCATCGGGCTCTGTGCTGATAGCACAGAGCCTGCTTGGGATTCGCTCTCGGCCCCTCCGCAGCTCGTGCTCGTTCTCTCTCTATCTCGAAAATAAATACATAAACTTAAAAAAAGACACACGAGAACATTAAATGTACGCTATTAAGTGAAAGAAGCCAATTTGGAAAGGCTACATGCTGTATGATTACAACGATATGATCTTCTGGAAAAGTCAAAATTATGGAGACAGTAAAAATAGCAGTGACTGCGAGAGTAAATAGGAGGAAAGCCTAGGTGGAGCACAGAAACTACTTAAGGCAGTGAAACTACTCTTTACAATGGTGGGTGCATGTTGTTATATGATTTTCCATACCCATAGAAGTTACAGGAGTGAGCTGTGATGTAAACTGTGGGTTCTGAGTGGTGATGACATTGTCAGTGTAGGTTCATCACTTGTAATAAATGTACATTCTGGTGGTGGATATTGATAATGGCCAAGATTATACATACGTAGGGGCAGGGGGTATATGAGACATCTCCATACTTTCTGCTCAAGTTTGCTGTGAAATTAAAGCTGCTCTAAAAATTAAGTCTAGGGGTGCCTGGATGGCTCAGTCAGTTGAGCATCTGACTATTGATTTGGGCATTTGGGCTCAGGTCATGATCCCAGGGTCATGGGATCGAGTCCCATGTCGGGTTTCACTCTCAACATGGAGCCTGCTTGAGATTCTCTCTCTCTCTCTC
>NC_064811.1:191031342-191115360 GCF_023721935.1 Panthera uncia
AGAAAGAAAGAAAGAAAGAAAGAAAGAGTCTATATATGTACCATAGCTCATTTATCAGAAGCATTTTACATTATTTAAGTTATTCTGACTGATTTTACATCTCTTATTCTAGAAAAAATATTATTTTTAATGGAGAAAATTTTTGGATTAAGTACTTCATCAAAATTCTGTTTTGTGGCCTTGTGAAAGATCTGTGAGCCATAGAATCAGGCACACCAGTATTTGAGGTTTTCTGTGCACTATGATTTTTAGGACCATGCGCAAATGATTTAACCTTTGTGCCCCTCTGTTACCATACATATAATATGGAAAGAAAAATGGCTTCTCAGAGTTGTGAGGAGGATACAATGAAATAAAAAGGCAGCCAATGTAGAGGCTGGCTCAAAATAGGCATTAATAAATATTAATTACCTGCTAACATGGTCTCCAAAATCTGCTAATTAGGCAGTGAAACTTTTCATATTTCAGATTGTGTTTTGACATTTGGATTTCTTAATCTTTATTTGCCGTTGGAAAGTTAGCAGAACCCTCGAGTTCCCAATAAAATGAAAACTTTGACACAGTTGGAGGGCAGAGTGTGTACTTCTGTCATTCTTTTACCAAAATTAATTAAAAGTTATGTTATTTGCTCAGTTAAACTTTTTAACCAATGATATTTCAGCAACTTACTGATTGATGTGTCTATTGCTTTTTAATTTTTCAACAGAACACTCTGAAGGGGGTTTTATATAAATATAAAATTACGTGTCTCTGGGGGTTTTTAGAATAAGTGGAGAGACAAAACTAATTTCTCCACACGTACATAACTCTAAGAATTCACTGAGAATTCCACGGTGGTAGATATTTTTTAATTAAAGTTGGATTAGAAACGTAAGAAGAAAAAGGACGTTGTGAAAAATTATGTGTCAGTCTTAAAGAACCTGGTAACCATGCAAAGAGTAAAAACAAGACAAACCTCAAGTTGCTCTTCAAGCGCTAAGATAAATGAGTAAATCCCCCAAATCCACTGAGTTGCAAACATAACTTAGAAATTAAACATCAATGGAGTTGGATAGGTAGCTTTCAGAATGCCCAGGCTGTACCTCTCCACACAGATTTTAGTGTCTTGTAGATGGCAGGTTTCTTACTTAGCCACTTTTATTAAACATCCAGATTACGGTTGGCCTTTTCCTAGAAGGTTTCTCCCTTCACAGGCGGTAACACCAACACTATTCAAAGCTGGGGCGGGGCATGTGAAAACAGTAATCATATTATGAAGCTAAGGTAAACGTTCAGGGGAAAATAAATCTGAAGTGTGTAAGGGAAAGAAAGATAAAAATAAACGATAAAATGTTAATTATAGTTTGGGATAGGATCCACAAATGTTGATGGCTACTTGTACAGCGACTGGGACTGTATATGTGAGAAAATCTAAGAGTCCAGATTACAAATTTGTGGCTTTTGGGGACATTAAGGGACACAGGGAATTGTGGTGAAAAAGAGTTGTTGTGAAGAGATGATGAGTGTCACTACTCTGGACATATTGGAAAAGAGGTTCTTAGGGGAATTCCAAAAAGAGATATACAAAGGTTTAGGTTTAAGATACAGATGTAGCGGCACCTGGGTGGCTCGCTCAGTTGATTATCCAACTTCAGCTCAGGTCATGATCTCATGAGTTCAAGCCCCACATTGGGTTTTCTGCTGTCAGTGCAAAGCCCTTTTCACATCCTCTGCTCCTATCTCTCTGCCCCTCCCCTGCTCTCACTCATTCTCATTCTCTCTCTCTCTCTCTCTCTCTCTCTCTCTCTCTCTCTCTCTCTCTCAAAAATAGATATTTAAAACAAAAGATACAGATGGAGAAATGGCATACATATATATGTGGTAATTAAACTTCTGAGTGTTTTATAGAGATACACCTCTGAGATACATATATGTTGAACACACAAAGGCATACACATACATATATATCAATGATGTGTGTGTGGTGTGTATCATTATATATCTGGTAATTGAGCTTTTTGGTGTTTATGGGATAATTTAAATGGAATCTGCAGTATCAGAAGTTGACAAGACCAAAAATGTTGCTTGAGAGGAAGTTGAGGGGAGAACTCCTATTTTAAGGGTAAGCAAAAAAAAGTAAAGCCCATGAAGAAAATTGAAAATGGATATCCAGGGAGTTATGAAAGAACTGTAATAGAATGATGTCAATTTGTTATGTTTCTTAACCTTTATAACAATTACATTGTTCTTGATGACTAAGATCATTAGTCTAATAACTATAATTAGTTATAATTATGCAAAATGGGAATGTAATTTAATGTGTTCTCTATTTACTGTTCTCAATAGATCTCATTAATAACGTTTATGAACAAAGTGTTTATCTCCGTCTTAGATTACCTCTAAGGTCCTTGCAGCTCTAAACCTAGGATGCAATGAAATGTTGTCTTTAGAATCATAGACTGATTCCTAGAAACCCAAGTGACTTGCATGGAACTTTGCACATAACAGTTGCTGAAAAAATCCAAGGGGCATTTTTGGTCTAGTGTTTATTTTTTAGATGAGTAAATCAAACCAAGAAATGATAATTCAAAAAAATTCAAAAGGATATCTAATGTCAGAACTAGGACTAAAATAGGACCTTACTTCCTAGTTTATCATTCATATTTTTTTCCACAATGTTACAACACCTCTTGGACAACTAGGAATATTTACAAATTAATGTCTTCAGTGATGCCGATAAAAACTACAAATGAAACTCACCTTTTAATTATATTACAGGTTTACATTAAGGCAAACACTCAATCTATGTTTTTTTTTTCTATTTGTTAATAAGTTGTTTTAGCATTTCATAGGCTAGATTACTCTGATCTTGTCAAATAACATGCCCTTCTCCAGAATCATCAATAAGCCACAGGCAAAATGTTTTCTCAAATACTATCTTAAGTGCTTTAATAAGAGAATACTATTGCAAAGCACATGGACATCATGTTTCTGTTTCTTCTATTTATATTCAATATGTATTTGTGTCTTTAAGTGTACTGATAAGATCAACTGTAGGATCGTACTAGGATGAAAGCATGAGAAACCCAGGGCATAAAAACTAAGTAAATGCCATCTGGGACAACTTGTCACTCTACCATGTTTTTTGTTGTTGTTGTTTGTTTTGGTTTTTTTGGGTTTTTTTTTTTTGTTTTTTGTTTTATTTTCTTTTTTAGTGTCCTAGTTAACACATAGAAACATTATGCATTTCCTATATTTCATCTAAGTGTATTAAATTTTGTATTTTTCTTTATATGCTTCTTTACAAATTAGTATAATATCTGAATACCAAGGATTTGTACAAGCATCTAATAAAACTCTGAAAATAGTTGTTTCCTACCCTTCCCATTTAAGTTATGAATTTTATGACACAAGATGTTAAGAGCTATATCAATCTCAAAAGATCATGTTTCTTTAAAAAACATGCTTGTGATTTTCATTGTTTGTATAAGGTATACATTTATCTAAAAGCATATATGAATATAATTATGTCTATTATGAATATAATTATGTCATAATTATATATAATTATGTCTATTATATGTCTAAATGAAATTATATGTCTATTATAAAAATATATAATTATAGTAATATATCATCATATACTAATATTTTACTAATATTATAGAAATCATCTAAAATACTTGTAGTGTAAACTCTTCTTCAAAGATATTAGAAAGTAGAAAACACATATTTTGCAGCTCTTTTAAATCTCTTGATCCTTAAAAGTTATTTTTAAAACAATAATTATGAATAGAGGAAAATGAACATAAGTATATAAATGCAAATCATGTTAGGAATTGTGAATAGTATACTGGGGAAAAAAAAAACTTTTCACTCAACTACTTTTATAAATACTCTAAATAGAAGTTCTATAAAGCTTCATTTGTGAGTTATGTAATTTCATTTTGTTACAATTGTGTCTAAAGGTACAATATGGATTTGAGAAAAAATAAGTTAACTGTAAAAGCGCATGCTAACGTATGGATATTTAGAAAATCATAAAATTGGACAGATATTCTGCTTGAACATTTTTCTGTCATATTCATAGTGTATTCATGTCTATTTACTTCTAAAAAAGTCAAAACAAAAGGAACGATTTTTATAATTAAGCCGAAAGCATTTTAATAAGCTGTATTTTGTATATTTATTCTGATATCTACAAATGTCCAAATACTTAAATGTATTTTCCAGTTAAATTACAAATGATACAAAAGGGGGTATTGAGTAAGAGTACCTTGAAATTTGTTGCTTTATTTTTTTAAGGTCTATTTATTTATTTTGAAGGGAGGAGGGGCAGAGAGAGAGGGAGAGAGAGAATCCCAACACAGGGCTTGAACCCATGAACTGGGAAATCATGACCTGAGCCGAAATCAGGAGTTGATGCTCAACCAACTGAGCCATCCAGGCACCCAAAAATCTGTTGCTTTAAACATAAAATATACAATGCCATCAATCTACATGATGTATGTGCCAAAGAAACCCAACTTTGTGATCAAAGGGAAAAAATGTCACACTTCAAGTGCTTTTATGCTGGAAAATTTCTTTTCTTTCCTTTTCTTTTCTTTCCTTTCCTTTCCTTTTCTCTCTCTCTTTTTTTAAGTTTATTTATTTATTTTGAGAGAAACAGAGATAGAGCAAGTGGGGGAGGGGCAGACAGAGAGAGAGAGAGAGAGACAGAGAATCCCAAGCAGGCTCCACACTGTCAGCTTGGAGCCTGACGTGAGGCTTGAATTCACAAAACTGTGAGATCATGACTTCAGCTGAAAAGAACAGTCAGACACTTATCATACTAAGCCACCCATGCACCCCAGATGCTGGAAAGTTTCTAAGAAGCTTTTTGGTTGTCATGATTTTATACAATCTTTTAGACGATAAGAAAAAGTAAACGTGAGTTTTGAAAACTAATATCCTATTTTCTGTGGATTCTAATAATGCCTAAAATAAGATAACTAATAATTTCTGGGTTGTAAATATTTTGGGTTGTAAATCAAATTCATTTTTCACTGTATTCATGACACTGGTTTGAAAAGAAGCTATGGAGGAACAAATTGAGGAAAAAATGATACAAATTGATATTAAAATAGTTTAACACTGGGCACATGGGTGGCTCAGTGAGTTGTGTCTCTCTCTCTCCCTCTCTCTATGCCTCTCCCCCACTTGCAGTCTTTATCTCTCTCAAAATAAATAAATAAACTTTATTTATTTTGTTAGAGGCACCAGCTCTTTAAGCATTTATTTATTTTTGAAGGAGAGACACAGAGTGCAAGCGGGGGAGGGGCAGAGAGACAGTGAGACACAGAATTCAACGCAGGCTCCGGGCTCTGAGCTGTCAGAACAGAACCTGCTACAGGCCTTGATCCCACGAACTGCGAGATCATGGCCTTAGCTGAAGTCAGAAGCTTAACCTAATGAGCCACCCAGGAGCCCCTACGTAAACTTTAAAAAAAATAGTTTGAGTCAAGAAAAATAAACGTATAAGGGCTATAAAGTCAAATACCATTGGTATCATATCCTTTAGTCTTTATTATCCTTTGAAATCTATAAATCATAGGTAATATGTGTGAAAAATGTGATAAGTGAATTATTCATGTTTTACTAATTACTGAGTATTCATACTCATACATTTGCTATATTTATTACAATGCAAGGACTACTTCTGATATTTTCACAAAATAAAATGATCCCTAAGAATCAGACCTTTTAAATTTTTTAGATTTCTTTTGATTTAGGTATGCTTATGAATAAAACCATATGCTGTCCACATATAGCATATGCCTTCAAAGGTAATAATTTTTGGCTAAAAACCTTCTCTCGGCCCCAGAAAAATACTTACTTCCTTTTAAGTAGGAAACTAACTTTGAAATGAAAAATTTCTTACTATGTGACAGAAAGTCTATTTAGAAAGAAATATTTTACACTTTTGATTTGCTTTCTAAAGCCAAAAGTGAAGTTCCTGCCAGACTCACTGATCTGCTTCTTACTTGATGGTAATTACACAGAGTATATGATGTCATGTATCAGACTTCATCCAGAGCGCGGGAAATCGGAGATTTAAGTTTTGTTTTGTTTTTGTTTTAATGTTTATTTATTTATTTTGAGAGAGAGCGAGCGCGCGCGTGGGAGAGGCAGAGAGAGAGCAAGTGAGAGAGACCAGACCCAGCAGACCCCCAGCTTTAGCACAGCGCCTGATGTGGGGCGCAAACCCACGAACTGTGAGATCATGACTAGAGCCGAAAGCAAGAGTCAGATGCTTACCTGGCTGAGCCACCCAGGTGCCCCTGGATTTTGTGGGTTTTCTGCATTTTCCTCTTTAATATTTAAATTAAGTTTCATATTATCCAGTGATTACGTCTTAACTGACTGAGGAACCTTCTCACAACCATCCTTAGAGTATTAGAGTTGGAGATGCTCCTATGGAAAGATTAACCTGTTATCCAGGCTATCAGCGTGTCTGCTCCCTTGACTAAGGAAGAGGTGCAGAAGGGATTCCCGGGCCTCAAATTAAGGTGACAAATAATTCTTATGCATATGGCTGTAGTCCAGAGCTTCATCCCTCCTTCAGGGATTGGGGGGAGTCCAGAAGAATGCTTAAACCAGTCATTTTCTGGGCTCATAATTCTTTCTGAGCAAGAATCCTAAATAATTTTTTTGAGGTGGAAGAAAACCCCAGGTCTCTCTAGAGTGTGGAGATTATCTACTAACCAAGGAATGATTCTGTTAAGTGCTAATTTCTGTCATTCCTTGAATTGTGCTTGTTTTGAGCCTATATTAGGGAAGTTGACTCATTCAAAGAGCAGTACTTGCATGTTTTCTTACTAATCCAAAATTAAATGTTATCATGGAAAAGAAAGTCTACTGATTCCCATTAAACATGAGATGCTTTAGACTTTTCTTTGCCTTCTGAAATCCACAACGTTTTTGGATTGTGGCTATGATTACTGTATACAGCAATTATAAATTATTTGTATTAGAACTACAAATTACAAAGCAAGAAGAAAGGAAATAAGGAGGGAGGAAGGAAAGAATGAAGGAAGGAAGGAAGGAGATTATTAGCAGAAATAATTCAAGGTATTGCAAAAAATTTAGAAGAAGAAATTTACCGTTATAACTTCTTGTCCAAGACCTTCTGCATATTTAACATTTTATATATGTACATATTTTTCAACAAAAAAATAGGCCAAATTACATGAAAATGAGACTTGTTTTGGCCACAGAACATAATGAAATTGGAGAACCACAGTGACTCAGATCAAAAAGCAATACAAGACAGAAAAATTATAAATCTACAAAAATTTTAAAAGATGTTATATGGCAAAAACAAAACAAAACAACCTACATGAAAAAGTCAAAGGCAAATTCCACATGGGAGCTATTTTTAGCCACCCAGTCTATAGTATTTTTGTTACAGTAGCCTGAACAGACTAAGACGAGGAGATTAAGTATCTTGCGAGTTTAATTAGATGAACAAAATATAGACTATAAGAAGTCCCCTTATATAGAAGTTGTTCAAAAGGCCCTTATGTGGGAAAGATAAAGTCATCATACTTTAACCTATTTCTCCCTCTAAGTACAGCTAAAATACTTGGGTACGTAGCTCAAACAAGCAGACTCTGAAAGATGAAGAGAATAGGCAAACTGATTGTATACCTAGGGAGCCAAGGAAGAGCCTGATGATGAGGCTCTTGGATTTTCTTTCCACCTCATAAATCATGGACTCTGTGTTTATTGGAGAAATCAGCCTACCAGTAAACATCAAGGGTGCAACTAATCAATCAATCATAAATAAATAAATAAATAACCAAAACACAAAAACCAAAATCAAGTAGAAAATTCTTTGTTCAGCCAAAGGACCAGAAAGTGTTTTTACAATAACAGCTTTACTCCAGCCACATACCCCACACCACACAAACACACCAGCAAAAGCAAGCAGTCTTCCCCTCCCTCAGGCAGCAAAAGCCTAGTGAAGACCCTAGATTTCTACCCTTGCTTTGCTGTGATGAGATGCTTCTATCCTCATTCCCTGTTCTGGCCAGGTAATATCAGAGAAGGTTGAGTAGGGAGTGAAACTTTCATAGCCACTAAGTGTTGAGCCCCACATTCCTTGTCCCAAAGTGTCATTATCACAGGGAGGGGGTGGAGGTCCACAATTCCATAATGGCCATTCATTCACCTTGAGAAACTAAAATAAAATAGACTATCACTCAATGCTAGGTTCGAATGCATGTAAATGGATAAGCATTCCTTGATGAAATGTGTATAAATGCAGAAGTCAAAACAACCCGTATTTCGTAATTATTCCAAAGGTTTCCATGTTGTTGCACACAAATACTTTAAAATTTCATTTTAAATATCTGCACACTACATACATTAGGTGGTTATATTGTGGAGAATACACACACATCTATCTATATCTATATATACATACGTGTACAAGCCTGATGGTCATAACTACTAAAGACACGTGAAGGGGTGCTTGTGACTTTGGGCTAATTTTTGAGTACAGCGTCACACTTGGACTTAAAAACCACTGTAGTATATCAGGTATCCCTAATGGAGGAAAACATGGCATACTTTATACAACTATTTTGTTTATTCAAAAGTAGCTCATGTAATTATAAAGGGATTGGTGGGAAAGATGAATGTAACATGATTTGGTGCAAGTTTTTTCGTAAATTGTACTAGTGGATGAAAGCAATATGACAGACAATACATTATACCTGCTGTGATATAACAATTATTGCTGGGTTTTCTCTTTAAGATATATTTACCCATGTTACAAGAGAGTCTTTTTATGCTCTCAATAATACCTTAGGCTTTGCTCCACTTCTGATGTATGCAGTAAGAACCTAATGTGTTTTCGGTGAGGAGGCTAATATATATTTTACTGAAAAAAGTGCCTTTTGATACTTTTCTGTAAACATGGAAATTTTATTCTCTACTAATATAGAAAACAATGCAGAGACACTATACCTCTCAGCATTTTCACAATTCTATTAACTACACAAAGGTGGTGTCCCTCTTGGTAACATGTTGCCAAAATACAGTTCTTGACTGCCTCATGCCCTTGTGTTAACCCTTGTGAGGCGAATAAGTTGATATTCTGCCCATTATTGTAAGAGAAAGGGCCATTGGATCTTCATAAGAAAAAGCAACAAAAAAACTTTTTCACTTCTAAGAGCAGCGCCACAGCCAGGAGTGTTTGCTCTCGCTGCAAGTTCTTGGATCCCAGGGCCTGGCACCAACAGGAGCAAATGCCATAGCAGACAGCCCCGCCCACCTATGCACTCAGAGCTCTTCCAGGCTGTGATGTCCCCTGCGAGGGGCCAGGCCCAGAGAGATGGAGATCCACTCCTAACAGGAATCACGTGGGCCCTTGCACTTGTCACCGGAAGGAGAAAGAAGGAGCAGAAGGGTGCAGAGAACCAAAGTGAGGCTCATCACAATTCTGCCAGAGAAAATCGACCGTCACGAGTCTATGGTGTCAGACAGCAAGGACCTTGGAACAGACCAAAGGAAACCCAGACACCAAGTTAGCAGTCTCATCTCGGGATCTTGGCTTCTCATCTATGTAATCAAAGTAAACTTTCCCATTTCTCCAAAGCAAAACCCAGTCCCTCCTATTCCTTCCCTTCTCTGCCTTGGCAACCACAACTCTGCCTTCCGTCTGATGGAATTAACTATTCTGAATATCTAGATTTCATATAAACAGAATCAGACAATATGCATGATACAAAAAAAAATTGAATGAATAAGGCCAGGTTTGTAGAATTTTTAAACTGCATATGTAAATACTTTTGACACGGTGTGCCTAAGGGTTGAGCCAAAGATTTTTAAGATAATGTGACATTTCTTGAATACCACTAAGCAAAGCAGTTTTCTTCAGATGTGTTTATTCTGTTTTATTAGAAAGGAGTCCTTAGATTTCTTATTTTATATTTCCAGTCTAAAAATTTTCACATTTCTCATCATTTATGTTGTTTTTGTCCTTTATCTTTTGAATCTGCTTTTTGGGAGAAGTTTTCAAATTTATCTTCTGCATTGCTGATATAGTTTTCCATAAAATCAAATCAGTTCTTCTCTGACTCCAATAAAAATGTTAATTTTGTTACTGCTCTTTAAGTTTCTAAGCAGCTAATCTTGTCTTTTTGTATAGGCACTTTTACTCTATGTGGCTTTCTGCTACCATTTCATAAAAGCCATAATTCTTTGCCTCTAACAAATGCTAAATAATTTTCTAGATAATTTTAATTTTTTTGTATTTGCACAGGTTCAATTAATTCAAAGACAATATATTTTTTGCTATAATAATCTAAACCCACCAGATATAAAGATAGTACATAATTTTAACATATTTACTTATATCACCTAAGATTCATATCTATTTTATAATTCTTATTTTAGAATATGAAATTGTTAATACTCTCAATAAATTATTCTTGGAAATATTATGTTCCTCCAAAATGATGTAAATATTTGCATGATAAAGTAGAGATCTTGAGATACTGTATCATCAACATATATTTGATGTGACAGAGGCTTACATATGGCTTTAGTAACAGATTTTATAACAGTTTCAACACAACGGATTATCTGTCTTTTTTCCTTATTATAAAGCTATATCTAACATCTGCCCAATATCAAAGTAAATGATCTCCATTTTCCTAGCACAATCTTGTTTCAAATCTTGTGAATTTAACCTATATTTGAGATATCTTTTCAACTTCTGTGTTAATCAGCAATGCATATTTGATTTAGAGCTTGAAGTTTATAAACAAATCATTTAGGTGAATAAAATTACCTTTATATTAAAAAGTTATCATAATTCATTTAGCAGGAAGTTTAGGTTGGTGTGAACTTAACTGAATCCTCTACAGTATTGAAAATAAATAAACAAGGTTTCATAAGTGCTAAAATTATTTTCAGAACATTAAAGGCTATCTGTTCATACAACAATTGGGATTTGTGACTCTTATGGTAAATCTAGTATACTATATAAGACAAAAAGACAGCAAAACTGAGAATGCACAATTTTCTGATGAGGACCAGACTGTACTAAAAAACAGCACGTAATTCTGTTCAGTTAAAAAAAATCACTCATTTGACTGTTAGCATCAACTCAGTCAGATAGTTACACAGATTTTTCACAATGCGTGTCTGTTTAAATGGAGACATTGAAAAAAAAAAATGTCTGATGCTTCTTCTCTTTTAATCTTGACTATTTTATGTAGGAGAAACATGCAGGATTTCACTTTCACATGCCTGCAAGGGCTGATTGAGAATATAACTCAGTTTAAAAAAAGTGGGGGGACAGGGAAGCCTGGGTGGCCCAGTTGGTTGATTGTCAGCTTCTTGATTAAGCTCAGATCATGATCTCGTGGTTTGTGAGATCAAGCCTTGCATCAGGTTCTGCACGGACAGCATGGAGCCTGCTTGGGATTCTCTCTCTCTCTCAAAATAAATAAAAATTGGGAAAAAAGGGGGGACAGGAGGTAGGTAGATGTAATGGTGGAATGGAGAATGCTCTGATAATTGCCTTCATTTCATTGAAAAATAATATATACAAAAGAAACAGACAAACACATATCCAGTCTGAAAGATAGATCTCATGTGAATAATAGGTGAAATATATCTAGACACTAAAAAATAAATGACCAGCAATTAAGTTAATCTAATTGATTTTGTTGTCACTCAGAAGCATTTTGTTACTATGTCATAAAACATTTTACTTAAATTATCATTAAGGAAATATCACTGTTTAAGGATTCTAGAGTCAGTCATATATTTTAATAAATGCCAAGTATCAGCATTATAAGTCACAAGAAAATTGGTAATATTTGGAGAATCTTCATGCCATGACAACGACAGTACAGGCTTTCATGGGATGTGACTCTGCCTTGAACCTGCAAAGGATATAATTTATTAGAGGGAAGACACGTTGACTAAATCATATATTTAATAAGACCTATTGGTATTATTAATGTTGAAATATTTAAATATCAAGAAAATGAACAAGTGTCAATCCTCTACTAATTTGCAATATTCCGATAAAACAAAATTTAAAGATGCTTTCACTCTTCACATATTCTGTGTTTAATATAGAGAAATTCAGTGATAATGAAAATGAGGGTGATGGTCTAAAATCAGCTTAGAGGCTTTATTTAGTCAGCATATCTGTCGGCAGCCTCTTTGGAGGAAGTTGTTGCCAGGGAGAAGTGCAAACACAACGCAGAGAACTAACCGGTATACAATCACAGCAGGAGAAGAACAAACACACAGCAAAGAAAGATGGAACATTTGAAGCAACAAAGTGAGGCTATTGCTCTTTTTCTGGGCAGTCTGCCATTTTGAAATTTAAAAGGATGACTTTTCCAAAATATTAGAAACAGAAGTACATGCATGAGTTAAGAAAACTGGAATGAGATTTCTGATTCCAAATGTGTGTGTATTGGGGGGAAACCTAGATTTGGGCTGTAAAGAAAGTTTCAAAAAATGTGTAAGAAATTGAATTATTATAGGTATTATTTGAACAGAATCCGATGGCTGTGAAAACCAACTAACACTGACAGCTAGAATATCTTCAATGCCTAGAAATTAAACTATAAACTTCCATATAACCCAGGAGTTACAGAAGAAATTACAGTGCATATTTAGAAAATGTTTTTGAAGAAAATAATGAAGGAAGGGTATATTAAAATTGAGTAATAAAGCTCATATGTTCATATGAAAATTCCTGATCTTAAAATGCATACATTAGCAATGAAGACAGTCTGAAAATCTAAGAGCTGATCTCCCATCTGAAGAATCTAGATAAACAACAAAAAAATCATCAAAGAAAATAGAAGGGAGAAAATACTAAAAGAAAACTCAGAAATTAATGAAATAGAAAATGCAATTAAACAAATTGACAAAATTTTTGAAACATTTGAAGATGCATAAGATTGATAACCCCCTAGTGAGAAGACAAATAAGATTGGTAAGCTCTCAAAAAGACTTATGGAAAAAGTGAACATATAATAACAAAAAAATTGAAATAAAGTGAAATGAGACAAAAGCGAATGAGATGAAATAATTCTACATTTCCAACAGAATCACTCAAGTGAAAAGAAAGAAAGATAAAGAGGGGCAGCTGGGTGGCTCAGTCGGTTTAGTGGCCGACTTTGACTCAGGTCATGATCTCACGGTTCATGGGTTCGAACCCCACATTGGACTCTGTGCTAACAGCTCGGAGCCTGGAACCTGCTTTGGATTCTGTGTTTCTGTCTCTCTCTGTCCCTTCCCCGCTCATGCTCTTTCTCTCTCCCTCTCAAAAATGAATCAACACTAAAAACAAGTAAATTAAAAATTAAAGAAAGATAAAGACAACATATGGGACAAATGGAACTCTCTTACACAGGTGGCAAGTAAACTGCTACAACCACCCTGAAAAGCCCTTTGGTCCTAGTTACGTAAGCTGAACATTGGCATAACCTCAAACACATATGCGTGTATTTTCACCAAAGAGTATATTTTAGAAAGTTCATGGTAGCGTAATTCATAATAGTTAAAAGTGAGAGCATCCAAATGTCCATGAACTATATAGAATGATTTTTTCCCAATGTGTTAGCTGTGAAATGGAGTCTAATTTTTGTGTCCCTGAACAAAACCATAATTTTTGTTCAGGACTTCACTTTTTTCCTCCTACTTACACTAGCTGAGTATTGGCATATCAGTTAGTGTTCTTTTGATTAAAAATGATTAATTTAGGCCTGGATCATGCACTTTATCCTTTGGGGCAGGGGCCGAATGGTCATATATAAAAACCTAAGAACTAACAGTAGCAAATTCTACACCCCCCAAACAAAATCTTGAGGCAATAGGAAAAAAGGTATGGGACATATAAAGAAGCAGAAAAAAAAGTACACATAACTCTCTCCTTGAATGTAGAATCAGGAAACAGGGAAATTTCAAAGAGAAATAATAAGCCTAAATTAATATCTCAAAATACAGACCAATCACACAATATTTTGTATTACATATCAAAAATTTTTAGTAATTGCAAATGCTGACAGTTGAGTTTCAAGATGCTAGAACGTCAGATACCTTGTTGTGTAATAGAAGTAAAAGTATGATGCGTCAATACTTTTCATTGTCATGATCTGTACCCTGATATGAATATGTTTGTTCTCTTTATACTCTATGACAAAAGGAATCACGATATATAATTTTTTCAAAGGTTCAGGATTTTAAAAATTATTTTCCTCCAAGAAGTCAATACGTACTTTTGCACTAGTAATGATGTTTCTGTTAAAGTAGGACTAGTTTTGGATGATGTAGGTTCACAATCCCAACCACGCATTTGAATCAATTGAGTAGTTCATTATCAGTAATAATGCCCAGGGGCGCCTGGGTGGCTCAGTCGGTTGGCCGTCTGACTTCACCTCAGGTCGTGATCTCACCGTTCGTGGGTTCGAGCCCTGTATCGGGCTCTGTGCTGTCAGCAAGTGGAGCCTGCTTTGGAACTTCTGTCCCCATCTTGCTCTGCCCCTACCCCGCTTGTGCCCTCTCTCTCTGTCTCAAAAATAAACAAACATTTAAAAAATTTTAAAATAAATAAAAATATAAATAAATAAATAAATAAATAAATAAATAAAGTCCACATTCCAGCTGTGTAGAGTTTGGATGGGTCCAGGCTCAGGTCTAAACGAAGTGGCAATAATCAAGTTGGTAATGAAAATGCTTCAATAATACTTCCACTAAAGATACTCTAGCATTTGCAAAAGTAGAGTGTAAGAAACTCCATCAGTGTAATTCATCCCCTTGTGGCCAAATTATGTGCAACTTATACATCCATCTACAGCCCTCCTTTACTGTTTTGAAGCAAAACAAGACATGATATATTTCAATGTGGAAACATTTCAGGATTCCTTTTGGTATGTGTCATCTAAAAGACAAACACTTTAAAAAGTCACAGCTGTGATTCTGTTATCATGCCTTAAATGGTTAACAATTCTTTAATGACTTCAAATTTTTAGCCAGTGATTATATTTCTTTCCCCTGTTGTGGCTGTCTCTTTTTAAAAATGTTTAAATCCAAGTCATTGAGCGACATAGATTTAACTGGCTGTGATGTTTCTTCTTTAGAGTCCTCTGTCCCAGATGCCTGGATGCCCTCCCTGTTCACTCCCACCATAATTTTTAATAACAATCACTTTTACTCTCAGTGTCCTATTTGGATGAATCAGTTATATAATTATTCTTCCTGTAAGTATCTTTTAGGCTATAGGTTTTACGTTTTCTTGCTAATTTTCTCTTAGAGTGTATTTTTTTTTTTTTTTTGCAGAAGAAAGTAGGTTGGCTATCTGATAGTTTTTGTTTGTTTTGTTTTGTTTTTAATCTGTATTTTGTCAATTGCCTTATTGTTTTATTGCTGAAAGTGCTATTCTGTCCCCTGTAAATTTACTTCCTGTAAATTTGTTGTCAGAAATAGAAGCATGGTTAGATTCAAGTTTGATTTTCAGGACAACATTTCCTTGATGGTTGTCCACACTTCTACAAAATGCTCATTTTTTTCTCTTGTGATGCACGTGTTGATATTCATTCTCTAGACCTGTTATTTCACTGGGGGTTAAAATGATGAACATCTGTAATTCCTTCTTAAATTTTTGGTGGAATATTTCTTCAAAAAGAGATCTGCAGGCACCTGGGTGGCTCAGTCAGTTGAGCCTCCAGCTTCGACTCAGGTCATGATCTCTTGACTCATGAGTTCAAACCCCAGGACGGGCTCTGTGCTGACAGCTCAGAGCCTAGAGCCTGTTTTGGATTCTGTGTCTTCCTCTCTCTCTGCCGCTCCTCTGACTGCACTTTGTCTTCCTCTGCCTCTCAAAAGATAAAATAAAACATTTAAAAAAAATGTAAAAAGAGATACCCCCGTAAATGTTTAGATTCTCTGTGGTATGGTATGGTTTGTATAGGAAATTCAGGATAGATGATTGATGTTTCTCTTTATTTGCTGGTTTTCAAATGTTGAATTGCTTCCTTAGCAACCACAGAAATGACAGTTATGAACTCATGGATTTAAAATATTGGATTTTTTTTCAATTCATTACAGTTATTCTTATTGAAGCTCAGATATTGCCTTTTTTTTTTTTTTTTTTTTTTTTTTTTTACCAATGGTTGATTTCCTCCTGCTGTCTCCTCTGTTCTTTAGACAAGAACACTGCAATCTTTGACAGCTTACTGGCATTCTAGTTTGGCAAGACATTCCATGGTCATATCATGGCCCCAGACATGGCATCAGCTGTTTATCTAAAGAGTCCTGATTCCTTTTCTTTCTTTCTTTTTTCTTTCTTTCTTTTTCTTTCTTTCTTTCTTTCTTTCTTTCTTTCTTTCTTTCTTTCTGTCTTTTTTTTTCTAGAGTGTCATTGGTGCAGAGGGAAACAATGGCATTTAGAGAACACAATCTAGGTCTCAGAATGCTCACTGCTATGGGGTGGGTCTTTTCAGGAGAAGAGAAGAAATGTGTTTGTTTTATGAAAGACTCTACAGATCATATGCTTATTCTCATACATTAAGAGATACTGGTTTTTACTTGTTAATCTTCTACCTGTCACTCCTTTTATACAGGAAATCCAAGCTGGCAGCGACATCAACATTATTCTTTACATGAATTCACAATAAACTCAATACAGTCTCAGAATAATGATAGCTACACTGTCTCCGAGATAGTTTAAGATATTTTTCTCATTGTTCCCCTTTAAAGTATATTATACTACAAAGTTATATTTAAATTGCTGTGTGTTGACCTCTCTTGAAAAAACTTCCTCCCACATGTTATACAAAGTTCAATATACTAAAAGTAGTTACCTTTTAAAATGTTTTTAAGGATTACCTTTTAAAATAATACTTTTTTTGATATAAAAGGTTTGCATGATTTGAAAACAAATGTACTGAACAGGATAAGCCTAAGGAAGTTAAGTTTCTATCCTGGTAGCCTCCAACTGTGCAGTTCAATTCCCTCTGGCACATCTAACCATTTTTTAAAAAAATTGTTTGGTTCATCCTTCAAATTATATGTGAAATATATATTATATATATTTCACATATAATATATATTTCACATATAATATGAATTTCACACACACACACACACATACACACACATATGTGTGTGTGTGTGTGTGTGTGTGTTCCCCATTCTTAGATAAGTAGTGGCATATTATACATAATTTATATGCCTTTTTAATTGTAATTATCTTGAAGATAACTTCATAGATTGTATATAAAAACGCCCCCTTCCTTTTCAGAGTTGCCTGGTAGCCCATTATATGATTCTACTTATATGATTCTACTTATATGATTAGATAAGTAGTGGCATATTATACATAATTTATATGCCTTTTTAATTGTAATTATCTTGAAGATAACTTCATAGATTGTATATAAAAATGCCCCCTTCCTTTTCAGAGTTGCCTGGTAGCCCATTATATGATTCTACTATGTCTTGTTCATCATTCCTGATTGATGAATATTTTTAGTCTTTGTCTTTGGTTGAAGTAATGGAAGGAATGATAACCTTATGAGTAGTGATGATTCTAATTGAAAGATAATTGAAAGATACTTTGAGTAGAAAAGATGCCAATACTTACACAGAAAGTTTTGTACTAGCTATCAAAATTAGATATGTTTTCCCTCTGTTGATAGACTTTGTTTGGACTATTTTTATTTCATTGAGCCAGGAACCTCTTGACATGCTGACTCAAGACCACCTCAGTAACTTTACATATTAAATGCATTGTCAAATACTTATCTGGATATTACTCATACTTTGTGCAGACCTCTGAATGAAGGAAGGGCCATCTGATCACTGCAATGGTACTGAACCCTGCAACTTTTGTTACTAAATACTGAATTTCCGGTGGGATATCTATGGGAGTACTACATGGTATTTATATTCCTTTAATTGCTTTCTGCAAAACAGAAATTAAGGGCTAATTATGGAATCCAATCACACATTTCTCTCACATTCTTTAGATACAGAGGAAAATTGTCACTTTGGGTTTGCTTCTGATTTATAAGTGAATAAAACATATACAAATTGTGAAAAATTGAATTCTTTTCAAACAAAAGGACTTTCAGGAGGGATTTGCAGACAGGTCTTTTTCTATCTCTCTCTCTCTCTCTCTAAAAGGACAGATCTGTGTTCTGCTTTATAATGGGACACCAGAATTGAGCAAATCTTGAGAAAAAATGTTACGGTCTAATAGTCACATTTCCTTCTGTGAAGAAAAACAATTTCACATGGTATACTTAAGTTCTCAGCCAGATTTGAAGACTTTTCTGAGAGTTCCATAATAAGAATAAAAGTAGAGTGTTTTCAAGTCCAAACTTCATCAAATTTATGTATTAAAAATCCTCAAATTGGTTAGCCTTTGCAGAAGTCCCAACTGGAAGATAGTCAGCATAACTTTTATATTTAGGAGGTTAGACTTATGTCTAATATATATTTGAAAAGTATACAATTATTATTTTCTTGTCATTCATTTGTGTCACACTGGCTATGTATGAAATCAATTTCCAATAACAATATTCTAATATACATCATTTATTATACAGGAAGTGAAATTTTAGTTACACCTACTATGACTGCTAGTATTTTGATCATTTTCTAGAAAACAACGTGAAAACAATCTGAAGGTACTCTCCAGCCATAGTTCTGTGAAATATAGTTTATCTTTAATGTTATTAAAAATACTGTTTATGTCATCAAAACTATCTTTTAGTGGAGGGATTGAGAAGAAATTATTTTTTTCTTTTTCTATGACATATATTGTTATTTTTAGTAACTAGGTTTTTATCGTATGAATGCAATGATTTGTATAATAAGATTCCCATTTTAAGTTTTGACTATTAAAAGTTACAGAAACAAAACTGTGGATGAATTCTAGCCATGTTTTTATAATACATGTCTCTGAACATTTTTATATGTTCATCATTGTTTCACTTTTATGTTTTTCATGATATAACTTAATCTGATTAATATATCAACTTATGTTTTATACTGAAAGAGATATATTATTACCATCATGTTTTTATTACTATATGAATATGCTAAATTATATATAATATTATATATTATGTTTTATATAGTAATAATGGAAATATAATAATTCTACTTCATTTCTAAGATCACTCTGTATCCACAATATTAAAAACTGATCAACCTTGTTTTAAAAGTTGATACATTAAAAGTTCTCTTTGTCTTGTCACTAGCTATTCAACAGATTTAAGATTGTTCTTCACTGGAAATTTACATATAAGAAAAAACACACTTTCTTTTATTTATTGAAGTCTTTCAGCATATGTAATCAAAGCTTTTTTTTTTCTTTTTTGGTGAGGAGGTTGTCAGCAGGAAGAGAGAAATTAGTAGGTAGATGATGACTCATAACCTGCAATTATGTACATAAATAAATTAGAACAAAATGAAGTACTGTCAGTCTTAATGTACATTATAAAGTTGAGACAAACATTAGTAGACAGACAGTCATTTAGTTGTTTGAGAGTCAGTGATGTTAGACTTACCAAGATGTACTTTCGAGATGGTAACCATAGAGTGAAATGCTAAATACCACCTCCTAACCCCACAAGTGTATCTCGCACTTTATTTGACCACAGAACAGTTGAAAGACACTTTAGATCCAAGGAGCAGCTGCAGTAAGAGGCAATTAATGATTCATAAAAGGGGATCAGTCTTCATTGTAGTCTATCTTACTGACTTTTTTCAGAACAGTAGCCCAAATGGAATAAACTAAATAGTACAAAGTGCTAAAGACAGTGATCCATATACATAGACCTCAAACCTTACAGAAACAAGAAAAGCAATTTAAAAGGACTTCAGGGGTACCTGGGTGGCTCAGTCGGTTGAGCAGCCGACTTCAGCTCAGGTCATGATCTCACACTCCGTGAGTTCGAGCCCCACGTCAGGCTCTGTGCTGACAGCTCACAGTCTGGAGCCTGCTTCTGATTCTGTGTCTCCCTCTCTCTCTGACCCTCCCCCGCTCATGCTCTGTCTGTCTCTCTCTCTTTCAAAAATAAATAAACATTAAAAAAAATTTTTAAAGAATAAAAGGACTTCGAATTCCAGAAAAGACCCTTTTCCACAATTCCTCAAAAATAATAAAGATTATACAATGTGACTCTCAGCAAGTTATCTATTTGGTTAGTAAGAGTAACATGCAATTCATGGAGGAAATTGCTAATGTAAGTCCCAAACCTTTAGATGCGTCACTTCCTGGTTCTTCTTCTCCTCCCCGTTTTGTGGGCTTATTTTTCATGGGCTTATTTCTGCAGGCTCTGCAATGAGCATGTGCCAAAGAACAAAGGGAGGAGGGACTGAAAAAGTCTGTACTCACCTCAGGATATGGACATTTGTTCCAATTGACTATTTTTTGCCTTAGGTAGGCATAGGTGACTTCCCGGTCAGGCTGTAACCTCTGCAGTACTCAGCCAATGAGGAACCAGGGGAGAGACCTGCTCACTAGGAGATAAATTGTCTGCTGTAACCACACTGATTGTGCCTGTCCATCAGACACCCACTCTTGCAAGAAAGTTAATTAAAGCCTTGTTTCACTGTGCTCCGAATCTCCATGTCCCTCCTTTGATTGAGTCGATGGGCTTATTTCTAACACACATCATTAGCATGTTTTCTCACCAATAAGTTAATATCTGCTTCTTGCTCCCGTGATGATTATAATTTTCTATGGATTTTAAATTAAAATGTAATAAATCTCACAGCATTCTGATTCTTGTAGCCAATTTTGAAAAAGATAAAAAGACAATTATTTCAGTATATCTCTTCATAATATTCTTTAATGGAGACAAAGGGAAAGACATAAATTAACATAAATAAATAAAATAAAATAAAATAAAATAAAATAAAATAAAATAAAATAAAATTTAAATAAAATAAAATAAAATAAAGTAAAAACAGTATGTTTTCTCAAAAGAAACAGAAGCAATAGTTGACATAGAGATGTATATAGAGTGATTATGAAGGATTGGCTCACATCATTATGGAGGCTAAGAAGTCTCATGATTGCTGTCAGCAAGCTGGAGGCCCAGGAAACCTGAAGGAATAGTTCCAGGCCTAACCTGAAGGCCTAAGAACCAGGAGAGCCAATAGTGTCCTCCCAGTCTGACTTCAGAGAACCAAGAGAACCAGTGTCTATGGCAGGAGATGTGTGTCCCAAGTTGCTGCAGCAGAGAGCTAATTTGCATTTCCTCTGCTCTTGTATTCTAGTCAGGCCCTCAGTGGATGGGATGATGGCCACTCACATCCAATAGGGAGAATGGATGTCCTTTACTCATATCACTGATTCAAATGCTCATCTCTTCTGGAAATACCCTCATGGACTCACCTGGAAATAAAATTTTGCCAGATATCTGGGCATTCCTTAACCCAGCCAAGTTATGCATAAAATTAACCATCATGGTGAGCTTTATGGAAATTTTGCCCTTTTTTCAAATACAAAAGACACTTTATTTTACAAGGCAGTCTATGTTTACAGCTGATGAACTTCAACTAAAAACAAATTAAATAGACATAAAATAGAAAACAAATAGACTCTTGAGACACAAAGAGTTTAAATATATAGATAAGTATCATTTGGTTTCTTTTAGGCAACTGTGATCCATTCTCTTCTGTCTTAAGTCATCAAAATTTAATCAAATCACAGATATGGAATCTGGTTCAATTTCAACCACCTACCTGTTAAGTTGTCACTAACATCTAGTATAAACTAGCACTGGAACAATGGGCCTTTATGAACATAGCCCTTCTTGCCCCATAGACCACTAGACAGATTTTATTAACACTATGAATGCAGCTGGAATCAGATTTCAAAACAGAATAATACTAGGCATGAGCTATAATTTTTCATCATCTAACTGTGGCAGAAATATCTCTTTGCCTCTACTATCATGTGGAATTTTTGCAGCAATAGACTGTCCTTACAGTCCCTATATTCCCTAGACACTCTCTCATGCAGATGTGACCATATGACTAGGTTTCACCAATGGAAAGAGAGTTGAGTTGATATACATCAGTTGTGTCACTTAACATAAGATCTTATGAAGCATATTGTATTTTATACTCTCTCTGTATTCATCAGCTGAATACAGGGAATTTGAAGCTTTAAAAAATGGATACTGGAAGAAGGTCCTTGAATTTCAACATCATAAGACCAATGAAAGGCACAAATGTTGGGTGCTACAAATGCAAGACATAAGTGTTTATTTCAACTGCTGTTTCAGTAATTATCAGTTCCTAAGGCAATGACATAATTCTAACTAACATATTTACATCATATTTAGTTACTTCTATGCTTGTGTTTACCAGAGAGAGCAAGTATAATGAAGAAAGCAAATATTTGTTCGTATTTGTACGTATTTGTACAGTCTAGGTTGACTATTTTACATTGTATCTCATGTCAACATTTCCATTAGAATATTTTAAGATTTCTATTACTATTATGTAGAATATAATAGATTTTTATGTATTTACCTTATATCCTCTGGTCTTCCTAAAGATGTTAAGTACTTCTATTGTCTAAAAAATATTCCTTAGGATTCTCTATTTATGTGATCATTTAATCTGCAAAGGCAATATTTTTTTTCTTTTTTTTTTTACATCTTCATGCCGTTGAGTGACTGACTGATTGATTGATTGACTGGCCGACTGACTGACTTCTTGACTCCTTGCACTGGCAGTACCTTGAGTACAATATTGGTCAGAAATAATAAGAGTGAGTATCTTTGCCATTTCCCTATCTTAGAGGAAAGCTTGCAATCTTTTATTATTAAACATGATGTTAGCTATAAATTGACCATACACACCTTTCACTGAATTTAGGAAGTACTCTTCTGTTCCTATTTCACTAAGAAGGTTTTTGTTTTGTTTTGTTTTGTTTTTAGTGACAAACAGGTTTTAGTTGTGTCAAATTGCCCTTCTGCATCTATTGAGATGCTCTTATTGTTTCTTCCCTTATTCTATTTGCATAGATAATTACATTTAATAACTTTTCAAATGTTAAATCTGTGTTGAATTCCTGGAATAATCCCCATTTGGCAATGATGTATTATCCTTCTTATATATTTTCATTTGACTTGTTAATATCATTTTAAGAATTGTGCATTTGGTTTTATTATGATTAGTGTTCAGTAGTTTGCTTATAATGTTCTTTTGTTTTGCTGGCTGAGCAATGTTGCCATTATAAAATGAGTTGGGAAATATTTGATGTTTTCTATTTTTCTGAAAGATCATGTAAAATTTTTATTTCTTCCATAAATATTTTGCAGAGTTCATGAAACCATCCTAGTCTAAAATGTGTAGAGAAGAAATTTTATCTGCAAATTTATTGTTTTAATAGACATAAAGGTATTATTTCTTTATGTTTATTTGTTAGTATGAGTTATATGTTTTTGAAGGTATTTATCCATTTGATCTAAGTTGTTGAATTTATAGACAGAATGTGTCTCACATCATGTCTTTATTGTCTTTCAAAGATCTCCTTTTCCTCCCAAATATTTGATTTCCCATATTACAATACATGTGACCTTTAAATACTCTTCTTTCTTCTTTTAAGTCAGGATAGAAATCTATCAGCTTTAATATTTTATTTAAAAAATACCTGCCCTTAATTTAAATGGATTTTTCTTTTTATTCTAATTTCCAGTTTCTTTGATTTCTACTCTTTATTCTCGTTCTTTTTGTCCCTTTGTTCCTTTAACTTGCTCTTCCTTTTCAGTTTTCTTGAGGTAAAATTATACATCATTGCTATTAAATGTTTAGTTTTCTCTAACATAAGCATTTTAAAGCCATGCAATTTTCTTCAATTGCTTTTTTAAGTGATTCACACACATTTTGATGTGTTAACTTTTAATTTTATTCACCTCAAAATATTTTTTTATCCTTTTGATTTCTTCCTTGATCATTGGATTATTTAGAATCGTGTAAGCCTAGAGTTCACTCACACACTCTCACCATCCCCTGTGGGACAGGTTATGGACTAAGAGAGTGTCTTGGAACTTGACACATTCATACTTTGCCTTGATGGTGAACTGGAACTTCTCCACTGGTCTTCTACACTTTGTCTTCTATAAAGGCTTTCTCATCTGTGGGTGGTAACCTAAATCAGTGTTTTCCAGGGCTGAAAAGTACTGAAGCTGGTTTAGGGGCCTCAGATGAAACAAAGTCTGTCTTTCTATTGCTTGATGTTTCAGATGGCTGACACTCTGTCACCCATAGGTCCTTGGGTACTGGATCCCACAGCTCCCACAAGGGCACTTTTGTCCACGGTTGGATGCAAAATTTTTGTTGTGGCAGGGATACAATGAGAGATGTCTTACTCTGCCATGTTGCTGACATCATTTCCCTCTCAGCTTTCTGAAATTATTAAGGTTTCTTCACAATGGAGTATTCATTTGCACAGTCCATAGAGGTTCATTAACAGGGCCACTTTCTAGTCAGAAAGAAGGGGAAAAGACTCTTCCACAATGGGTTTCTGATAGGTAATATCTAGTTGGGTCTTAGTGTGACAATCTGTGTCCTTTGATTGGAATATTTAGCATATATAAATTTCCATCATTATTAAACTATCAGATGGTGGGGTTCAAGTCCACTGACTTGTCACTTATCTTACATTTTCTATCTGTTTCCCCTCTGTGTTTCTTTTAGATATTTTCTGGCCTTCTTTTGAATTTATTGGCTATATTTTAGAAATTCACCTATGTGGAATTTTATATGTTCCATTAGCTTATTGCATATAGTTTTTTGTTAATATTTTACAGAAGCTGCTCTAGGGTTTAAAATGTGTATATTTAACTTATCAAAATCTACCTTTACATAGTATTATGTGTCCTCATATTAAATGTAAGCCCTTTATAATTGTATACTTTCCCTCCCACAGTCAGCCCTTTGCACTATTGCTTTCATACACGTTATTTTTTGGGGATTTTATAAATACCCAAATATACTGTCAACATTTTGCTTTAAATAGCAATTGTATTCTCTCTCTTTCTCTGCCCCCCTGCCCTGCTCACACCCTATCTCTCTCCATCTCTCAAAAATCGAATAAATATTTTTAAAAAATTAAAAAGGGGCACCTCAGTGGCTCAGTTGGTTAAGCGTCCGACTTCGGCTCAGGTCATGTTCTTGTGATTTGTGGGTTCGAGCCCCACATTGGGCTCTGTGCTGACAGCTCAGAGCCTGGAGTCGGCTTCGGATTCTGTGCCTCCCTCTCTCTCTCTCTCTGCCCCTCCCCGGCTTGCACTCTGTCTCTCTCTGTCTCTCAAAACAATGAATAAACATAAAAAAACTTTTATTTAATAAATAATCAATTATATCTTAAAAATTAAAATAAGGATAACATCTTCAATATTTGACCACATATTTGCCATTTCTGGCTTTATTCCTTCTTTTTTGTAGCTCCAAATATACATCTGGTATCATTTTCGCTTTGCTGGTATTGCAGATCTGTTGGTGACACATTCACTTGACCATTGCTTGGCCAAAAAAACTTTTTATTTCATCTGGATAATTTCACTGGGTATCTAGTTCTTAGTTGGCTGGTTTTCTTTTTTGTGTTTTGTTTTTTGTTGTTGTTTGTTTGTTTGTTTTGCTTTTTTAAAAGTATCAGTCTGTTTTCCTCTGGCTTGCATAATTTCAGATAAGAAGTCTATCCTAAACCGTATCCTGTTTCTATGTGTATGTCGGTATTTTTTTTCAGACTGCATGTAGTGTTTTCTCTTTAGCACTGGTGCTCAGCAATTTCTACATAATGTTTCTTAACATGGTTTGTTAATGCATATGAATCTAGGTATATTTGTTTATGTTTTTTTAGAATTTGTTGAACTTCCTGGGTATATGGGTTTTTGTTTTCAACAAATTTCCAATGTTGTAACCAGTTTTAGAAACATATTTTTGAATGTTCTTCCTTTTAGGATTCCAATTTTATTTATGATAAACCAGTTATTTCCTGGCATGTATCTAAATATCTTTTTATTAGTTTCAATAATGTTTCTCTCTTTGCTTCATTTTTGAAGCATTTCTATTGCTATGTGTTCAAGTTCACTGATACTTTAATTTCCACTGTCTTATATGTTGTTATTTCCACCCAGTGAATTTTTCATTTCAGATATTATATTTTCCACTTTCTTCAGTAATTATTATATATATTTTTATACTCATATAAACACACGCATATATAAAACAACTACTCAGAAAGTTGTGGAAATGGGCAGTAATAGGACTCACTTTTGATTTACCTTCTTTCAATGATCATAGCGCTGTTCATCCTGAACTTGTTGCTGAAAGTCAGAAAACATTTTGTCTAGTTTTAGAAATTTTAAAACATTGCTACTCATTTAATGCTTTTATAAATGTTTCCTTCAATAATCTACAAATTAGAATAGTAAATAGGTAAAATACAGGCAATTTTTAGGTCGTATAACTTCTCCACACAAAGCAAAATTATGACACATCAATTATATATCATTTATCAAAAATATTCCTTGTATTGAAATTGTTTGATTTACTTTTTTCCACAATTCAAAGTGAAAAACCAAAATAATTCATTAAGATTTTTAAAATTCTATCCATTAAGTTCAAGATGATAAGGATTCATCATCTCTACCGTGCAGAGATAGCTGATTTTAGAGGGAGGTACTCTAAAGGAAGAACCATGTCATATTAGTCTAGGAGTTAAAGCTAATCTAATGCTCCCAACTTTTGTTTGTATTTAACTAATAATCCCACTCTTGCTTCCTAATAGTAGCAGCAAATAAAAAAAAAATCACTAAATGAATATTGTGTGATCCATAGTATGACCTCAAAAAGTAAGAATAGAACACATATTCTTTAATTCCTATTTACAAAAGCCATAGTTAAATTTCTCTGAATTCCCTATTGAAAAGTCCATTAATAATTTTGTTTCTATGGTAAGATGTATTTTTTTCCCAAAAACATTAATGTAGAGAAGATCATAAATAACGAAATACGTGAACGTGACTAACCTTACAAATAAAATGATACTTAATGACTTGCAACATCAGTGTTTATAGAACATCCATTTGTGATTATTGTTTAATAAATAATCTAATCAGTGGCTGTTGTATTAACAGTGATATTATGAAGCATCAAATATTTCCTAGTATATATTTACTGAGTAGTTCATTAATTTAGCTATAACATCTATCGTTAATTACAGACTTATCAACAAAACGGTGTAGACACCTTGGCAACAATTTTGTTTTCTGAAACTGTGTTTTGCTTATAGTCCATGAAATAGCAATAGTGTGACCACTTACAACTACTCTTTAAACACGTAAATCGTTGCCTATCCTATGAATCAATATTGCCATTTTCAATTGCTGGTTGTGAGAAAAATGTAAGTTTATTTCCAAATGTATAAATTCTGACTCTGAAAGTGACTACAAAAACTAATGTATTATTTTCCACAAGTCTTGTTTCCCAGTATAGATTTTATATAAGCAGCCTTTGGAACTCTCTATTTTACAATGATTATTATGAATATGATAACTTTTTTGATCTAGAAGGTGTATAGGCTTCTGATTGTCCAATTTCTTACTAGTCAAAGAAATAAACAAAAGGTTATAACACAAAGTCTGTTCTAGAGGTAGAGTGACAGGAAAAAATATTAAACACTTGTGGATTTTTTCTATATGAACTCTGCTATCTCTGCTTCAGCATATTTTTAACCCCCTTTCACAGAAAATGCATCCTCTGAATGTATTTAAGATTTCTTACTGAAAATCCAATAGAGTTTATTATATGTATGTGTGTGTATATATATATATATATATATATGTATATATATAAATGTACATACATACAAATATATAACTCTGCATTATTTTGACAACCTCTGTCTTTGCAATCTATTTATCTCCATACTTTGAACATACTTGTCTCATAACATTCCAACACTCTAATGAAGTTAACGTGCTTATGTATCTTTTTTGATTAGGAAATATATCAAAGAGATTTATGTATTTTATTTGTTACTTTGTTCCAATTATCTTACATGTTACATTTTTTAAATGAAGGTCTCTGAGGCAGAAATACTCAGTGGATAATCTGAATTCTGGCACTGATATTTCCAGATGTGCACACATTTTTGATGCTTTGTAAATTTTTTCTGGAATTTGCTTTCTCCTAAGGCAATTCCACTCTTTGTTTTGGTATGACAACAGCTTTCGGTCAAATTCCTACTAACTTAACATCTTTAGTAGGAAGACAGATTTCTTTGTCTACAAGTTTTCACTAAAGCCTTGGAATAGAGTCTGAATGGCCTTGTTATGGCTGCAAACTCACTCACATCTATAGGAAATCAGGTGGAGTGAGTGAAAGGGGAAATCAGGGCACCTGGGGGGCTCAGTTGGTTAAACATCTGCCTTTTGATCTCAGCTCAGGTCATGCAGTTCATGAGACTGAGCTCTGCTTTGGGCTCTGCGCTGACAGTGAGGAACCTACTTGGGATTCTCTCTCTCTCTCTCTCTCTCTCTCAGTCTCTCTCTCTCTCGCTGTCCTTCCCCTACTCGCGATCTCTCTCTCTCTCTCTCTCTCTCAAGAATAAACTTCAAGAAAAAAAAAAAAAAAAAGGAAAGGGAAATACAGGGCCTGGCCAAGCCACTAGCACTGTGTGGTAGGGTGGGAGTGATGTTATCCCCGCTTCAAATGCCAAATTGGAAAGGATGGAGAGTTTAATTTCTCAAGGGAATGAGGGGAGCTCCAAAGGTGAAAACAACAGGTGATCACTACAATGTCATAAGGCTTTGAAAAACAGCCTGTAATAGTCAACTTGAAAAACTCACATTTCTCTATACTCCAACTGTAATCAGCTTAGTTAATACTACCATTAGCTAAATAAATTGCCCATTATTAACTGACCACCATTTGCCATTCATTTTTATTCTTTGAAAATATGTAGTCTCCCTCCAATGCACCGTTACTATGTATATTATTTCACTGAATTTATTTTTTTCATTGTGACAAATTGAGTCATAAAAGTGTCTATACTTTGGGTGTGTGGTAAAGAGTTAAAAATATATTTATGGTGAATGAGGCCCATTATAATAATATAGAAAATTTATGAACAAGAGTTGCATTAAGAAACATGAAAGATAAAGTATTTTCCTTTCTCTTTAATATAAATACATATAGGTATTTACATGGAAAGAACGAGAAAAGGAGAAGGTATTAAGAAAGTAAAAGTTAAGGGGTGCCCGGGTGGCTCAGCCAGTTAAGCATCCAACTTCAGCTCAGGTCATGATCTCACCAATGGTGAGTTTGAGCCCGCGCCGGGTTCTGTGCTGACAGCTCAGAGCCCAGAGCCTGCTTCAGATTCTGCGTCTCCCTTTCTCTCTAAACCTCCCCTGTCATATTCATTCTCTCTCTCTCTCTCTCTCTCTCTCTCTCTCTCTCTCCTCTCTCTCTCTCTCTCTCAAAAATAAACATTTTAAAAAATAAAAATAAATGAAGTAAAAGTTTACATATATACATATAAATATATGTATATTATATTTATATTTGAAAATGTCTTAAAATGTCTTTTTTATTTCTGACTGGGCATATAAAAATGCAAAATAAGCAAAACTCATAGAATTTCTGGCTAAAAATATACATATAAATAAATATTATAACCACAAGTTATTCTACATGGTCACAATTGCTACAAATCAGTTATAAAAATGCACAGATAAAATGCAACACATACAGAAGAATTTTAATTAAGGAGTGCTGTATTCTTTACAATTGAAGAGGCTAATGTAAAGAAATGTCTAATGAAAATAAGGTAATAGGAAATAAGAAAGGCAACACTGAATTTATTTAAAATCAAGAAAAGAGTAGAACTGACTTTTTTAAGATTTGAATTTTATTTTTCACTTTAGACCACATAGTCTACCTTAGCATTCACAGAAGTGAGTGGATTTAACAAGTGTGTTCAATGTATAAAGATGTCGACTCATGAAATTGAGCAGAATTCTATCTTCATAGTAGCATTATCTGACCTGCCACCTACAAATGGCCTTTTTCCCAAAAATGTTTCAGATAGAATGATTTTGCATTTCTTCTCACTGAAGGACACATATTAACACATTTCTTGTAAAAGTCACCATCTTGAGACTTTCTTTCATCAATAAATTTCAAAACCCTTCTTTCTACCTCTGCACCATCTGGAAACATTTCCAGTGTAGCCTCATTGTTTTATTAAAAATGACTGTTTACATGTCTTTCTCCTTTTTGTGCTACAAACTCTTCAGAACACAAGTTATTTCTCACTATTTTTTTGCCTGCATAGTGCCTAGAATATAGGAAGTGCTTAATTTTATCTGCCGAATGAATAAATTAATGAATGTGGTGGGGGCGGGGGGGGGGGGAAGAAGTCTTGCACAGATTTACATGCACATATGTAAATGTGACTATGAGCTGGCAGGTGGAAATAATGCTTTGTATGCTCAACGTAATACTCTTAAGTTCCAGATGTACTTTTCTTCTTTGGGTATTGTTAGGTCGATGTTATAACCTTAATAAACCATCAAGAACACCTTTTATCCCATCTAAATTGTCACTATTTCCGTTTCGAAGGATTTAAAAAAATGATGCCTTAATTGTACAGTATTCTGTTATTTGTGTCTGTAAATAGGCAATAAGCACAAGTCAGAAATTGTAGCTGATCAGCAATAAATGCATTTTACAAATGTTATCACTGGGCTTTGTTGAAGTTTCTGGGATGAATTTAAATCAGGAACAAAGAATATTTTATTGATTAGTGGTCTCCTTTCCTGCTAAGCAACTCCCTCATTTACCTCTTGAAACCACGCAATCATCCAATAAATATGAGAAGGAAGGACACAGTGTTAGATTATTTCATAAACAAGAAGCCATAGACAGGCCTTGATGTGTGCTACCTGTCTTTGGCAGGAAGTTTAAAGTACAACTTGAAATGTATGGAAAGACCTTGCCCAAGGCTATGGATACAAATGATTGCCTATGTGGAGAAGTTTTTTTAATCAGTAGATTATATAACAAGATGGTAAGATTCTTGCTTGTTTAGCAGTTTGACAAAGCATCCTGTAGGTTATTCTATTTGCAAAGAGTAAAAATGTCTTTATAACTTCCCTCTGGCATTGGTCTCATTTATTTTAACCCTGAATCCCATGGTAAATGCATCCTTCACTAAAATAGATTAAATTGCAAATCACTTAAGTGTTTTTCCCCCCAATTGGGATAATAAGAGGGAAAGAGACAGCAGAATTCTAATTTCAGTTTTTATATTCTATTTTAAAATGTTGTCTTCCAAGGCATCAATTCCCTTTATAATGTTTAATGAATATATTCAGGTAGAATGGACAGGGGAAAAAAAGTGTTTTATAATTAACATACCTACATAAGATATTTTATCTCCGGAAGATTCTGTTATGAACTACTATCCTGTTGAGTTTACGTGCATTAGTTTCATTTAACCAGGAATTTGCTAAAATATTTGGGAATTTTGTGGTATAGACACATATGATCTCTGCTTTGCAGAAAGGTGGCTTTCTGTTCAGAAGAAAAAGTCGTGGGGCTAATGCCAATTTAAATAATCAAATATGTTGTTGAAACCAATAATTATCAAATGTTTCTTTTAGCAAAGTTTTTAGAGGAGTCATTACAGTTTTCAGTCAACTATGAAATTGATTCGTGATCTTCCAATCATGTTACTGAATTTTTAGATAGCTTTCTCTATTTCACAAATAGCAAAGCACAGGTGATATAGTAACATCTGATGTGATTTTCTGGGAGTGCTGTCTTAACTTGGTATAGAAAATGGAAACAAAATTATTTTCCATGTAGCCCTGATACTTTGTCTTCAGTTTCAACACTCCCCAATTTTTTCTAGGTGTAATTTTGTTAACCCCTGGGGTTAAGAAAAACAAAAATTAAATAAGATAAATCACAGCAAATTCCACTCACAGAAGTATTTGAGTGAGAAAGACACAGGAGCAAGAGAGAAAACTAAACAAAAGAAACTTTTATTCCCAAAGAGGAAACGGTTGACAAAAGAAATATAAGTTTTAAACAGTTACCATAAAAGGGGGTACACAAGTAAATGGGGAAGAATATCAACAAGTGCCTCATCTTTTAATATAATATGATCAAGCAAGAGAAATACTAACTATGGTTATAGTTAGTATCTGAGATGCAATTATCTCTATTACCCAATTCACTTCTCTCTGTTCTCAGTTCTGTATACAAAACATCAGGATAGAAAATATTGAGTTCATATAATTGAAATGTGTCTGTACTAATCAGCACGTCTTCATTTTGCATCTCAAATGTCTGCACATGTATAATAACCCCAATTAGAAGAAGAAAACAACTTTGGCCTCAAGTTTTCTATTCCTACAACCAAGCATCCTTTGACACAAATTGGCTAAAATGTCTCAATGCGTCATAACGTTTTCCCATCTGTTTCTTTAGGAATAGGTGATGTCCACTTAATGTAAATTAAAAGGTAAGTAGTAGCTGGTTGTTTTCTACTCAGAGCATCAAGAAACACTACCCACTAACGGGTCCACTTCTAAATCTTTTAGGACCCTGTGGGATCTCCAGAGCTGGTGGACACTAAGGGTATTCAGCACGGCTGGAGGGATCACGGGTCATCCGAGGAGTCTTGCTTTAGAAAGTGCTCTTTAAAATCAGAATATAGAGTTAGTGCCATTGATCAGGGATGGCTAAGGAGCAGGATTAGCTTTAGAGAGGGGAACAAAGTGCATGAAGGCTCTGGGGGATGAGCAAATATGGAGCACACAGAGGGTGAATAGCAGCCTGGAGGGGCTGGAACAGAGTTTGTAGAAAATCCAAGAAAGAGGCCAAGATGGCGCTGGAACACTGAACAGACTAGAGATACTGCTGGGCTTTGTAGACTCGCATCTTTGAAGCTATAGGAATCTACTAGAGAGATTTAAAGAGGATAGCAACATGATAACAGATGGCATGCTTTAGGATACAGACGGCAATAAACAAAATGTATTGAGGTTGGGATAAAAAAGAAATGAGAGGAGTCAGAAAGGAGCCTATTGACTTTGCCCAGGTGAGAGATTGTGATGGCTTAGGACAAGGCAATAGCAGAGGACAGACTGAGAAATGTTAAAGAGATAATATTGACAGAACATTTTGGTCCTCTGCTGATTGAGCCATACTCGCTAGTTCTAATCGCTTCAGATCTTAAAGACTCATTTTTATGTGCTCATATTAAAACATAGTAAAATAGAGGCTTCCTTTTAAAAAATCAATGCACATTCCTCAGTCATTGGTTAAGCGGACATTCCTAGCTGTTCTGAACACTGAGACGTTGCTTCCAGTTTTCAGATCTGAGTTTACAGTTAACTTTTTTTTTTTTTTTTTTTGGTCTTGTTTCCTTTAGAAGTTTCAACCTTGGGCTCAGTTCGCTCGTTGTCCCTCTTTTATGACATGGATATCCAAACACCCAACCAACAAAATGTTTATGGTTTCTGCCTGGCTAGTGCCTATAATGATTACCAAGCAAATGAAACCAAGTACTTTAATTGTTCATAAAGCAGGTTCAGAGCTAAAGTTTTCACTTGTGTGAAAACAATAATTGATAAAGAAATTGTCTCACTATTGAGAAAGAATGTTAATAAAGTCATCGAGAGACCCTAGCATTCTTCAGTATTGCAATAGCACAGAATAGAAACTTCTGTATGCTTTTGTTTCTCTAGACAGTACCCTTTGTTTCCAGGAGAGCAGTGGGTTTTCAGAGAGAAGTAGCCACTCACCACAAAGAATCTATACAATTTATAACTGTTATTACCTTCTACCTTTGCTACCAACCTATGAAGAGGTTTTGATATTTTATTCACGTTTGATACCTGAAGAAAGTGGGTCACAGGAAATTTAAATACTATTTTTGATGGCGTGGAGTTAATTTGGATAGTAAAAGTAGAATGTGTGAGAAAGCTACTTGGCATAATGTAATAAAGCCATTAAATTTTCATAAAGAGATCTCTAAACCTATCTCAAGAATCCAAATCAATGCTGTAGAGTGATCTCACAGTCATAATTTCCGTATGTTAATTTTCTTTCTCAAAATTAAAGGCTCCTCTACCTGAAGTCCTGCTTCAATTATTAGTTCCCTGTGCTTCTTATTTGCTGACATGTAAAAGCAATATAGTTCTGTCTTCAAATTTGTGTATATATTTAGTAAACAGTTCATGTTCATTGTAGAATAATCAAAAAATAAATAAATACAACAAGAAAGGTAAAAGGCACCCCATAAAGTCAGTACTACAAAATACTCCTATGGAATATATTTACCCCATGGAATATGTTAGAATTATATATTATATATTTTTATACATAAACATGTAAATGTTTCACGTTTTTGTTTTGTGGTATTTAGAGTTTCTGTTTTGTTTTAGAAATGGGATCATGTAATAAACACTGATTCATAACATTTTTCCTGTCCAACCATATATTGTAAACTTTATTTAGGTTAGCAAGATGTATATATTTACATAATTATTTAACAGCTGTGTGGTTCACCCACATAATTTCTGACAATATATTAATATTTACTTTAGGTGAGTTCTTTGTCAGTGACTTTATGCAAAGGTATATTATTTTACCACATAAGCTTAAAAAAAAGTCAAACCAAGGGAAGGCATAGATCAATCATGTGTGGAAAAGTAATGCCATCAAAAATGACCAGGCCACTCCAAACCCAATCACCCAATACTTGAATTCAATAACTACTGCCAGTCATGCTTGGCAGGCTAACACTTTTAGCAAATAAACTTTTCCTTTCACATTTTACTAGTTGTGGAATATTTTATTGTCTTCCTCCCTCTCGTCAACTCATACACGTTCTTTGAGACCAATTTCAAATGACCATTGCCATGGCCCTACTTTTCAAACTTCTCCTGGGGGATGAGTTATTCCATTCTATATACATTTAAATGATAGAGACCTCAATCACAGACTTTATCATCCTAACATGTTAATTTCTTCCAGAAGGTTGCTTGTTCTTTTAAAACCTGGCAATGTTTTATTCATACTTGCGTTGGCAACACTCATGCACTGTTTGGCATAGAACAACAATGAGCTACAACATGTGTCTGAAGGCCAAGGGCATTCTGTTATCTACAAGACTGATATTTAGCCATTACACACCAATAGTTTGTATGAGTTGTTACAATATTTAAATGCTTTTCTTCCCTATAGTAAACTGCAATTGTTCCAAGCTTTCTATATTCTCCCCCAAAATTCTCCTAGAACTCCCAGAACTCCCATGTGATCTAGGCACTACATGGTTAATAATGACACAAAAGAAAGGTATTTAGAAACTGATATATATATATATATATATATATATATATATATACACACATATGTGTGTATATATATCACTTCTTCTTTGTCAGTTCATCAATCAACGGATACTTGGCTATTTCCATATCTTGGCTGTTGTAAATAATGCTTCTGTAAACATAGGGGTGCATGTATTCCTTTGGATTAGGTTGTTGTTTTTTTTTTATTCTTTGGATAAGTAACCCGTAGTGCAATTACTGGATCATAGGGTAGTTCTATTTGTGACTTTTTTGAGGAAACTCCATACTGTTTTTCAGAGGGCCTGCACCAGTTTGCATTCCCCGCAACAGTGCAAGAGGGTTCCTTTTCCTCCACATCCTTGCCAATACTTGTTATTTCTTGTGTTTTTGATTTTAGGCATTCTGACAAGTGTGAGGTGGTATCTCATTGTAGTTTTGATTTGTATTTTCCTGACGATGAGTGATGTTGAGCATCTTTTCATGTGTCTGTTGGCCATCTGTGTATCATCTCTGGACAAAGTTGTTTTTTTTTTTTTTAATTTTTTAAATATTTATTTATTTTTCAGAGACAGAGAGAGCACAAGACAGGGAGGGTCAGAGAGAGAGAGGGGGAGAGAGAGAATCCAAAGCAGGCTCTGCGTTGTCAGTGCAAAGTCTAAGTGGGGCTCTAACTCATGTCCGACTCAAGTGCTGAACTATAATCATCTGTAAATTCTATGCCCACTCAATGCTGAGCAAACCTTGCAAAAGTTCCTTAATGTTTTGTTGCGTAGTTTCTATAAGATGAACAAATGGAATATGAGGCATGCTGTGTTTCCTTGCTCCTCTTGAACCCCTGGGCTGAATTTAGTAATTCATGGTTAATTGGTGTTTTGAGATCCAGAAGCAGCAGGTTTGTGAATAGATATAAATCTTTCTTAGTGCGCTGGACGGTTTTGCAATCGCTTTCCTGTTCAGACTTTAGAATTTTAAATTTTACTCTTCATTAACATAAAACACGCTGTGACCACCACCTTTAATCATTCCTTGACACTGAAAATAATGTTAGGAATTAGTTGTGTATAAACAACTAGTTTATCCAACCATACAAACATTTTCAATCTTATGGTAGACTAGTTTTAGTTTACTGATATCTTTAGACCATTATTATGTCTATTCTGATGTATAGTGATTAAAAAAAAAGCTTGACTAAGCTATTATTGATTTACAAATAATGATACATCTTCAATATTTTCAATTGGATGAGTTTGGACATATGCAAACCCCAGGGATACCATCACAACAATCAAACTTCTCCCGTTTTGGGAAGAATTTTTGGCGCTTTATTTTTGTTTGTTTATATAATTTTTTTAGTATAGTGATTTTCAAAACAGTGAGATATAGGTATTTTTTAGTGTGATAATTTTTTCATTAATAAGTTGAAAATCTCAATCATCTATATTTTTTTACCTACATAGAGAGCTTTATTCCACCTTGAAAATGTGAAGACAAAAGTGCAATCTTTTGGAATGCATCATAATCTTATTTCCCTTTGAAAATATCTCTGGAGATATTTTCATATGATTCACCTACCCATGGTTGCTAATGAAGTTAAATATCATTTTTCTATTTATTAATCATTTTTATTTTCCTAGATGTAGTTTAGCTCCAAATATTACTTTTAGAGAACGTAGAATGAGTGCAGGGAGAAGGGAAAATGAAAAATAAAGCGAGATTTTGAAGATTTTGAAGTGTTATTAGAAGAATAGAGTGGGGGGGGGGGCACAACAGGGTAGAGAGTATCTCAGATTTAATTTGAACTGGCCCCACTTCCTTCCCCTGTGCAAGATTCTATGGCCCACCCCCCTCCACTCAATTCTTTTAGGGCCAGATTCATTATTTTAGAGCTTGACAACTTTTAACTCTAAGATGATTTATTCTGAGTAGCATCTCATTTCCTAGTAATCATTCCTAGAAAGACTCCAGTGGACAAAAGGTCATTCTGTACCGTGGAGTTTTGTCAAGTGGATCATTTGAGTGCGGGGTGTTGATGGAATGACTATTATACGTCACTTTGAAATAAAGTATCACTACACTTTATTATTATTGATAGCAAATTCTTGAAAATAGACTATTATATATCGCTTCTATGTTATAATTACTACTTTATTCTTTGTAAACTGCCTTTAATTCCTGGTCATGGACATTCCTAAACAAAAATGGTTTTACATCCACAAATGTTAAATATCTAGAATCATCTAAGAGAGGAATAATATTTCTGGCTGCCAGGAGTATTAAAATTCCTAGAAAGTGATGAAGATTAGCAAGTATTAATTCTCTAGGCTGTCCTAAAGTGCACATAAAACATCAGTTTGCTTTAGAGAAAGAGGCACAATAACTTTTTAAGTACTAACTTGGTTTTCCTAGGAAAGGTGTACCTGACTAGAGAGCATGTATATATCAGTATAAATTAGTGATATTACATCTTTCTAATTTGTGAATAAGTCATGATTTGCATTTCAGCTGTTAAACACAAATCCTCTAAAGGCAAAGTGCAAATCCTCTTCATCTAGCGTAATATTTGTACATAATAGTTATACAAAATATTTTGAATGGATAAGACTGGGTTTCCAATCCAGCTGTCTGTAGACTCTGTCCCAAAGCACACATTCATCACCAAGGCTAAATAAAAAAGCTTTTGCGAAAATCTGACTTGTGGGTTAGAAGGAAATATTGACATGTTCCCCTCTATGGTTATACCCGATTGTTATTTGAAATGTAATATTTTATATGTATACTTCTGAGAGAGAATTCCAGTCATAAAAATGCCACATTTATAATGTCAAGTTTTTAGCAGAAAAAAAAAATTGTAATTGATATTTGAATTTCTTGCTGAGTTTTTTTCCTTAGATGTTTCCATTTTACAATTGAAGAATAATCTTCAAAATATTTGATAGCTGGATTGCAACTATTTAAAGGCATTATTATAAAAATACCTCCTGGTAGAAGCCATATTTTGAGTCTATTGTTAATAGCCCCCAACATTTCAATAGCTGTCTTCTGGCTATTCATTCTGAGATTGAAAAATCTACAGTTATTTTATGTACTTTTGTGTAATATAGTTTCATAAGCTGCCATTTCCAGTGCCTATTTGTATGATATTTTTATCTCTTTTTTGTTTAATGAAGTATTTTTACAAGCTGCATTTTGCATTTTATTTTAATGACCTTAAAAAAAACTATCAAACTTTGTTTTTAATTTGCTGTCAAAAATATTCAAATCAGAATTTGCATTTACCAGTTCACTGTGTTGGTGATAATCAGCAGAATGAAATGGTAAATACAAGGAAATGCATCTTTTATGGTTGGATAAACCCATCAATAGGAACAGCAACAAAAAAGACTGCCTCTCTTTTTTTAATAAGCTTGAGAAAGCATCTGTCTTACTACAAACAATATACTTCACCAACCATGTAAGAATTTATTTCCATTGTCAAGATTTAGTTAGTTGAAATAATGGCTTTTACCAGCTTGCAAGTTACTTATTGTTCTTATTAAAGGGAGTTTTTCTTTCTAGAAGCCAATAGACTGCAGTAGACAGTAATTTTATACAGTACAGATTCTAAAACTAGTGTTTCCCTATTTCTTCAGTGCTTAAATATCATCAACATAAAGCAAGTTAACAGGACCGATGACTTATAAAAATCTTCTCAATATATGCAGCATGGAAAAGACAGAGAATTTGAAATCTAGAAATAGGACTTTTTTCCTATTATCAAAGTCGAATCAAAAGCAGAGCTAATTGCATGATGGAAAGGAATAAGGAACGTTATTCTGTCAGCATGTGGCAAAAAGATATTATAAGAGTATATATAATTATGTTACCAAAACTGTACCCAATTTAACTCCAAAAGAATTCCTTTAGACTACTCTTCAAGTAGAGATATTTTATTGACATTAATTCAAAGGTTAGGAGCTCAACAAACCGGATGCTCTTATAAAAAGATTATATATTTTGCCAGACAGGCAAAGATGATTATCAGCATATTTGATATATTTCAATGTATGGGTAGATTACAAAGTCAGGGAAGACTTGTAGATGATGTGAATTTAACTATATTCTGAAGAACAGTCTGTGGCTGATTGGACAAGAAAATATAGGAAATATTAAGTATGACAATGAGCATGAAGGATTACTTGAAATGTTAACCATTAAATTTTGGAGGACTATTGATAACAGCAAAGGAGAGTACAGTTTAAGGAAGTAGTAGTATAAATGTGAGTCACTGGACGCCTGACTTACATACGGTCTTAAACACTTAATTATGAAAGATAGAATACATTACTTGGCTAAGTAACTGCATAATGGACTATCCCAAAACAGTGGCTTCCAATAAGAGCCATTTTTGTTGTTGAGGTTCACAATTCTGTGGCCTTGTAATTTAGGCTGTGCTAAGCTTTTGTTTTGTTTTTTCTTCCTTTTGAGTTTGTCTGGGGTCATGGCTATAGTCATCTGTCTCCAGGTTGATCTCAGGGCATAAGCTGAGCCTCTTGTTTCTGATCCTTGCACTCTTATCCTCCCAGGGTTTCAGCTGAGATTCTCGGAAGGCAGCCCTGCATTCCAAGAGGGCAGTGAACTGGGACATGACAGTTCTGAAATCTAGACAGACACAAGATGTCAGATCCTCTACCTTTAAGGAGAGGGAATGTTGCATAATGAAGAAGAACTTCTTATCCTCTGGCGTGGTTTCTTAATGCCTGTGTGTGTGTGTGTGTGTGTGTGTGTGTGTGTGTGTTTAACTCTTGACAGAGCATCTGGTTCTTTGCTTTGGACTCTCAGGCTTTATTATTATTATTATGATTATTATTATTTATAAGAAATGGTCTGTATTTATTTAAAGCTAATTAGCCTTCTCACTCAGTTTCCAGTTCATAGAAGCCTAAAGACCCGAAGTCTTCATTTGGTAATTTCTTGTTCCCATTTAGTCCAATTTGTAAAACTCCCTTATAAACACTAAGGACATTCTTTGAGTCAGGTTATAATTCATTCCATTAGGCCAAAGTTAAACTAAGAATTATTTTGGAAATTGGTGTCTCTCTACTTTGGGTGATGATCTGGATACAGTGGAAAGACATGCTTACATTCTCAGAAGCCTTTTACCTACTTGAGAATTTCTACTGGGCACCACTTAAATCTTTCTGAGGTCTTGAATAAAATTTTTCATAGCCACACCCTGCTTTTGATCTTTGTGGAGAAACCATTTCTTACTTTGGAAATGTCGTATAGCCTGGAGTGACTAGAAATAAGAACACTGTTAATTTCCAAGCTAGGCAATACTAGGACCGTCCATGCTTCCTTTTTTTCTATTTAAAAACTGATTTTCTTTTTAGTTTACCACTCACTGTACATTATAGGAAATAGTAGCACCCATTGGCCCATTCCACATTGTGTCTATAGATCTCATTTATGAGGTACTTTATGCTATGTTACCACAGAATACAAAACACAGATAGTCCTTTCTCTGAATTTCAACAGTCCCTTTGTCATTCTTCATCAACAATTTGAATGCCATACAAGTGTTGGCCAGTGGCACCCATTGGTCACCAATGCCAAAGCCAGTGTAACAAATTTTAGATTTTTGTTATGGCAACCTCCACTTCTGAGCACCAATTTCAATTTAAAAAAATTTTTAATGTTTATTTATTTTTGAGAGAGAGAGCGAGAGAGACAGAGTGTGAGTTCGGGAGGGTCAGGGAGACAGGGAGACATGGAGAATCTGAAGCAGACTCCAGGCTCTGAGCTGTCAACACAGAGCCCAACACAGGGCTTGAACTCACGAACAGTGAGATCAGACCTGAGCTGAAGTCTGACGCTTAACCAACTGAGCCACACAGGCATCCCCTGAGCACCAATTTCAGTATCACATATATTTCTGTGTAAAAACTACACAATTCTTAGTGTTTTAAAACAATAGCCATTTTATTTGTTCATAACTGTGTGGGATAGAAATTTTTCCGGGCACAGGTGGTTCTGTTGGTAGTCTTACCAGGGGAAATTCATGCAGCTTCACTGAGCTGGTGGTTCACAATGAGGCCAATTGGTGTAGAAGGCTATGGCTGGGCCAGTCTGTCTCTACTCTGTATCATTTCATGCTACAACAAGCTAGTCTGAGCTCACATAGTCGCTTTATGCTCCCAAACAGCAAAAGCAGAAGCTGCAAGGTTTCTCGAGATAGAAACTAGGAAGTTGTGGAACATACTTCTGGTACCTTCTATAATAAATATAACTCACAATGTCAGCAGACCCCATGCAGGCACTGGGGAATAGAGCCTTGATTTGAGGAGTGGTAAAATCCTATTGCAAAAGGGCTCCATACAAGAATGAGATGGAGTGTTGCAAACAGCTTTGCAAGTAGCCTACCAAGAGAAGTAATTATTTTTTAAGATGCAATAGTGGGATATACACAATTGAAAGAGAATACAATAGAGGCATGGATGTCAGTGAGAAATGAGTGCAATAATTTAGGTGAAATATAAACAGAAGCAGAACTAGGGTAGTGAGACTTTTAAAGAAAATGACAGCTTGGTTGTTAAATATATGTTAAAAAAATAACAGAATTAATTGATTGACTTAATGGAGGGATATGCCAGGTTTCCAGATGTGGAGAATGTTTGAATGTTGATGCCAATAAGACAAATTTCAATTTAGTTGCTTTTTAGTAGAGATTATGTAATATATCTAGGACATAAGGAGGTTGAGATATATTCAGTCCCACTGACATTGATTGAGCACTGGATGGTTGCTTTTTAGCACCCTTTTCAGAACACGCAGATAAAGAAGACTTTCCTTTTGGGGTGCCTGGGTGGCTCAGTCACTTGAGCATCCGACTTCAGCTCAGGTCATGATCTCATGATTGGTGAGTTCGAGCCCCGCGTCGGGCTCTGTACTGACAGCTCAGAGCCTGGAGCCTGCTTCAGATTCTGTGTCTCCCTCTCTCTCTGCCCCTTCCCCACTCATGCTCTGTCTTTTTCTGTCTAAGATGAATAAACATTAAAAAAAATTTTTTTAAGACTTTCTAATATCAGAGTACTTGAATAAACATGATAAATGCATTGTGATAGGACAACATTGATAAATGGACACAGAATCAGTAAAACTGTATCACTTTATTGCATAAGGATAAGGAGCTAATTGTCCCCATGATATATCTGGATGTGAAAATGTTACACGTTCTAAGTTGACAAGGTCATTTTGTACAATTCAAAATTGTTAGAATATTCTTGAAGATGGAAAACTCAAAATTTTAAAGTGTTTGTGTGTATGCGTCTGGGGGGGTTGTGTATTGAGCACTCTGACAGACAGATCTATAAATGGGACACATGAGCTAGAGGGCTAGCAAACTTTTATATATTTCATGTAGAGAAAGAAATTCAGTATTCAGTGCTAGTAGTGATTCTGCTAGATTCTATGTATGTGACTTCATTATGCCTCATATAACCCAATATTACCATAGTTTTGAAAGCATTATTTTTTTTCAAGATGAGGAAGCAGAGTATGAACAGTTGATACTAACTTGTTTCGTTCAGTCAGTATCAGAACTGAGTTAGAATCTTGGTGTATTCAACTAAATAGCCTCTGTGATGTCCAACAAATAGAGTGGGCATGGTTTCCAGACTCAGCTCAATGGCCACTCTATTTTTTAATGTTTATTTATATTTGGTGGGGGGGGGGAGGGGGGGAGGGGCAGAGAGAGACACACACACACAGAATCCGAAGCAGGTTCCAGGTTCTAAGCTATCAGCACAGAGCCCGACTGACGCGGGGCTCGAATTTACGAACCATGAAATCATGACCTGAGCTGAAGTTGGACGCTTAACCACCTGAGCCCTCCAGGAGCCTCACCAATGGCCACTCTTAATTTTATAAAATGCAATAAGGGGAAAAAGATATTTGGATGTTTGCAACCATAGTCTTTACATCAGAGATTAGAATTGCATATTGATTAGATATTGCAAAGAATTAGATATTGCAAATGTAGAGAGAAAAAAATGTCTACTGAAATAGGTACTATTAAGAGTGAAGTTTGGCTCCCACTTCAAGCCCAAATGATATATGTCACATACTTGAAATGAATTTAGATGGCTTTGAGCTGCTATTGTATCCAAATACATTAGAAGTGTTTGGAGCTAGACTTTGCCCCCACCATAGCCTCCTCATCACATCTTCACTCCAAGAGCTTTCTCAACAAACTTGACTCAATGGCAAAAAGGAAAAAACAAAAACAAAAACAAAAGAACGATGACTATAGTTACTAACGAACTTCTGGGAGGGAGATGAACATTATGTGTTGTCTTATTAATACATCTGTAAAATTAAATTGCAATCGTTAGTCAAATAGACAAAAAAAAAAAAAAAGAAAAAAGAAAAAGAAAGCTTTGTAAGAAACCCAGAGAAAGATACCACATTGCTTATCAGGAAAAACAAACAAAAAAATTGAATGACACTGAATTTCTTATCAGAAACCATGGAAGTCAGAAAGTAGTGGCACAGTAGTTTTCAAGCACTGAAATAAAAATCAACATAAATCCACAATCCTAAAGCCGGTGAAAATATCAATAAGGTATGACATATTAGTGAAGCAAGACAATTTGTCTCCAGCAGACCTTTCTTAAAGAATGGCTAAAGTTCTCTAAACAGAAAGAAGATATTTTGTAAAAGAAACTTTGACACTTCAGAAAGAAAAAAAAAAGCATATCGTAAGCAAAAATATCAGACTATACATTAGGCTTTCATTCTCTTTTGTTTTTCAATTATGTTTGACAGTTGCAGCCACAATTATAAAACTATCCAGTAGACTTCTAAATGTAGGTAGAGAAAAGCTTCAAAGCAATTATGTTATAAATGAAAGAGAGTAAATGAATTTAAGGGGAGTGAAAGTTTCTATCCTTCATTCAAACTGGCTAAGTGAAGACATCAGTAGACTGTGATAAGGTCTGTATATATAATGTAACACTTAGAGCAAACAGTAAATAGCTACACAAAAAGCTACAACCAGACACACTACAGATAAACAAAAACGTTCAGGCAACTCATAGAAAGTCAGGGGATATCCAGAGAAGTGAAAGGGAAAGAGAACAAATAAACAAAAAATAAAATAGCAGACTTACGATCTAGCAAATCAATAATTACTTACTCAAAGTCAGTGATCGGCAGAATGGATTAGTAACATGCCTTCACCATGCTGTGTACCAGAAACTCACTTCAAATATAATGATATAACTATCTTGAGAAAAGGATGGAAAATGATATATCATGAAAATTTTAATAAGAAGAAAAACAGGGGTGGCTCTGTTAATATTAGGTATGCTTCAGTTTAATTAATATTAGGCCACAGAGCAAAGAAATGTACCAAGCAAGGGGCATTATATGATAACAAAGGGTTAATACAGAAGAAAACTCCTGAGTCCTAAATGTGAGTGTACTAAACACAAAAACTGGAAAATATGTGAAGCAAACTTCTGGAACAAAAAAGGAGAAACAGACAAATCCACATGTATAGTTAGAGACCACAACATTTACCTCTCCACAACTATTAGAGGAACTAGACAGAAAATTGGCAAAACCATGAAATAATTCCGTAATACCATCCACCACCAAGGTCTACTAAACTAATCAATATGTATAGTATGCTTCACCCCACACAGCAGAATACACATCCTTTTCAAGTGCCAAACAAATAAATTAAGATAGACTGTAATCTGAACAGTAAGGCAAACCTCAATACATTTAACAGAAATGAAATCATGCAGAGGATATCCTCCAACTACAGTGAAATCAGACTAGAAATAAATAGCAAAAACATCACAAGAAAATCTCCAAACACTTGGAAACTAAACTACATATTTCTTAACACCCCACGAGTCAAAGAGGGAGGCGACAAATGCATTGAACTGAAGGAAAATAGAAACTCCACATATTAAAATTTGGAAAATGCAGCTAAAACTTTGCTGAGAGGAAAGTTATTGGCACTAAATTCATGTATTAAGGGAAAAAATGTCAAATCGATCCTCTGAGATCCCACCACAAAAACACAGAAAAAAATGAAGTTTGAGTTGTAATAATAAAGACCCGATACAAATTGGTGAGAGAAAAGCGCTGAAGATGTGAGTACATGCATGGGCACAGGTTACAAGCAGATAATTTTCTCTAGATCAGAATCTAATGACCACGGTACAGACAGAAAAATGTTCATCTGGAAAACAGTAATTAAATAAATGCAAATTAAGAGAAAATATAATTTGTTAAGCTAATGAAGGAAGATTTTAAAATCGATCTCAATATCCACAGACATGTTGGAAAAGCATATTTATTGTTATCCTTTATCTAATGAAATGGACATTAAAATGCTTATTAGAAATTTGTAATTATCTCAAAATGAATTTGACAACCTGTATAAAAACCTGGGAAATACCTGCGCTTGTTAGCATAATATGTATTCTTCCGGGCATCTTAATGAAATAACTAACTGTAGCAGAAGTTTACATGTAACTGTAGTAATCACAGTGTTACTTTTGATAATAATAAGAGCTAATATATACTTAGTGTTTCATATGGGCAAAGCTTTACTATAAAACCTTTATGTGTTCTGGAAAGACTGTTAATGCTCCTCAAAAGCATGTGAACACTTGACTTGTGACAACATAGAAACATTACAGAATGAAGATAGTCTGGTTTTGAAGGTAATAGAGGAAATTTCCAGTGATGCATGTGAGATTTGATATGAGTGTGAAATACATTTTTCTTCTGCTAAGCCACGGCGATGTGTGTGTGTGTGGGGGGGCTGTTACTGCCGCAAAATTTTGCCAGACCAGCACAGTATACCAACACGTATAGTCTATCAGGAAACCCTAAGTGGTAGCTACAATCATTTCTTCATGTCGCCTTTGAGGAAATTAAGATATAGTGTGATTTAAAGAGATGATCAAATGAAAAAAGATGGCTCTCAAATAGTGGAAAAACATATCCATGGAATTGGCTGTAATGATGTAGTCTTTCTTCCTTTATTATTTTAGAGAGAGAGAGTGTGTGCTACCTGGGAAGAAGGGCAGAGGGAGAGAGAGTGGGTATGAATTGAGAGATGCCTCCAGAGGAAGGAATCTTACAGGACCAGTAAAACAAAACAAAACTCATCTTGTGGCAAAGGTAGAATAAATGTCTTTTTCTATCTCAAATCTGCCAACAAAAATATATGAAAGCTTAAACTTGTACTTCATGTGGAAAGTGGTTAGAAATTTATACCATATTGATATGCTGAAAAATCTCAAGATGTAAAAGCCACACAAGATAAAACAGTTTGGTGAAACTCCTGTAGCTGTAAAGAAACAAAGGCAAATCCTCTAGAGGGAAGTTCCCTTAAGACAGGAGAGGAGGGATCCTCACTGGAAAAAAAACTACAACAACAGTAGCTGTGGATTATGTGAACTTCAGGCTACACATACAAAAGAAAGTACCAATGACATGCTAGAATGAACTTCCATGAGCAAGAATCATCAGATACAATAAGAAACAAGATCGTGATCATAATGGTTTTGCATGTTTATAAAATTCAAGAACAAGATACTATGAAAGAAGAACAGACACTTTTGAAAAAAATGGAATAAATTGCACAAATAGAATGAAATAGCCATTGAAGCAAAAAGAAAACTCAAATACAGTAACTAAACACCAGATGAGACTCATTTAATGAGAGAATTAGTGGATTTGTAGAATAGAAGGCAATAGCTAAGAATGCTGCATAAGGATTGTGATATAGAAGAGAGGAAGAGAGTCCAATATGGATCCTACTGATTTCCAGACACAGGCAAAGGGGTTGGACAAAAATATACTAAGATAATGGCAGATATTTGTCTAGTATGATGCAATAAATAATTTCTCAGAGTCAATGTGCTCAATATATCGTTAGCAAGAAAAAAAAAAAGAACACAGACCGCTAGATAAAACATAGTAACATTAGGAGCAGTTGGGTGACTTCGTCCATTAAGTCTCTGACTTCAGCTCTGGTCACGATCCCATGCTCTGTGAGTTCAAGCCCCATGTCAGGCACTGGGCTGACAGCTCAGAGCCTGGAGCCTGCTTCCGACTGTGTCTCCCTCTCTCTCTTCCCCTTCCCTGCTTGTGGTGTCTCTCTCTCTCTCTCTCTCTCTCTCTCTCTGTGTCTGTCTCTTTCTCTCTCTCAAAAATAATAAATAAACATGAAAAAAAATACTAACATAAAATACCAAAGAAGGAATTAAAAGTTTAAGGAAGTGCAATTGCACTGATGAACAGATTCGTGAAGAAGGCATGCTGAGGAAATTCTGGGGTAAAACATCTCTTAACATACAATTTTATAGACTCATCTAAACTACAATTCAAGTAAAAAGGCTTAACACAGGCAGGGAGATTTAAGAGGATTTGCCATTAACAGAGCCTCATTGGAGAGCTGAGTAAAATGTACTTAGATACAGGGGAACTGAACCCAGGACCCAGAGGTGGGGAGTGGGGGTGGGTAGGGACATGGGGAGTTCAGGGATACAGGGGAGGATGATTGAATTTAAGAAGCAATAGTGAGTAAAGAAAGGGAAACATCTGATGACCAGTCTAATAAGCAAAAGGGATAAAAACACCACCTCCATAACCATAGTGACTCATTTAGAAGGTCATATAAACCAGAGGATCATAAAGTACTATATTAAAGTAACGTACAAGAAATGAGAAGAGGGTGATAGATATTGGAGCTTATAAAGTTTGCAGTGTTTCAAGGAGGGTGGATATGTCATCAGCGGTGGGTTTTGTTGCCAAGCTGGTTATCATTTAGAAACAAAATGATGAAGGGCCTACCCTTCAAATATTTGTCATGGCAAAGCAACGTTTCCTATCAGTAAAATCAGTGGTGCAGAACATCGCTGGCTTGGTCTACTCATGGCTTCCCCACAAGATAGGGTGGAGGCAGGAGCTGTCCCCAAAAACTCCCCTCCTCCTGCACAGGAAGGGCTCAGGGGTGGACATGGTATCTCTTAGAGAGCACTGCTTACAACCCTGCCAACTGTCCTGTAATCGTCCCATAAAATTCTGGCATGACAGAGGGTGCTTCTAGTTAAAGATGCTGCAAGCACCTGGGGATAAGCAGAGGTCTTTACGTCTTTACCTCTCAGGCCTTCTCGGCCTGCTCTGATTTGACAGAGTCAGAAAGACAGGGAACGGAGGTTAAGACAGGGCCCATGAACTGCCCCCATTCTCCCGCTGTGGTATCTGAAACAGATGGGTGGAGAAGAATGAGGTTTGACCTAAGACCAAAGCTTTAATTTAGAGTGAATGGATTCCTAACACTTGAAAGTGAATAGTAACTCTCTAAAAAACAGAACTGAAATTCATAAGGAAATTACGGGTTCTTCCCAAAATGACATCTAAGTTGAGAAAAGCACTTGTTTCTTGGAGTGTTTGAAGGATCTAAGGGAGAAACTTCCATTCACGTACCTAGGACACATGCTCAGGAGTCTGGAGTCTCCATGAAATGGAGCACCCCAAGAGTTAAAATATATGCACCTCAAGGAGTAAGGTTTAACTTTCTAAATTTAAGAATAATATTTAGGAAAATATTTCTGCAAAAGGATACCTGCAGAATATCCTTAAAATAAAAGCTTAAGTATAAGCATGTACACACACACACACACACACACACGCGCGCGCGCGCGAAACCTTAAGTAATTCTTGGTAATATGTACAAATACATTACTATGTCTAATATAAAGTCCACTCCAGAATTTAGCTATTTATATTGTTTTCTTCAGTATTTTGTCAATATTCACAAAAATAAGTAATAATTTGATAAATCCAGTTTCACTGTACAGAGTGCATTGGAATTCTTGATAGTTGTATCTAACAATATTAGAAAATGTCTTAATTCTGCCTCCAACACAAGGTGGGTTTTGCATTCTAATGCATTTTTAATAACAGCAGTGCGTCCATCTATGGCCCATTCCTTCATGCATAGTAGGAGATGGCAATCGTCATATGCCATTAATTTAAGTATTTATCAATGGAGTGAATGCAATTATCCTACCACATTACTTATTTATCCTTAACTTTGTTAAAATCAATGTCATATATATTTATAATCTTTTTATCCAAAGGAACTTGTTGATAATAAAACCCGCTCAAACAAATCACTTAACATCCAAAAAGTTTTTTTAAAATACTATATTTTTGAGATAAATTTTCAAACTTGATACTTTCTAAGTTTAATACATTCTGAAGTCTAAATCCTCAAAGATTTTAGGCAATGATTTCTTTTCCTTCCCTATGCTGGAGACTGACTTTTATTCTTACTTACACCTTTAATTTTTTTTTAATGCTCATTTATTTTTGAGAGAGAGAGAGACAGAGCATGAGCAGGGGAGGGGCAGAGAGAGAGAGGGAGACACAGAATCTGAAACAGGCTCCAGGCTCTGAGCTGTCAGCACAGAGCCTGACGCGGGGCTTTGAACCCACAGACTGTGAGATCATGACCTGAGTCAAAGTCGGACGCTTAATTAACTGAGCCACCCAGGTGCCGCTATTCTTACTTATACCTTTAGAATGAACTTCTATCCTTGAGAGAGCTTAATATGTGGAGTGGTGTCCTTTTAATGGTGACAAAGAATCGTAAATATTTAAAATTTGAGGAGAATGAAAAACACAATCCAATTATCTTGAATATAATAGTCTATTCAAGAAGAAAAAGTGTTAAAAAATTACTATAGAAAGTTAACACATTTTTTCCTCACAAATGATAGCATGTCCTTATTTATTTCATTGATAATGCATTTGTAGGAAATGAAGATTCTGAGAGCCAACATAAAAAATATGGTTTTATGACATGGCTCAGTGACCGACTACCTTTAGCCAAGGTCAAACTTCCCTGAACATTTGAAGACTTGAAATTCTGAAGTTCATAAATTTCAAGATTCATTTACTCCTGAGAATATGCCACCTCTTAGTCCAAAGGGAAAAAAAAAATACATGTACATTTAAGAACTAAGGAATAAAACTCGATAGAGTATTTAACTTTATATAACTTTTTAAAATGAAAATTTTTATGACTTAAGAGCAAGCTAGTAAAAAAATCATAAATTAATTTTTCTTTACCATAGAGTTGGAGCTTTAAACGAAAGTTGAAAGTGGTCATAAAATGTTCTATTGGTTTCATACTTTCCAAAGCACTAAAGGAAAAATTATCTATATTGGCAATAGTGCATAAATCCAACTATGGACTTCACTTGGGGAGAAAACAATTTATGAACACTAAGACAATGTTTATAGGATAGCAATCAATCTTTTGAAAGAATTGTAATCCAGAAAATTGGTGACTTTCTTATTTTTATTAAAATTATAAATTTGGTTAATGTTTCTTTAGAAAATATTTAATGTTTTATCTTCTCATTGCATTTATAACATAATTCACTTACATAATGACAGAATCCTTTTCTTCCAATGCTGAGTTGACAGATTGTCTATATTGTTTTGTCTGTGCTGATTTCCTCCTAAATATTATATTATAGGAGATCCTGCCTGCAGATGTTGGGAAGGATATGTTGATTCCAAGTGGTTTTACGAGACTGTGTGAAAAGACTTAGCCCTTCCTTTATGGAATTAATCATAACAGATGAGAACAATTTTTTCCCTACAAATTGAATGCTTGATAAAATTGGCCTAATGTATTATCTGGACATTAATTCCAGTCATACAATTTGGTCTCATAAAATTTGAGGACTATAATTTCTTCTTTCCTCTCTCTGTTTATATCCCTCTGTCTTTCCCTTAGCCTAATATTTTTTCCTCAAAAACAAAATCATGAAATGCCTGGCATACAGAAAAATGATAGATCTCATACAAGTTTGAGTCCACATGCCCTAAAATTTTGAGTATCTTTTGACTGCCAAGTTTTACTTTTAGAAAATTAGAATAAGAACGTAATCATGGAGGTAACTAAGATTTTGTTCCCAAGTTTGTTTGTTTCATCTAGGAAATTGCCAACAATCAATAAGGAATTACTTAAACAAATTTTAGAATATACAGATAATGGAATTTGTTGGCTTTGCAACCATTAAAAATATCATAGAAGGCTATCTACCAACATGGGAAGATATTAATGACATTTTTTAAACTGACAATAATTAAAATTATTATGTACAGAAAAGATGCTCTTCAATAGGTGAAAGGATAAGCACATATCAATGCAGTGAATATTACTCAGCAATTAAAGGAAGAAAGCATTGATTCATACAACAACAAGAATGAATTTTGAATATGCTTTGCTAGGTTAAGGAAGCCAGAACCGAAAGGTTCTGCACTGTGTAATTCCATTTATATAATAATTCGGAAAAGGCAGGGCATGATAAAAAGCAAGAAATATGCCTGTGTGATGGTTTTTGCCCACATGCATCCTTCCTTGAGCCATGTAAAGAATATGTCTAGGGGTGCCTGGGAATATGCCTGTGTGATGGTTTTTGCCCACATGCATCCTTCCTTGAGCCATGTAAAGAATATGTCTAGGGGTGCCTGGGTGGCTCAACCGATTAAAAGTCTAACTTCAGCTCAGGTCACGATCTCATAGTTCGTGGGTTCAACCCCCATCTGGCTCTCTGTTGTCAGCAGAGAGCCTGCTTTGGGTCCTCTGTCTCCCTCTCTCTCTGCCTGCCTCTCTCTCTCTCTCTCTCTCTCAAAAATAAATAAACATTTGAAAAAAATAAAGTCTTAAAAAATAGAAGAGCATGTCTAGTCAATAGTTCTAGGAGGACCTTACTACCTTATTTAGTTGGATCCAAATTTAGCTTCATCAAGTCTTCCTTTGAACTTCGACTACCTACGTGATATTAAGGTCTGTGGTGATATGTTATAGAGCAGTATTGTGATAATATCAAAATGATAAATTTTGATTACATAAAATATGGTTAAAATCCATACCAAATACAATGAAAACAAATAAGACATTAGAATATATTTGTGACAAATATAATATTTGGTAGTCTTATGTGTAATATAGAGAGAGCCCCTATGTGTGGAATATAATCATTAAAATTATCAAAATAGACAAAGAACATAAACAGTTCATAAAAGAAGATGTACAAAATATAAGAATACATTACAGGAGCACCTGGGTGGCTCAGTCGGTTGAGCGTCCGATTTCAGCTCAGGTCATGATCTCACGGTTCATGAGTCTGAGCCCCGCGTTGGGCTGGAGCCTGGGGCCTGCTTTGGATTCTGTGTCTCCCTCTCTCTCTGCCTCTCCCCTGCTTGTATGTACTATGTCTGTCTGTCTCTTCCTCTGTTTGAAAAATGAATAAACATTAAAAACTTTTTAAAAAAGAATACATTACAGTATTTTTAGTGCTTTAAAGGTAAATTCAGACAGTAAGTAAAAACCATTTTCTGCACATTTCTCAATGATTTTATTCTATTTGTAGACTGAGACTATTAAAAATATGAATCAGTACAACACTCTGTAAGAATGCTTGACAATATGGACCATATTTTAGACACAGTAATTACTCTTCAAGCAATAAATCTGAGGTACATGTACATCTTTAAAGGAAATTACATTTGCCATATAGTACAAATAGTCTAATATACAAACTTATATAAAATTTGTATAAATATACCTATTATTACACAAGTAAAATCACTATAAATAGATGTTCAATATCTTTCTTATGGCAACAGCACCAAAAACCTATATATCTAAATAAGATGACTGAATGGTTATTTAACAGATGCTGGATTTATGCATCTATTAAATAACGAGTTGAATTTTTATATATACATATATGAAAGTATAAGATATATAAATATAAATGTAAGATATATGTATATAGTAAGATATATATGTAAATTTAATTGCAAATGGTAGTTTGCAAATACACACAAATATATACATACAAACATATATTTACACATAACATATGAGTATGTTTTTAAATGACATGTACTTCTCAAATGTCAACTATATTTTTCAAATTTTTTCAATGTTTATTTGTTTTTTTTAGAGAGAGAAGAAGAGAGAGACAGAGAGTCGGGGGGGGTGGGGGGCGGAGGCAGTGAGAGAGGGAGACACAGAATCCGAAGCAGATTCCAGGCTGGGAGCTGTCAGCACAGAGCCCAATGTGGGGCTCGAACTCATGAACTGTGAGATCATGACCTGAGCTGAAGTCGATGCTTAACTGACTGAGCCACCCAGGTGCCCCAAATGATATCTATACAGAGACAAAATGTCAAGAATGGATTGTATCAGGGGCGCCTGGGTGGCTCAGTCGGTTAAGCGTCTGACTTCAGCTCAGGTCACGATCTCCCGGTCCGTGAGCTCAAACCCCGCGTCGGGCTCTGGGCTGATGGCTCAGAGCCTGGATCCTGATTCCGATTCTGTGTCTCCCTCTCTCTCTGCCCCTCCCCCGTTCATGCTCTGTCTCTCTCTGTCTCAAAAATAAATAAACGTTTAAAAAAAATTAGAATGGATTGTATCAGAATGTAAGAGAATTTCAGTCTCCAGTTATCAAAATTTGTGTTGTATGTTCTTAAAAATTATGGAGGATCCCGGGGTCACCTGGCTGGCTCAGTCAGTATAGAATGTGACCCTTGATTTGGCAGTGGTGAGTTCAAGCCCCACGTTGGGCATGGAACCTACCTAAAAATCACACAGGATCCAGAAGGGCTTTTATTTATGTTGAACATAACTATTCAGATTTATCATATTATAAATTTAAACCAATAACTTATGGGGGCTCCTGGGTGGCTCAGTTAAGCATTTAACTCTTGATTTCCACTAAGGTCATGATCTCACATTCCATGGGTTCAAGCCGCATGTGAGATTCTGCACTGACAGTGCAGAGCCTGCTTGGGAATCTCTGTCTCTCTCCCTCTCTCTCTCCCCCTCCCCTGCTCATGCTTGCTCGCTCTCTCTCTCTCTCTCTCTCTCAAAATAAATAAATAAACTTAAAAAATGGACTGATAACTTTTTAAACACAGGAATACTCAGACACACTTTACATTATCGGTCAGAACAATGACATATATATAATGTAACCTCTGTGCCAGAGTAGCTGTGAAAGAATGAGAAAGAATGAGGCAAATACAGTCTTAGTATTATTATGAAAACATGTCTAACTGACCCTCTGAAACTATCTTGGAGACTGTAGGCATTCTGGGACCACACCTTGTTGATTGTGCCTTTAGTGTGAATTGAATTTTTTATTCATATTTTTTTTCATTTTAATAATATTATGGTTTAATTATATATGTAGTCTTTTAAAATTGGAATAATTGAACTAATTGTTGTAATAACAAAAATTCCCTAGAAAAGCAGACTCTGGTCAAGTTTTCTCATATTCTGCATATAGTGCCAGAATATTTTTTTTAATTTTTTTTAATGTTTATTTATTTTTGAGACAGAGAGAGACAGAGCATGAGCAGGGAAGGGGCAGAGAGAGAGGGAGACACAGAATGTGAAGCAGGCTCCAGATTCTGAGCTGTCAGCACAGAGCCCAACGCAGGGCTCGAACTCACGAACTGTGAGATCATGACCTGAGGCAAAGTCGGACGCTTAACCGACGGAGCCACCCAGGCACCCCAGTGCCAGAATGTTATTTTCTCATGTTTTATTTTTTCTCTCCCATTTGTCTGTCCTTTCTCCCTCCTGCCCTTTGACCAACTATCCTTCTTGTTCTCTTCTTTTATACAAAACAAATGATTATTACACACTATGTTTATTGCCACATGTTTAAAAGAAAGTGACCAATTTCCCATCTCTAGAAGCTCATAATTTAATGAAAAATAATACGTAAGTCCTGGAATCACGATTGTCTTTCCTTCCAGTCCCACACTAGAGAGCCAGATTTGGATTTCTTTCCTCCTATATTCTGTAGATTATGTAGTGCCTCATATTTCCAAATATTTCCTCAATCTTTAATGCCCAGGTCTAGTCCTGCACCATGGAGGAGAATTCTCTAAGGTTTCTAGTAAACAAAGCTCTGCCCCTTCATCACAAATCATTGGGAGATCCCCATCCATCACTCATGCCTCTCTTCTTTTCCCAGATAAAGTTAAAGGAATTAAAGGCAGCAAATGTGTTTTATAGTTGATTTTATTCCCCAGAATATTGTGTCTCTTTCTCAGTATTTACTTGGTGCTCACTAAAGAGCTTATCAATTGCTTATGTGTCTGATACTTTGGAGAAAAGACAACTGTCATGCATTGATAAATGATGCCATTACACTCATTGGCAGGAAATAAAAACTTTTATTGTCTTTAAAATGAAATGACAAAGTGTCCTGGATAAAAATTTTTATTAGGATATAAAGTGCAAATTGGCGTTAGGGTAGATGCAATCTCAAAGGTTATTCAAATATGATTTCACTAAGAGGTGTGTTTATAAATTATAAATGAGTAAGAAGGTATATGGAAAATTTTAGAAATTGAACTTGGAAATGTCTTCACAGTTACCTTTTGTTCTTTGGGCAGAAGTCCTTTAATTTTAAAACAAAACATTTTGTTTTTACTCATTATCATAGTTTCATCTGCTCATTTCTTTCAGAAATATATTATTCATATATTTCCATGTAACAGACTGATGTTGCTATAAGGGCCAGAATAAATTCTTACATAAACAAATTAGAATAGTGTCAATTCTTATAAAAACCATGTGTTTTCTTTGCATAATTTATTAATTATAGTGAACCATTTAGATGTAAGAATAAATAGTAAGACTCCTTTAGAATGTTTTCATGGGCATTACTATTGTTGACGTGTTATTGTATTTCATTCATAAAAATGTAAATTTATGTATCTATGGCTATCTGCTCTACCTATTTATAACTACATATATGTGTGCATATGGATATAGAAAGGGAGAGTGTGTTACAGATATAATTTGAATGTTTTTAGATAATGTCTATAGCATAACATGGCACTTGTTTTATAATTTGAGAAGTAAAATTATATATTTTTCTGGTGATAATTTGAATTCCTTTTTCAATTTTATTTGGGCATTTCTAATATTTTGCCTGACTATTTTTAATTTTTCTCTTGTTCCTTTGTGAATTTTTTGGCCATTTTATGGAAAGACATTTGATGATACTTTGAATGACTGTTAGAGACTATATTTTGCACCAGCACCAGTGGTTATGAGCTTGGGTTGACAAACAGTTCAAATCTGCAGTGTCTTTTTAGGTCTGTGGAAGGATTTCCCTTAAATATAAACCCAGGAGCAGAATCACTGGGTCACAACATGTGCATGTACTTAATTAGACTCACTGATGCCAAATGCATTCCTTTTAGTAATAAAATTTCCCTAGTACATGTCTGTATGTGGATAAAAGTAGAAGTTGGTATGTGTGCAATCTTCTTGAGTTTCATCATTAGTTTCTGATCAAATTCATGTTTCATTGTGTTCTAAATTAGTCAGTATGCCATAAAAGAGGTAAAACCGATCTAGTCTAAATTAAATGCAGCTGACTTTTATTTTTATAAAACTTTTTCCAGTGTCTTTGTATATTTATTTTTTTTCTTTCTAATATTTCTAATATTTCTTTTCTCTTCTAATATTTTCTATTTTCTTTATTTCTGTTGTCATTTTGATAAATTTCTTCTGCCTTGCTCTGTTTTGTTTAATATGCTTCATTAACAACTTGAGACATAGTTTAGCTCATTTATTTTCATAATTTTATGTTCTAGGCCATTATTTTACATGAAAGACTATCGTTTATTAAGTATATTTATAAGATTAAAAGTTCAAATATATAGCATTTCATGTTTACTAATTGCATGATTGATTTTACCATTATATTAATTTTTCTATCGGAGAAATGTTAAATTATTCACCATAATTATGCACAGGTTTACCCAGAAGAGTTCTGGCTTTGTGTGGTTTTCCTAGGTATAATTAATAATAAGTTTTTCGTACCTAAAATATCAATTTGGATCATATATGTGTTCGTTCTAACAAAAATATTTTCTATTAATCTATTCCATTATATTTAAGGTGTTCTTTATATGAGATAATGTAGAGCTGCCTGGGTGGCTCAGTCAGTTGAGCGTCTGACTTAGGCTCAGGTCATGATCTCACAGCTCTGTGAGTTCAAGCCCCAAATCGGGCTCTGTGCTAATGGCTCGCAGTCTGGAGCCTGCTTCGGATTCTGTGTCTCCCTCTCTCTCTGCCCCTAACCCACTCGCATTCTGTCTCTGTCTCTCTCAAAAATAAATACACATTAAAAAAATTATATGAGATAATGTAAGAATGCTGTATTATGAAAAATAATAAGCGTGCATACCGCTTGGGAAAATTCCAGGGAGTCTAATATCCGCACACATCGGCAGCAAGAGTTCACAGGTGTACACACACAGGAGACCAACTAAGTCCCTAAGAAGCTACGGTTGAGACTTAAAAATTAAGACACTTAAAGGCAGCCACGTAGACAGGAGTTTCAAAAGCCACATACAGACACAAATAAGACACCTGCTCGGGGGTGACATGAGAACATTTTATTAAACACAATCACTGTGTTGTGTATTAGATCTTCAGAATGTATTCACCTTGTCACTGGATCCTCAGAACTTATTTGTCTTATAACTGGATTTTGTACACTTTGACCAACACCTTCTCATCCCCCAGCCCCCACCCCCTTCCCCAGGGCTCGGTAATCACCATTCTGCTCTACATTTGTACCAGTACTGTTTTTCCGTGTCCCACATGTAAGTGATACCACACAGTATTTATCCTTCTCGGTCTGACTGATTTCACTGAGCATAATGCCCTCAAACTCAATCCATGTCATACTAAATGACAGAATGTCCTTCTTTCTCATGATTCTACAATATAAAATATATATTCTTTATCCATCTCGCCACTGACCACAGTTTATTTCCGTATGTTGGCGATTGTGAGTAATACTGCAACGGACGTGCAAATGCAGATGCATTTTCGAGGTCGTGTTTTCATTTCCTTTCGATATGTACCCAGAGGTGGAATTATTAGATCGCATGGCCGTTCTCATTTTTAAGTTTCTGAGGAACCACCGTAGTGTTTTTCATAATGGCTGCACCGGTATACATTCCCGTGAATGGTGAACAAGGACTCCCTTTTCTCCACATCCTCAGGAACACTTATTATGTCTTGTGTTTTTGATACTAGCCATTCTAATAAGTGTGCGGTGATACGTCATCGTGGTGTTCGTTTGCATGCCTGTGACGGTTAATGAGGTTGAGCATCTCTTCGTGTACCTATTGGCTTTTTGTATGTCTTCTTTGGAGAAAGGTCTATTTAGATCCTCTGCGCATTTTTAAATTGGATCTGTTGTTTGCTTACTGTTGAGTTGTATGAGTTCTTATAGATTTTTTATTTATGTATTTAATCATTTGTTAGTTTTCCATTTTACACATGCATACCTTTTCTAATATTGAAGATATTCATTGTTTTATTCCAGTGTAATTAATGTACTGTGTTAAATTAGTTTCAGGTGTACAATATAGTAACTCAACGATTCTATACCTTACTCAGTGCTCATCAAGATAACTGTACTCTTAATGCCCTTCACCTATTTCGCCCATCCACCTACCTACCTCTTCTCTGGTAAACACCAGTTAGCTGTATTTAAGTCTACTTTTTTGTTGGTCTCTTTCTTTCTTTGTTGGTTTGTTTTGTTTCTTCAATTCCACAGATGAGTGAAATTCTATGGTGCTTGTCTTTGTCTGACTGACTTATTTCACTTAGCACTATACCCTCTAAATCCATCCATGTTGCTGCAAATGGTAAGATTCCATTCCCATTATGGCCATTATTCCATTATACATATACACCACTTCTTCTTTAGCTGTTAATTTTTGCATGGACACTTGAGTTGCTTCCATAGTTTGGCTATTATAAATAATGCTGCAATAAACACAGCTGCATATTTCTTTTTGAATTAGTGTTTTTGTACTCTATGGGTAAATACCAGTAGTGGAAATGATGGATCATATGGTAATACTATTTATAATTTTTTGAGCAACCTCCATACTGTTTTCCACAGTGCTGTTCCAGTTTGCATTTCTAGCAACAGTGTACCAGGGGTTACTTTTTTCTCCACATTCTCACCAGCGCTTGTTGTTTCTTGTGTTTTTATTTTAGTTATTCTTACAGGAGTAAAGTGATATCTCATTGTGATTTTGATTTGCATTTCCCTGATGATGAGTGACATTGAGCATCTTTTCATGTATCTGTTGACCATCTGTATTTTTTTGGAAAAATTGTCTGTTCATGTCTTCTGCCCATTTTAAATTATTTTCTTTTTTTTTTTTTTTTTTTTTTTTTGGTGTTGAGTTGTCTAAGTTCTTTATGTTATTTGGATACTAACCCTTTACTAGATATGTTATTTACAAATATCTTTTCCTGTTCAATGGGTTATTTTTTAGTTTTTAATTTTTGTTTTCTAATTTCTTTGCTGTACAGAAGATTTTTATTTTGACGTAGCCCAAATAGTTTATTTTCGCTTTTATTTTTCTTGCTTCAGAAGATATATGTAGAAAAGTGTTGCTACTGCCCATGTCCGAGAAATTACTACCTGTGCTCTTTTCTAGGATGTTTATGTGCTTAGGTCTCTCATTTAAGTCTTTAACCCATTTGAGTTTATTTGGGGTATGGAGTGAGAAAGTGGTATAGTTTCATTATTTTGCATGTAGCTGCCAAGTTTTCCCAACCTCAATTGTTGAAGAGACTGTTATTTTACCATTGCCTATTCTTGCCTCCTTTGTCATAGAATAATTGACCATATAGTCTTGGTTTTAATTTTTGATTCTCTATTCTGTTCTGTTGATCAACTTGTTTATTTTTGTGCCAGTACCGTACTGTTTTGAGTACTGTACTAAAGCTTTGGAGTATATGTTGAAATCTGGGATTGTGGTACCTCCAGTTTTATTCTTCATGTTCAAGGTTGCTTTGCTATTCAAGGTCTTTTGAGGTTTCATACATATTTTAGGATTATTTGTTCTAGTTTTGTTAAAAATACTGTTGGCATTTTGATATGGATTGCATTATATCTGTAAATTGCTGTGGCATCTGGATGGCTCAGCCACTTAGGCATCCAACTCTTGATTTTGGCTCAAGTCATGATCTCACAGTAGTGGGATTGGGCCCCACATTGGGCTCCATGCTGAGCATGGAGCCTGCTTAAGATTCTCTCTCCTTTTCTCTCTGCCCCTTTACCCTGCTTGTGCCCTCTCTCTCAAAATAAATAAATAAACGTTTATAAATAAATGAATAAGTAAATCTATACAGTATTTTGCGTGTTTTGGACATCTTAACAATATTTGTTCTCCCAATCCATGATGATCTTTCTATTTAGTTGTGTCATCTTCAACTTTATCATCAGTGTTTTATAGTTTTCAGAGTACCAGTCTTTCACTTCTTTGGTTAAATTTATTCCTAGGTATTTTATTTGGTGCAATTATAAATAGGATTGTGCTCTTAATTTCTCTTTCTGCTACTTCATTACTAGTGTATAAAAATGTAACATATTTCTGTATATTCATTTTGTATCCTGTGACACTAGTGAATTAATTTATTAGTTCTAGTAGCTTCTCAGTGGATTCTTTTTGGTTATATATATATATATATATATATACACACATATATATGTATGTATGTATATATACATATATATGTGTATATATGTATGTATATATATATACATACATACATATATGTGTGTGTGTGTGTGTGTGTGTGTGTATATATATGTATAGTGTCATGTCATCTGCAAATAGTGAAAATTTTACTTCTTCCTTACCAATTTGGACGTTTTATTCCTTTTTGTTGTCTAATTGCTATGGCCATGACTTCCAGTACTATGTTTAATAAAAGTAGTAAACGTGGACATCCTTGTTTTATTCGTGATCTTAGCAGAAAAACTCTCAGTGTGGAGTTCTTACATATTTTAAGTATTAAGCCCTTATAGATATATTTGATTTGCAAATATTTTCTCCCATTCCCATTTTCTGTCTTTGTTGTTGTTGATGATGATGATGATGATTTTCTTTTCTGTTCAGAATCTTTTTTTTTTTAATGTTTATTTATTTTTGAGACAGAGAGAGACAGAGCATGAACGGGGGAGGGACAGAGAGAGAGGGAGACACAGAATCCGAAACAGGCTCCAGGCTCTGAGCTGTCAGCACAGAGCCTGATGCGGGGCTCAAACTCACGGACCGTGAGATCATGACCTGAGCTGAAGTCGGCCCCTTAACTGACTGAGCCACCCAGGCACACCCAGAATCTTTTTAGGTTAATGCCAATGTTTATGAGCTCATTCATTACATTAGCATAAATAAAAGGAAATTATTTAATTCAAAGTTGAGTTTAAAAACAACCGAATCTTCTTCACAGTTCTTAAAATTATTACTCTTTCGGACTGTATATTTCTGCATCATATACATTTATTGTTGCAAACTCAAAATCCTCAATTTGTAATTTTCAGTTATCTCTTTGAATCTTCCTAAAAAGTTCTCACACAAATCCTAATTTCATAACACTTTTTTTCTAATTTAACAGAGAAAATTATTACTTTTATTTGATTTTTCCTACTTAATCAAATATATTCTATAGATTCAATGCATTCAGCAGATTATACATTTAAAGATTGCAATATAAAATAAGTTATTAAAAATATACTTACATGGTTAAATCGAACTGATACTCACTTCTTATTCTGAGGTTACCTGGAAAGTATATGTGCATTTAACTGAGTAACAACATATTTGACTACTCCTATAGTAAACACTGTGAGAAATAAGAAAATTTTACTACATTGTTCCTCATCTCAAGTAATGTACTGCAAATTGTGTTAAATAGTGCTAAAATTTTTGAGGAAAAAGCAAGAAACCCATAATAACTTACAAAAATTGCCAACATGACGTATACTCTTTTGTGGGCAGCCAGTTTCAGTAATAGTTAACAGGAAGTTTTCCACCAAAATTATATTTATGGGAGAAAATACAGTCATTAATAATAAGCTGATTTTATTATCTTCCAAACTCTAGCTTTGGGCACTTTCCCACCATTTCATGAAATTGTGCTTCTGAGTCCAGTATCCTAAGGTATCAAAACTAAGAGCAATTAAATAAATTGCCTATATTCTTCCAGCTATTTGTTCAAACAGAGCTCTGACCCTAAGGTCCAAGATCTTTTCACTGTACCATTACAATTTAGGCACCTTTGTGAAGATGTTAAAAAGCACAAAATATCAGCAGGAAATGAACAGAGAGGAAGGGAAATACACACACGTGTACACACACACACACACACACACACATACATATACTGACTCTACAGTACAGTTTTCTTTGAGTTACATAAAATAACCCTAGAGAAAGGAAGAAATGGGGAGTGATATGGTAACAAAAAAATTATTTATGAATGTCCTATCCATCTATGGCCTATGAAAATATGAAATTCCTCAAGTTAAACAATACAATCTATTTGTAATCTAAAGAAACTGCCTTTCCAGATTGCTCTTTCAAGACCTCTTCTTATTGTCTTAAGATTTGCAATATAGGCAGAGACTGTAAAACTTTATATACTTTGAAAAGCAAAATATTTCACTGGAGCAATGCATGTTGCTTGGGCTTCAACTTCAACATAACTCATCTCAATGTGAATTGGCAGACAAAACAATGTTAATATTCTCCATTGTTGCCATCCTGTGTCTGCTTTCTCATTCACATTAGAACCTCATTCATCTCCTTGCATGGGAATGGGTGTATGGCTTTTATAATGCATGCATGGATTATTACCATAATTTTCAGTGATGTTCAGTGAGTTTTAACATAGTAAGTAATAAAAAACAAGAAGATGAGCAAATAATATTCATTCATATTCAGATATTGAAGAAAGGCCGAGTTCTTGTATTGAGGACTGGAAAACAAACAATGACTGTAATAGAGACATCTTGCTGTTCGTTTCTATTTTGCTGTAAAAACAAAGTGCACTTTACTGAGTGAGAGTGGAAATTGCTATGATATCAGCATTTTCATGTTGTGGAGTTCAAAGGCCTTAATAACTACATTAAATATAATTGCAGGAAATCCTTTCAAGCATTCCCTTTTAAAGGTTCTGAAAATAACTGATTTATACTTCAAGAAAATATACAGATAGTAAGAGTACAGATTTTATACCAAAAGTGTGCTTTTAGATTTATGTCAAAAACTGCCCCCCCCCAGAAACCACACCTTCTTTCATACTTCTAATTATTTAGGATACTTTTCAATTGCAAATGTTGATTACTTAATGATCTCCCTGCCAACCATGCAATTGTCGCAAAACGCACTCTGAGCACATCCTTCTAGAAACTGATAACTTAATACAGATATTAATGTCAATGAGCACGTAAAAGAAACTGAAACAGTAAAATTAAACATTAAACTAATACATCACAAGGTTGGTGGAGATGCATTTAAAAACAAAATTTAAGTGTCAACCAAAAAATGGCATGATGGAATAGTGAAAATATAGGAGAAATAATTATTTTATTATGTTCTCTGTGTTTTAGTGATACATTTTAATGGCATATATTTTATGTTATCAAACAATGTTATAATGCTATATGGACATCCTCACAATATATGGTTAAATAATAAATTATTAAATACCTATTACAATTTCAAAGATGTAAATTTATGGACTAAAGATTAGCATACACTCTTTCAAAATATACACTGTTTACATCTGTATTGCATGGACAGGCATGATCTTTATTCATCCTCTATAAATTTTCCAAATTGCATCTTTGACACTTCTTTTATTTTATACAAATAAGTTAAAATATTGATGTATTAGAAACAAGTGTTTCTATTTTCAGTGTTTACTATGTAAGCTTTGAAATATGCTAAAACTAAAGATGAAAATACAATGTCTTTCACAAAAATAGAATTCTTGTACTTCCATAATTTCCTTTAGCTATGATATATTTCTAGATTGCTTATAAGAATTAGAAATCATTAATTTTCGGGGCGCCTGGGTGGCTCAGTCGGTTAAGCGTCCGACTTCGGCTCAGGTCATGATCTCAAGGTTTGTGAGCTCGAGCCCCGTGTCAGGCTCTGTGCTGATGGCTTGGAGCCTGGAGCCTTCTTCAGATTCTATGTCTCCCTCTCTCTTCTCCACCCATGCTCTGTCTCTCAAAAATGAATAAACGTAAAAAAAAATAAATCATTAATTTTCATTTTTACTTTAGTATATTGATGCATACGTATATGTACATATTCATGTGCATGTTTTCCGAACAAATGTGAATATTGTCATTTCAAATATTTTAAACCCTTACTCTAGAGAAAAATTTGTTTATTTTTCATTGTTCAAGACAGTGATTTATGAAAATAACTTCAAGACTGTCATGGGAATTTGAACAAAAAATATGATGAAATCAGAATGTACATATTACTGGGAAGTGCAAGTTATTAGTTAATTATAGCTCTGATTACTTTAGAATTTTGTTCTGGACTGACTTCTAAAATCTAAATTAGCAGCACCTAACAGGCCAATGTGATGTCCATTTCTCACTTAATTCTATTTCTATTAGATATATGAATGATTAGCTGAAGGCTGATTCATGTTTAAGCATCCAACTCTTGATTTCTGGTTAGGTCATGATCTTGCAGTTCCTGAATATGGGCCCCACATCAGGCTTTGTGCAGACAGCATGGAACCTGCTTGGGATTCTCTCTCCCTCTCTCTCTCTGCAACCCCTTCTCTCTAAATAAATAAAATACACTTAAAAAAAAACTCACTGGTGGTATTTCTTAAAAATCATAATGTAACATTATTTTTTTTTAATATATGAAATTTACTGTCAAATTGGTTTCCATACAACACCCAGTGCTCATCCCAAAAGGTGCCCTCCTCAATACCCATCACCCACCCTGCCCTCCCTCCCACCCCCCATCAACCCTCAGTTTGTTCTCAGTTTTTAACAGTCTCTTATGCTTTGGCTCTCTCCCACTCTAACCTCTTTTAAAAATCATAATGTAACATTATAATATGTCATTCAATAATGATCATATAGTAAGTTTTAAGAGTACAAAAGATAAGAGGTACCTGAGTGGCTCAGTTGGTTAAGTGTCAGCCTCTTGGCTTCATCTCATGACTCGTGGGTTTGAGCCCTGCATCACGCTCTGCTCTGACAGAGCAGAACTGCTTGGGATTCTCTGTGTCCCTCTTTCTGGCTCTACCCTCCCGCTCTCTCTCTGTCTCAAAAATAAATAAGGAAACGGAAAAAAATAAACACTAGGCATGTGAGATCAATATAAAGTATGAGATGCTGAGTAAGCCAAAAGACCTACAGTGACCAGGCTGGCAGTATCGAAGATAGGGTTTGCTTCATTCATATTTTGATCCAGATGAACTTCATTTATTCACTGAAGGATAAAATGTTAACCTATTGTTATGTAAGATAAACTGTATAGTTTTCTTTTAACCTGCATGATCCTTTGCTACAAAGACAATTTGCACAATGATTAAATAACATGTAATTCCAGAACTCAGGCTTCTTAATAATTACATTGTAATTCATAAGACTATTATATGACTAATGATATCCAAACCATAGTATTTCCATTTGATAACATATGAGTGTGTGCACACACATATACATGTACAGAGACTTGGAATTTATTGTGTGTGTGATTTTTTATAGGCATTGGCAATAATGTTAATTAAGTGTCCACTCAGAATTTGAGATATACAAATCATTTTAGAAAGATATAAAACAAAATGCTTGACCAACATGACTCAGCGGGCATTTAGAGTTTTTCTTCCTTCTTTTAGCGTATTAACATTTTTACCGGAAAAAAAGAAGAGAATCTTAATGGGTCTCTAGTTTTTATAAAATAAAGCTTAAATCTATTATATTTGTAAATACCTTTAGATTGTCTTAAAGCAAGGACCTTTCAATGATGAAGACACCTCTACACTTTATTAATTTCACACCAAATGAATCTAATAATGCCTCTTTTTATTTAAGGTTAAGGGAGCTTGAATATTCCCGAGGTTGGAATTCAAATATCTAAGACTGACTTTAGACACATTTACATACAGTGCCTTTTTTAATTCAACCAAGTTTTCCTTTACTGGATACATGGAAAACAGTATTGTTTCCAGCTTTTGTGCCCAATATTTATTTGTGTGTTTTTTTAACCACATATGTTAGGCTTTGTTCACAAGAGTGACTGAATGAGTCCCATCAAAAAAATTTGAATTGTTGACTATAAAGGGTAAGAAATTACAACCTTTAAATATTTAAGTCATCTAATTATATATATTGGACCAATTTAATTTTCAGGTTGATATAGTTGCATTTTATTTTTTGCCTTCAGATTTAAATTATTCCTATGGCTTTCTATCTATGTTGTTTTCTCAAAAACAAAAGATGAACCTAACAATTGTAAACTATTTTTAAAAATTCAACAAATTTCATACCTAATAAAATGACAATACATCCTGAAAGATGCTATAAAGAACATAATGTTTAAGTTTTACATAATTAAATATCTGTTTTTCAATTGCACTTATAAACATCCAGAAAGTGATAGTTGATTTAGTACAAGTATGACTCCAGAGATTTAGCAAAACACTAGACCCCCGTATTACTTTCATTTTTCACAGTCTCCCTGACATAAAGGGTAGGAGATAAAGCTTAGGAATTACCCATGGTGACTACGTTAACAGTACATCTTCACCAGAAATGTGGCACTAAAATGGCATTATTTTCAATAGAAGTGAACTAGAAATAAGTCAAAATGAAAATCAGGAAAAGAGGCGTGTCTGGGTGGCTCACTCAGTTGAGCATCCGACTTCAGCTCAGGTCACAATCTCATGGTTTGTGTGGGTGGGGATCTGTGCTGATAGGTCAGAGCCTGGAACCTGCTTCAGATTCTATGTCTCCCTCTCTCTGCCTGTCCCCCACTCACATTCTGTCTCTCTCTCTCCCTCTCTCTCTCTCAAAAGTAAATAAACATTAAAAAAGAAAATAAGGAAATAAGACTATTTCAAATTTTGATACAAGGAGAAAATATAAGTGATCTCTAAAATTTTGTAATCATAACATTGTTCGTATAAAGATTTTCATTCTAATCTGTACTACCTATGATGGATGAAGACGTCAAGTAAGTTTGAGAATCATCCTCAAAATAGGCCTCAAAAAATTCTGACAGTAATGGTTTTATTGGATATGTGTACCGTCAAAACTCAATAAACACACGAGGCCACTAAAGCACAAACAAGACAGAGCAAAAACAATTGTCAGCAAAGTCATATCAGAAAAGAATTTAGATTTTAGAGTTAGTCACAGACTCTAAAGTGGTTATGTTTAATATTTTAAATGTATTTTTAACTTCTTACTCTGAGATACATTTCATTTCATTGTTTTTAATGTTTATTTATGAGAGAGAGACAGAGACAGAGCACGAGCAGGGGAAGGGCAGAGAGAGAGGGCGACAGGATCCAAAGCAGGCTCCAGGCTCTGAGCTGTCAGCACAGAGCCTGATGCAGGGCTCGAAACATGAACCGGGAGATGGCAACCTGGCCAAACCTGGACGCTTAACTGACTGAGCCACCCAGGCGCCCCTTGAGATACATTTAGATTTATTGGCAGTTGCAAACAAAATGAGAGAGTACCCATGAGTCCTTCACCCAATGACATTTTAAATAACCATTGTACATTGTCAAAAGGAGTAAATCAGCATTGGTACAATACTGTTAACTCAATTGAGAACTCCTTTAATTTTCACTACACTTTTCACTACACGTAATTTTTACGTTCACTTTTTTTTTGGACGTATTCTTCTGTGAAATTTTGTTACATGTGTAACCACCACCACCTGTAACCAGTCAGTATGCAGTATTTCTCCCTCTCCCCAAAGGAGCTTCCTTGTGCTATGCCTTTTAGACATACTCTCTCCCACGTCTAAATCTGGACACCCACTGATAAATTCTTAAGCACTATAATTTCGTCATTCCAAGGATGTTATGTTAAGGAAACTGTAAATATGTGACCTTTTGAGATTAACTTTCTTTTGCTCAGCATGATACTGTTGAAATACAGGTGCTGCTAGAGCTTCTCAGTTTGTTTCTGTTTAATCCTGAGTAGCATTCGTGGTGTGGATGGACCACAGATTGCTTCTCCACTCACCCACAGAACAAATGCGTTGTTTTTACACTGTGACTTCTAAACTTAGAAGTGCTGTGAATATTTGTGTACAGGTTTCTGTGTACATATACATTTTATTTTTTCTAGAAGACCTATGCAGGATTCTGACTGCTGGTTCATATTTTAGGTATATGCTGTTCAGTTTTTGTTCTGTTTTGTTTTGTTTTTTATGAAACTGTCAAACTATTTTGTAGAGTGGCTGTCCCATTTACATGCCCAACAACAATGTCTGAAAGATCCACTTCCCCTTATCCTCATCAGCACTTAATACTTTCAGTATTCATTATTGTAGCCATTCTACGAGGTGTATAGTGTTATCTCATAACTCCAAGTATATCGCTAAAAGCTAATGATGTAGAGCATCTTTCTCATGTGCTTTTTTGTCATCATAGATACTCTTTAAGTATCTACTCAAATCATTTGCACTTTTCCTAATTTGATTTGTTGTTTTCTTGTTGTTGCATTTTGACAGATCTTTACATATATGTAAGTTTTAAATATCCCATCTCCTCCTACCTGATTGTGTCTCCATTATCAAATATGCCTGAGTAAAAGAATAACAAGTCTAATAGCCGCTTAGAAGGTCTAGGTAAAACCAATTTGGGAATGATTTTCAAACGTTTAGGAAGAGAATCATTATGGGACTAATGGGTGAACAATTTTGCAAATCAGTTGATTTGCGATTTCTTTCAATTGAATTTCAATTCTTTCTTCAACTTTTTTAAAAGATTTGTTATCTAGATACACAATATTATCATTAAGATGATTCTAATTCTCAGGTGCAAAGAAGTTCCAATATGCTGTATATGATTAAATGAATAATAATTAAATACCTAAATTAACCACTTGAGTTTCATTGCTCTCTCTTGCCATGTTTATTAATTTCCCCTTGAAAAAAATGTCTTTGGGGCACCTTTGGGGCTCAGTTGGTTAAGTGTCCGACTTCGGCTCAGATCATGATCTCACCGTCTGTGGGTTTGAGCCCCACATCAGGCTCTGTACTGACAGCTCAGAGCCTGGAGCTGCTTTGGATCCTGTGTCTCCCTCTCTCTCTGCCCCTCCCCTGCTCTCTCTCTCTCTCTCTCTCTCAAAAATAAACATTAAAAATTTTTTGAAAAATGTCTTTGCCTTTGGGAAAACATTAGTTACACTAATGTAGTCTGCAAAATAAACTTAGAAAAATGGAAATAGCCACAATTTCTATAAAAGTACATGTGTTGCTATGGATAAAATCTGAGATGTGTGAATTATAGAAATGGCATATAAAATAAATTGTAAAGTAGAGTGTGTATACCAAATAACAGCATCACAATATGGTCTTTAGTTTTTCTTAATGTTGCATGAAAGAAATATTTCAGTTCATAAGAATAATCTGCTTAGGCTCCTTAATGAATAATAATACTATTTGGAAACTCCTTCCTTGAAATTTCTCATATATATTCCACTTATACAGAAGTAGCTTGTGTATTATTATTGGTAAAATTTTTTAAAACAACATTTTTTATATTTTACAATTATATTTAAAAGAAAAGCTGCTTATATTTCTAAATATATTTCTTAACATTTAAAACAAACTTACATTTATATACTCAAATTTAATGTTATATTTAATGGATGCTGTACTTATGCCATATAATTTGGAAAAAATAGAAATATCTAATACTCATTTTTTGCTATTAGTATAAATTGATTACTTCAACCTCCTAATTTCTGAGGTACAGATAAAACTAAATTAATTTCATTCTTCAGAAAAATGCATGATATATTATATCAAAAGACTTTATTTTTAATTGTAAGTTAAATTACTTCAGTTCTGTTAGGCTACATTATCGCTATATGTGCCTTCATGGAAAAAGTGACTTGGATACTTTTATGTAATACACGTTCATATAGATCCTATCATCAGAAATAAAACTTGGATCGCAAAACATTTCAAGATAAGTAGAAACCACAAAAATCATATCTTTTCAAAGGAAATGACAAATGCGATACACTCAAATTAAAATTGGACAAAATTGTAGTCTATTAATCTCCAGTGACTTAAGAAACACAAGTTTATAAATGGCAGATTCTGTGTGTATTACAACCCATTTTATTTTACCCCTCGGAGAAAATTAACTGTTCTGAATGAACATATAGAACAACCAAGGACACACAATCTGTTGCTTTGTATACTAGCAATTTTATTCTTAATTTTCCAAGCTATTTCTCCCATCAGTACTTTGATTGTCCTAGAGGATATTAAGCTACAACTCATCCAATGCTTTTCTAAAGAAAAAATAAAACAAATAGAAGACAAAAAAAGAAAAAGAAAACAAACAAACAAACAAACAAACAAAAAACCACCAGAGAAATCATGCTATCGAATGGGAAGAACAAGGGTTGTGTTTATTCATTTTGTTCTCCTATTGTAGAGGAGGCATGACGTTTGTTTCTGTCCCTGGAGAAAGCCCATGGTATGAGCTTTGAAATGACAAGTATAATTAAGACAAAGTGTGCTATTTAGCCCAACAAAAGAAATATATCTTTCAAAATAGCTGTCCCTTGAAGTTATAGAACACAGTCTGTCTCAGTTGAAACAGCTCACAGTGTTAAATCAGTTGTCAACTTCAACTTGGCTCCAACTTGGTATATCATTTAGCCGGGTGCCCCATCACTGCCCAACATGGCTAGTACTACCATTGGTATATTCACAGCACATTTATAACATTCTGACTATTCAACAAAGAGAATCGAGATGCCAACAACCATAAAACATAAACAATACAAATTTGCTTCTTGACAGAATCAACTCAAGTTAAAGTAGTAAATCCATGAGTAGTTGGGACAAAATGTGTAAGAAGAAAAGTAGATTAAGCATAGTTTGGCATTTCACTGCAATTTCTCATTTAGCTGTCATGGGTACAAACTGTGAGAACTCATTTCTTCAGAGAATAGTCATGCAGCACATTTATATAGAAAATATACAATTCTTTGTGATTTCATGGATGACTTCTCAAAATAGCATGTATATTAATGTAACACAAAAATACATGTAAACCATATTGTAGGTTATTTTTCAAGGAATACACTTATGCTCACTGACTGGCTGGATACAAATATGTTACCAAAACTGTTTAAAATGTCCCATGTATATTTTTTCAAATAGGAAACAAGCCAGTGTACTTTTTATGAATAAATATGTTATTGTTTTTGTTATTTTTCTTTATGAACAATTAAGGAGAATTCCCCACATTGAGTTGACAGATCATAGTCTTAAATTTAGGGATTCCATGATTGCTAGATAGATTGGCTACTAACAGATTGTATGGCGTCAGTAAATGGTAAATGAACTCATCATCATAAATATGACTTTATTTTGTGTTGTGGGCTGTATGATTAAATATAAGTTTTTTATTATAATTCCTATATAATTCTGTCAAATGGTGTTCTTGAAATTCCATGACTTGGGATATATTTTTCAAAGTTTGAAGGACAGTTTCTCGATGGAATGTATAGCTGGCCTCACTTAAACTTCACTTTGCAGTTTGGAGAACTCTGTGTTTTTTCTCATACTCTTGCTTCTACTGTATATGGTATTGTCTCATTTTCTCTTCCTGGGAAGTCTTATCTATTCTTCAAGGCTGAGGTTAATGTGACCTGATGGGTAAAGTATTCTCTAATACTTGAAGACAGTATTAAAAACCCCATTTTTCTTTATTTCTGAGACATACTGCTGTTGTATTAATTATAGTCTTCATTCCATTGAATTATAATAGATTAAATGTGTATCTAAATTCTGAGTTATTTGTCAGTTTTCAGTGGCAGAGAATCTATCTTATTTATTTTTAATTCACTAGTTCCTAATAATAAGAATTGATAAAATATTTGAAGTGAATTTACTTCAATTTAAATACCATGCTCACCATTGTAATAAGTACATGTTATCATAAGCATAAAAGTTGGAGAAGATCAATACATATCACCTTTATGACTATATATATATATACATATCTATATCTATATCTATATCTATATCTATATCTATATAGAGAGAGATATATATCTTCGAGAGTCATATCCACTTCTCACAGGTAAAAAACATGAGCTGCACAGATTATAGATGCAGAAATAATGTCAAGAATGCTAAGGAATTAAAATAAATATATTTCACCAAAAATGTAATATATTGTAAATTCGATCCCTTTCTCAGAGGAATGTATAGAAAGACTTCTTAGACTGCCCCCTGCCCCCCCCCCAAAAGTCACCAGGCTATTAGTAATAATTTTGAACTTTTTTTGAAGACTGCAAGGCAGAAAAATAAGCCCAAAAATCAGTGAAGGGAGGGGGACTTCTCCATTTTTCTAACAGAAAAACTCAGTCTCAATGAATCTCACCTCCTCCATCCATTACATGATTCATCATTCTCATCTGTACTCATAGTAGTCACTGATTTCAGCACCATGGATAGATACAAGAAGTGCTTATTGTAACTGACCCATTTTGTTAACCATTTATTTGGCCAAATATATGCCAAAGAGTATGTTATCTGTTATGTTTTGTCTCATTTCATCTTTATATCAGCTTTATGAAATGCAGATGATAAAACTGAGGCTCTTAACATTTAAGCTCATCATTTAGACTTGATCTTAGGTCTGTGTAATTAGAAACTTGTGTTTAAAATGTTTTCTGAGGCAGATGCTCAACATCACTCATCATCAGGGAAATACTAATCAAAGCCACAAGGAGGTACCACCTCACACCTGTCAGAATGGCTAACATTAACAACTCAGGCAACAACAGACGTTGGCGAGGATGTGGAGAAAGGGGAACACTTTTGCACTGCTGGTGGGAATATAAACTGGCACAGCCACTCTGGAAAACAATATGGAAGTTCCTCAAAAAATTAAAAATAGAACTACCCTACAATGCAGCAATTTCACTACTAGGTATTTATCCAAAGGACATAAAAATGCTGATTTGAAAGGACACATGCACCCTAATGTTTATAGCAGTACTATCGACAATAGCCAAAGTATAGAAAGAGCCCAAATGTCCATCAACTGATGAATGGATAAAGAAGATGTGGCATATGTATAGAATGGAATATAATTTGGTGATCAAAAATAATGAAACAGTGCCATTTACAATAATGTGGGTGGAACTATAATGTATTATGCCAAGCAAAATAAGTCAGTCAAAGGAAGACACATATTATATGATTTTACTCGTGTGGAATTTAAGAAACAAAACAGATGAACATAAGGGAAGAAAAGCAAAAAAAGATAAAAATAGAGAGGAAGGGGCACCTGGGTGACTCAGCCGGTTAGACATTTGACCCTGGCTCAGATCATAATCTCAGAGTTCATGAGTTCAAGTCCTGCATTGGGCTCTCTCCTGTCCAGTGCCCACTTCAGATCCTCTGTCTTCCTATCTCTTTGCCCCTCTTCGCTCATTCTTTCTTTCTCTCTCTCTCTCAAAATAAATAAAGATTTTAAAAAACAGGAATATTAACTATAAGAGACTCTTAAATACTGAGAACAAACAGAGGGTTGCTGGCAAAGTATTGGGTGGGGGATGGGCTAAATGGGCAATGGGCATTAAGGAGGGAGCTTGTTGGGATGAGCACTGGGTGTTACATGTAAGTGAAGAATCACTACTTTCTATTCCTGTAATCATTATTACACTATATGCCAACTAACTTAGATTTTAAAAATATGAAAAAATAAATAAATAAATAGAAATTTAAAAAAATATATCTTCTGCTTTCTTAAAGGAAACCTCTTGATGATTATTCTGCATTAATGACTGTTAGGCTAAAAACATGTTTTTGCCAATGTTAGTAATATTTTCCTTTTCCTTCAAAATAAATTTTTAAGTATACATTTGCTAAAAATTGCCTATATTTTCCAATGAAATAGTATGTCGGTCTATAATATCAAAAGGGGACAGTCAGCTAAAATGAATAGTGTCAGAATACTTCACAAATAAGATAACTGATGAACATTAAAATATCCCCAATAAAAATAATCATTTGATCAGATGTGGTCCATTTTCTCTTGGCCTTACCTGAGATCTAGTTCCATATGATAAAGACCATGTGAGTAGTATGGTTCCCAGTTAAAATTCTATAAGTAGTTTTTCCAGCGTGACCATAAATAGACCATTCCAAAAGCTTTCTCTGACAGACATCAATGAGGAAAGCTGTACTTTCCACACCAGATCCAATGCACAGCCAGTACAGTGTAGTCTCAGGGGGAGTTCAGAGGGAGTTAAAATCAAGGACTCAGCCCCACCAGCAGGTCATGCTCTTTCGTATTTATATCCCCTAGTATCTTATTATTAGGTCTCTTTCTCTGAGGCCATGGGCAGAGGTCTTCTTCATGCCCCTGTGATAAGACCTCATTATGGAGGAATGGGGATTCTTAAAGACACTTTTTCCCACTCTACATACCCAGTACATTTCTACACCTAGAATGTCCTTCTCATGCTGCCCTCTACCCCAGTATTGATAAAACTATGGGAGCCTTTTGCTCAGAGTTATCTCAGTGGTAAGATGACCCCACATCTGTTCTTATCTGCCTGACTCTCCCCTAGTAGGCCTTACCATCCAGGAAACACAACAGGGAGAGTGGGCTCTAGTTTCAGCCTCTTGCTTATCTCATTTATGGCTTGTTGCTTTAATGGGCTATTTTGACACCTGGCAGCTCATCTCTCACTCTCCCTGCTCAGTTCAGCTCCTGACAGCATGTAATAAAGAGTCTGAGTCCATTTTTGGATGTTTGATTGCTGACAGCTTTTAAGCCTTATTCCTCTCCCCTTCTGCCTCACATCTGGTCATGCTTATGAGAAGCCCAGATGTTCCATCATTTGGTGCCAGCAAAAGATTCAGAGCAGTCAAACTTCTGTGTGTGTGTGTGTGTGTGTGTGTGTGTGTGTGGCAACCATCAATGCAACCCTACTCCATAACCACAATTAAAACCCTTTCCTTCTTTTTCAAGTCATTTTAGGACTGTTTGAGAAGATTGCCCTCCTCTCTGCAGAAAGTCTCGTTATATAAGGGGTGGTTTTTTTCATACTATTTCAATGAGTGCGTGCGTGTGTGTGTGTGTGTGTGTGTGTGTATGTATCAGTCTTTTATCTAAATAAAACTTTGGGTCGGGGTAGGGGGGCATCCTCTTTTTGAAGAGTGATTGTAAACAATAGACTATAATAGGATGATTAAATGATAAAAATGGTTAACATTAATAGGTTCAGTCTGGAGATTCATGGAGTTCTTTCCAGAGTATATTGCATCATAGTTGAAACATGAAGGATGAACCTGAATTATCCAAGTACTGAGGCAAGAGCATTGCAGGTGAAATAAATATATTTGAAAAAAACAGAGACAAGACTTCAGTATCCAAAAATACTCAAAATGCACTTTATGTAAAATAAAGAAATTGTTGAGTATTTTGAATTATATGAGTTTATTTAGGTTAAAAAAGAGGGAAAAATGAAACCCAGAATTCTGGCTTGGATAACCTGTTTGTTGGTGATTCACATATATGAGATATGAAATACTTTAGATAATTTAATGTAAGATATTTGTGGGGCATAGAGCTGGATTATCTAATATACCACTGAATGAATCTGACACTCAGGGGAGATAGGCTAGAGATAAAGACTCAAGGGTGTGTAGAATATAAATAGTAATTGAAGTTATAGGAGGGGAAAGTCATTCATAGAGTGAAAACAAAAGAGTCTGAGGAAAAAACTAAAAAAAATAAATAAATAACACCAAATACATGGAGATTGAAGGGGCAGAATGGTAAGAGGAAACTAAGTAATTTGGTCTCACATAAGCTAAGAGATGTTGTAATGGACTAAACTGTGTTCCCACAACATTCATATGTTAAAACTGTAAACTCCCCCCCCCCCACCTGCCCCCACCATGTAACGGCATTTGGAGAAATGGCCTGTGGAAGATAAATAAGGTTAAATGAGGTCATTAGGGTGGCACCCTCATGCAGTCAGACTGGTATCCTCCTATTAGAAGGAGAGAGACACCAGTGCTCTCTCTTTGCATGCACAGAGAAAAGCCGTATTCAGAATTTGTGAAAAAACAGCTCTCTGCAAGCCAGGAAGAGAGATCTCATCAGAACTCAAGCTTGGTGGCATCTTGATCTCCACTTTCCAGAAGTTAGAAAATAAAAGTGTCTGTTGCTTCAGCCACCAAGTCTGTGATATTTTCTTACGACACCCCAAGCAGAATAATGTCAATGCACTTGGTTCAAGAAACAGGGGGGAGGAGTTTGATAAGAACTATGTCTCATAGAAATGTCAAGTAAATTAAGAATCAAAATATCTGTTTGCCTCAGAAAGAAGCATTTACCATGTAACCTATGTAGGAGAAGTTTTGGACATGGGTTAGAAGTGAAAGTCAGGGGACACCTGGGTGGCTCAGTCTTTTAAATGGCAGACACTTGATTTTAGCTCAGGCCATGATCTCATGGTTCATGATATTGAGCCCGCGTTGGGCTCTGTGCTCACAATGAGGAGACTGCTTAGGATTCTCTCTTTCCCTCTCTCTCTCTCTCTCTGCCACTCCCCTGTTGTCTCTAAAAAAAAAAAAAAAAAAAAAAAATGAGGAAATAGAAGTCAGATTAGAACAAGAGGAACATGGGCGCCTGCGTGGCTCAGTCGGTTAAGCGGCCGACTTCGGCTCAGGTCATGAGCTCCCGGTCCGTGAGTTTGAGCCCTGCCTGGGGCTCTGTGCTGACAGCTCAGAGCCTGGAGCCTGTTTTGGATTCTGTGTCTCCCTCTCTCTGACCCTCCCCCGTTCATGCTCTGTCTCTCTCTGTCTCAAAAATAAATAAACTTAAAAAAAAATCATTTTAAAAAAAAGAACAGGAAGAACAGTGACAGGAATGTGTAAGTTATGACAACAAAGGAATATGTTACTGAACATAGAAATAAGGCTGGGGGCAATAGGAGGTACACGTGATAGAAACCTATTTAATGTGACTGACCAGAGTATATTAGATAGTAATGAGAAACAGCCCCATAGAAAGGATAATGTTGAGAATATAGGTGAGAGAATGCATAACCAACCAAAAGAAGCTCAGATTAGGGGTCGGTCTGCATTCTTTTTATATGATTTTGGAGATGAGCCCACCCTCAGCTCCTATGTTGTCTGAAAGCTGACTCAGACTCTGGGTTCTAGAGTCCCTAGAAATATCTATAGGGAAGATCTGTAAATTTAGCCCCACTTGGCCTTTACCCTTTTGTCTTGTACTTGTAACCATACAATATTCAATAGTGCCACTTAAAGCTTTATCATTATTTCCCTATAACTTAACGTTGTTTCAGGCAAGAACAAACCTAACTGTAGGTTTTATATCTAAGAAGCACACACTGCATACTTGAGAACATTGAAAATAGATGAATCCTAGAGCTTTCAAGTCAAATGGCTATTTCTTTATGGTAGATTACCCCAATACTTAGCGACTTTACACTACAGCTATCAATTATTTGGTACAAAATCTGTAATCTGGACAGGGCTTGGTGGGACAATGAATCTCTTCCCCAGCTGGCATCAGCTAGGTTGGCTTAAGTGTGAATTGGAAACTCCACTTTTTTAAGATAGCTCATTCAAATGACTGGCAAGCTGACGATGACTGTCATTTGGCAGCTCAGGGTAGACGGTGGACTATGGTTCTTAGATTCTTTCCACATGGCTATCTTTGTGATCAGCTTGAATTTCCCCAAGGTATGATGGCTACTTTCAATAATAAGCCTCAAAAATGACAGAACTGAAATCTGCCAATTTGTTATGGATGGCTACTGGAAACTGTACAGTGTGATTTCCACTGCATTCTATTGGTCCAGCAGTTACAGAGTTCAGATCCACCCTCTCCTTTCAGTGAGAAGAGTGCAAAAAAGAAATTTTCAGACATGTTTTACAGATGCCACAATTTTTAAAAGTCAGCACAAAAGCTTCAATCATTTGTCATTTTAACCCTATATTTGGAAAGATAACTGAATAACATTGGAAAGAATAATACTCTCTAAAACAACATTTAGGGTAAATATTAAATTGAAAGGAGAAGTATAAATTTACTACTAAAAATATAAACATCCATGGCTATGTATCTGTATCCATGTATGTGTAGATATATACATATATATGTGTATATATGTTTGTGTGTGTCTCCATTTATTTCCTTTAAACTACATTTTTATTGCTTGTTGGAGTGTTTAGTGGATTATATTTTGCCCTTAATTACTAATTTAAAAAGATGGAAAGAATTATAGAATATAAATAATAAACACTCTTTCTCCAGTTACCAATCATTTGTAGTTCCATATCCATGCATAAATATAGAATACAGTATTACAAAGAAAAATTTGATTTATTATATCCTTGGTGAGCAATGGGAATAATTTATCAAAATCCAAAAGCAATCTTGATTTTCACTGACATTAAAATGGAAATAATTAGGTAAAATAAAGTATTATAAATGTAGAATAACTATAAATATATCCTACTTTGTTTTCTCCTTTGACAATGAATAGTGAAAAAAAGTTCTTAATCAAACCAGTCCTGAAGGGCTACCTTAGGTCTTTAAATTAATTCTTTAACAAACAGGGGAAATTGCCATTTAATCTATCATTTTAATTCATAGAGATTTATAAGCTGCAGAAGTAAGGAGTTCAAATTATAAGTGATAATTTATTGAAACTGCTCACAAAATGTTAGACATAATTAATACATGTGGTTTTAAAATATCCTTGTTTTGAAGTTTCCTATGCTGTATATATATTTATTCTAGGGACTAGAGAGTCTATAGTATAAATATTTGCATCAAAATCTAGTTTTAGCAACTAGAGCAACAAGAACAAAACATGTAAACAATTTAGGGCATGATGTGGGTTACCAAGGGCATTAATGGAAATTCATCTAAATACTATTTTTTACAGAAACCAGTACCCTTCACTGATTCTTCCCATCATTATCTCCTATTATTAGGAAATATGCACTGTCATATATTTCTTATGATTGTTTTTTATAGGTTTTTGGAAGCCAATTTAGCAACACATTTTTTTTAGCTTTAGAGATGCCATTTCTAGATATGTATCATGAAAAATAATTTTAGGTGTGTGGAGAATTAACCCACATAGATATTCAATATCTATTATGATGAAAAATTTTGAAACACTCTAACAGTCCCCAAATAGGGAAACAATTGAATACATCACATCTGTAAAAAGAAATAACTATAGAGACATTAAACACAATAATGTTAGAAAATATTTAGTGGAAGATGAATACTCAAAATGTATGTAACAACATACAGATGAGTGAAAATAGCATATTACAATGCCATATCTCTAGTAATATTTTATTGTTTTTTTAAATATATTTATGAGTAAGTAACATACCACCATGGTAGCAATTTTCTCTGCATGCTGTAATTTAAGGAGCTTATGTGTAAATTGTCTTTACTTAATGTACGCTAGATTATATTGGGATAAGGAGTGTATAAAATATGAATATTATGGCTTGCAAAATTATATTTCCACACATATCAATCTGTTTTGTTGTGTTTATGGTAATCAGCCTCCTCCCTTTTAGAATCAAGTAGTGAATGCAGAAACCTATTTATTTAAAATTTGCTTTACTGAAATTGTAGATATTTTTCTCACCTGTCCACTTGGTTTTCTACACTGTATTGTATTAAAAAGTCTAGTTTCCTTTTTTTTACCATATGTTTAAGAGGATAAAGGCCACAGCTTATATCATTCATCCTGTTCTATCAATAACTTGAGAATTACATAAAAGCATACCATAGCAGATCTGTGAAGACCAAAAGGAAGCCATTCTTGTCTCCTTCGTGTTACAACTTTTAATGGTGACTTAAATGGAATTTATTGTATCAGAGTCAAAGTTGGAATAATTTTCAAACATATATTACTACCTTCTCCCTTTGAAGTTCTTTTAATTAAGTATTTAATTTATTTATATATATCAATATATTCATCCCTTATCTCTCTCCTGAGGCCTGCTCTTCAAACAAGTCAAGATTAAAGCTTCCACATCCAAATTCAATATCTTCATCCTCTTAATCTCTCTAAACATCACTCACATTCTATATTGCTACTATAATTAACATAATAGTGTTATTTCCAACTGGGTGTCAGTTAATCTCTTTTGGGTCTCATTTTTCTCATTATAAAATTATATGGTTAATTTTGATTGATTTCAGCCATTGCATAGTTTATTACAAGTCTGAGACGGGAAATGCTCTAGATGAACTTGAACATCTTGTCACACTGGAAAGCCAAGAAAGTATTAAACAATTACCAGGGTAGGATCAAAAGGACACAGGTGCCAACTCTGAAGATGCTCCCTCAGGCCAGGGATGGGAAAACTTGAACATCACTAAAGAAAGGTAAGGTAACAAATTAAATTCATAAATTTCCTAAATAATTCTAAAATATCACCTCTGGAGGATGTTAGGGAAGCAAGTCTTTGTTTTGAAACTGGTAAATGAAAGAAAATAATTATATTCTCAGTAGTATCCCAAACAATAAACAAGGAAATAATTTAAAAATTCAGATATAATATCATTAGAATATCACTTTTTAATACTCTAGTAATCAAGAATTAATCAGTCACTGATAGCACTACAAAAAGACAAAAAAAATTATATGCCTCCAGATATAAGTATTCCACAGCATCTATTATGTATTCCTACAAAAATAATTTGAACTTAAATCTGCCTAATCTTCTAGATTTAACAACAGAATTACAAGAAATGAAGGCAAGTATAAAGCATGTTAAACAGTATTATGGTAATATAATAAGAAAAAATGCAGTCTATAGAAAGCCTATGGGGCAAACAACCAGCTTATCCAGTTATTTTCAAAGTTGAAAAAGAAAAAAAGAAGACAGAAAAAGAGGACCCTAGATAAAAATAGACTAAAGAAATGTAAACACTATTTGAAAACAAAGAGGATGGACCCATGATATTACTGTATTAAATATATGATCCATGTATGTGATACACCATTGTCATAATCCCATTTATCTATAATATCTAACTAAAAGAAGTGCTATGTTTGTGGAACATTTGGCTCATTTTTGATGTTGTTATTGTTGTGAATTGAGTTTACTTTTGAATGGAGTCATGTTAAAAGAAAAGAAAGCTTTCTGAAACAATTGAATTAGTCAACTATTTGACTATTATGAGATGGCAGACAATTTAAAGAAAATTGAAGATATCACAATAAAAATAGTCTTCTTGGCTGCCAGAAATCCCTTGGAAATGGTGAGTATGTTATGATTACCATATTTTTAGATTACATGATATTCTCAAAAAAAATAGCCATGAGCAGGCTGACAAAGAATGTTACAGCAAGTGCCATTTGAATTCTAATGACCATGATACACAAATGAGGTTTGAAAAGGTATTTTGCCTCAATTCAAAAATAAATACTCTTCAAGAGTATGCTGATGATAAATGTCCAGCTAAAAATCTAGAAGTACTTTGTAAAGCTGAGAAGGTGACTAGACTTTGGGTGGATATGGCAGCTGTAATACATGATCTTCTTTCTCAGGACAAGAACCCTAATTTTGTTCAGCTCAGAAAAGTTCTCAGCTAAAAATACTTGACATTCAGACACTCTTGAAGCCGTAAGTGTTAATATGTTACATATGTGTACATGACCTATTGGCAGAGGTCCTTGGGGAGGATCTACATGCCTAATCAAGAGATAAAACTCCGTAAGGAGAAAGAGTTGCTTTCTTCAGCATTCTTTCGAGGGACTGGAAATCATTTCTGGGATATAGCAACCATGTTTTAACCACAAAAGCAACAGTCAGATTAAGAACGGTGGAGCAAAACCAAAAATCAAAAGGGTTTAGACATATTGAAATGAGTGGAGAAGTCTGGCTTTTTGATAAGCTCATTGAACAAGTACACAGACCTTAGAATGCCCACATCCAGACTGCTCAGTACATGAGATAAAGAGCTACAGCTGTGTAAGTAGGGGGGATGCTCGTCACCTACAGGCATTCCATCCAGTTGACAAAATACTACCAATGAAATTAAGGAAACATTTGGTGTATCTCTGCTTTGTGCTCCTGACTTATACCATAGTCTCCCCAGTAGTGGGTGACAAAGACACAGGGTAAATCAGATTTTTTCTTTAAGCGGATGATTAAGTAAACAAAACACCAACAACAGCAACAACAACATCAAAACACAGTGATAACCTCCGTTTCTTTTCCTCTTTGTCTTTCAGGGAGGCAACAAACTAGTATCTTCCTTTCAAGGACAGAATGCAGGGTGATTACTGATTTGGAAATGTGTATTTGAACACTTGCAGCTAGGAACATCTAATTCCTTCTGGTGTGGCAATGGTGGAAATATTTGAGGCTGTTGGGTGTCTATTTGCTGTGTCAGCCAGCTGTGGCCGGGGTTATGCTGAAAACTGAATGATGAACAAAGGTACCATGTTTCTAGGCAGTAGAGAGAGTGATAAATGTAAGAGATTAAGGAAGTTTAAGGGAGTAGGAGCCTGGAACTGCCCATTCCTGGCATGGAGGGGATATAAGTCAGGGAATGGTTTGCTTTTTCTATGAAAGACCAGATCGCAAATACTTTGGTCTTTGAGAGTCAAGAGGCAAGACCAAGAATATCATGTAGGCATTTATATAACAAAAAAGAAAACGTATTTTCACATAATTATTATTGGCAAAATTCAAAATATAATAATAGTAGGTGGATACAATTTCATTATTATACAAGTCTGTACTAGAAATGGAATCTATTCATGGACATTCGATTTTGAATTTTTTACAATTTCACGTGTGACAAAATACTATTCTTTCAATGTTTTCTAACCAGTTAACAATATGAAAATCATCTTTAGCCCATACGCTGAGCATCCTTACTACAGTAGTTTGTCATTTTACTGAGTTTTTAAAATTTACACTATTTACATTACCGTTTGGCAAACATTATTTGATTTTACACTACATTTTTGGAAGGAATGGGCTCAAAAAGACAGAAATACATGTTTAATGCGAAGTTAAATAGTGGTAACACTGCTTGAAAACCGGAAGACACAAGCCAAATGAAGAATTAAATATTAGGATCCAGTTCAAAAATTAGTAGTTACTTCAGGAAACTATTCCCAAAGCAAATTGTTTAACATTTTGTGCTGTGGAGCATAACTGTTCTTCAAATTAATTTCACTTTTGAAAAAAAAAAAGTGTTTTTGTCGATGTATAAAATGTCAACGTAGCTCTTGGACCCTTTTATAGAAGAAGAGCCACAGTCAGATACTCCAGTGTCATTAGATGCGTATTAAAAAAATATATATGTATATATATATATAGTATGTGTATATATATATGTATATACATATACATA